>NC_044911.1:41328056-41649040 GCF_001633185.2 Quercus lobata
ATAAGGTCACATATGGAAGTGGCAAAGAAACAACAGTTCATCAGCACTTCATCCTTTCGATTCTTGCAGCCCTAAGATATTTTTGTATTATTTGCTGTAGTCCTTGAGGGATCCAGTTGTTTGTAATTTAGTCCTCAACATATACATACATACATACATACATACATATATATATATATATATTTTTTTTATATTTTATATTTTGATTTGCACACTTGATGAGGTAAGTTTCTTTCTATTGTTGTAGGAGGCTAGAGGACTTGATGCTGGACCACGACTGGTGCAAAGATTGGTTGGCTTTGGAGATCTCAGGACATCTAACATTGTGGCTAGAATTGCTGATGAAGAAGTTGCACATGTAGCTGTTGGTGTATTCTGGTTTGTTTCAGTCTGCCAAAAAATGGGTCGTGCCCCTTGTTCCACTTTTAAAGGTTTAGGCAGCTAATCTGGTGTTTCTCACTTGTGCATATAACTGCAATAACTAAATCCCACATGATGAAAAGACATGTGAAAGTTTCATGTGGAACTTTTTGGACCATGCAGATTTATTAAATGAGTACAATGTGGAGTTGAAAGGGCCCTTCAATTATTCAGCTCGGGATAAAGCTGGCCTTCCTCGTGACTGGTGAGAAAATTGTATAATTTTGGTGGTATGGTTGGTTCACAAGAACCCTGATGGATTTGGGGTTTTGATTATTTGATACCAAATTTTGTTACTTATTTTCTTGGAAACCAAAAGAGGGATATTAAATCTTATTTTATGTAAATATGTTCTATCTTTTTTACTAGCTGTTCGTTTCATCTGTTGTCTAGGTATGATACATCATCATTAAAAATGCAGGATAAGAGCGATAAACAGGACAAAAATGAGAAGCTTTCTTTGGTATGTGATCTTGGCCTTCAAACCTCATGTAAAACTAATTTTAGAAACTTTTTTTACTCCTTATTTTTGGCAAAAGGAAATGTAGCATATCAAACAATTGGTACAGGTTTATGATAGGCTTGCTTCCATCATTTCTATGGAGAGTGAGAACTCAAGTTTGAATAGGCCTCCTAGATGATTGTTGTTTAACACATTGAGCTCCAACACAAATATTGGTGATGCTGGGAAGTTCATACTAGGTTTCTCCTTATGACTCTAGCAGCCACACTGGTAACAACTCGGTCTTTGTCATGCTGCACTGGTTCTTTGGGCATCTCTTGGTTATGGCATTTTTGAAGGCTATATATTGCAAGAGGTGACTTGGTGGCTTTCCTTACTTTGCTTCATCATAGTATTACTGCAAGAGGTGACTCGTTGGTGGCTTTGGTTACTTTTGCTTCATCATTATATTACTGTAAATTATGTTCTTGCAATTATAATGTATATAAATGTAAGTACCCCAAATACGTATATACCCAGGAGTATTGGAACCATTTGATAAACAAGATGGAGAGGTCTTTTGGGGTAGTGGAATCTGAAGAGAATTGAGAGCCATTACTTTAAAATTGGCATATGGTATCATGTGCTACGTACCTTTCTATAGTGCAAATAATACAGGACCATCCTCAGAGCAACATATCTTTTCGACTTTGACAAAATGATGCAAACAATGTCCACTTCTTAAATCTCCATGTGGACGCTAAGCATATTTGGTTTCTCAACTTTTCTAATATCCACTTTGAAAATTTCTCAAACTCATGGAAGTTGCAAGATGCTACTATACCCATTTGAGCCTTAGTTTCATCATTTAGGTCATACCAAATTAGAAATGTACAACGGTTTCATTAACTCTCATGGATGGTCTAAGGCTTACACAAACTTCACATTTAGGAATTTGACATGCTGTTCAAAGTATATCAAACTAGTCGTTAACTCATCCAACAAATAAAAATTTGTGACAAAAGCTATATATATATGTGATAAAAGCTATTTATGTATGATATATGTTTAATTAATAGGTACTATAACAAGAACCACCAAATTTGAGACTTTAATTTGTAAGTATTGATAAAAAAATCAAATTAAAGATTTTGTAAGAAAGAATTTGATTGATTAATTTGTTTAGAGAATATGATATCTAATTTGATTAGAATTTGTTTAGTGCTGTGTTGTGTAACTTGTGTTGTTTTATCTTAAAAGAAGACGTAAACTAAAAGTTAAAAATTTCCATTTTTATTATACATGTCATATGATAGATATTTGTGGTAAATTACTTGACGTGATTAAAATCTATATTGTTAAAAAAAGTTTACTATGGCGATGACCACAAGACTTAAGAGTCTTCAAGAATTACCTACCTATAAAGACAAAGGATGCTTAAGTCATTTTTTTTTTTTTTTTTTTGGGCTGAATAAAGGATGCTTACTTCATTGATAATGTCACTCACTCCTCACGTATTGTGATATGTATGACTTTTGATTGCTAAGTTGTTTTCATATGGAAAGTAGAGCTTTTTAGTGATATTTTGGTATAAAAGTATTTACATGAGCCTTTTATTTATATTTTTATTTTTTCAGCATTCATAATATGTGCTTTTGACATAAATCTAGTAGCGAAGTAATATATGGTATATAAATTTCGTGTATTTTATTTAGTTTAAGATTAAAAAATTGTCTTAAATTTTTTTTTTTTATAACAAAATTTGAATACTTTAATAATAAAAAACACTTTTTTTTTTTTATAATAATACTAAGTATTTTTAACACACACGGGGAGAGGGGAGAATGTTTTTTTTAAAGAAATTTACAATGGTGTACATCCAAAGAGGCTTAACTCCTGGATACATAGCACAAGCTTTAAATAAAAAAATTAAGTACATATTAGTATATTATGAATTTAACTGGAAAATTGGAAAATATATTCTAATATGGTTGTGTTATCATAATATAATTTCATAACATTTTTAAAGAAAAAAACTAATTTAGCATATTGATTAATATAATTTAAGTTTTGCCTCTTTTTTTTTTTTTTTAGAACTCTTTGAATATGGGACAAGGGACATGTCCTCTATCACCTTTGTATTCATAATTGTGATGGATTATGGATATTCCAAATAAAATGTTAATGAATTTTATGGAAGGATATTTTTACATCAGGTTTCCAAGATCCTAATAACAATTCAATGATTTCTCACCTATTCGTGTGATACTTTTCTTTTTTGTGACGCAAAAGTTTAGAAGGTTGTGAGTTGTGACACAAATTTGAAACATCTCCAATGTATCAAAATTATTTTGTTAACAATTTTGAGTGTTAGGCTTGAATTGTACTTAGGTAAGAGTGGAATCATTCCAATCGGTCAAGTAAAGAGCATATAGGGCCCAAAAGATGCTTTTTATTAAAACTGTTAGAAAAATTATTTCAATTGAGGATTTGGATAATCTTCATCTGAAATTGTTGTTTCGAGTGCAAATTATCAAAAAGACCTTACTATCAACTAACATGGCCTAACTAATATAAGACTAAAGTATGTAATATACTGTATAAAGAAAGAAAAAAAAAAAAGTGTACTACATTTCCACGTGAAGTAAGTCCTCCACCTAACAATTAATAAGAGAAAAAAGAAAGAAAAAGTCAATACTTCATATGGGTGGATGGAAGAAGAAGTCGGAAAGGTAGCAACGAAATTTCTAGCGAGGAGTGCCTGAATGATGAGTTTAGTTTCCAATCAAGCTTTTGTTGGGAAAATGTGTTAAGACACTTTGGGAAGAAAGAATTAAACCCACCTTTGGGGACAAGTTGATGTAAAATATGGGGAAACTTAGGGTCAATGGACTACAAGGATTGTTAGAAAAAGCCAATGGTTATAGTCTATGGAAGGGTACTAGGGTAGGCTCGGAGTGATATTTTTAACGAGGTTTTAATGGTGAGTGTGTTTTGTTTTGATTTTTTTTTTTTTTTTAACCCTTAGAATAGCATTCAGTTTAGTAAGGTTTTAAAAAATGTGGCGTATATATATCTTGTGTCGAGTAAAACAGGGGGAAGTTTTTAATTGGTGATAACCTAATCATGAAAATAGATTTTGGTAATTTGATGTTACATTTGCAAATGTAATGGTGAGAATGTGGATAATTTATTATTAAATTGTGTTTTGCCCCAATAATTGTGGTCTTTCCTGGTCTCAATTTTTGGGGGTAAGTGATGCCTAGGAGAGTAGTGGATGTACTCCCAAGTCGTAGGTCATTTTGCTTGGAATATGGTTCCATTAAGAGGGTGTTTGGCAATATGGGTAATGTAGAGTTAATATCAAATAAATTTATTTAATTTGTATTTAAATATAAAAGATTCATTGTAAATTTATCGCTTTGGATCTCAAACTATATTGACCGACCCTAGTTATAATACAATGTTAGAATTCTGATTCTTTCAAGTGGCTTGGTTTAGCTTATATTAAAATTGAACTAGTTTCATAGTTTGCCAAACACCTCTTAATTCTTCATCTCTTTAGATCTTTACACGAGTTGTTTCCCACTCTTAGATGTAGTAACATACAAAAAAAATTGTAAATTTTATTGATTGTATCTTTAAATTAGAGTGTAAATTCTTTTAATTCCTTTGGAGAGCTTTTATGTATACATCATGTATTTGAGTGTTTTCAATAATTTTCCTTCCCTGAAAAAAGAATTATTATGAAGAAAAATATTTCAAATAAATGTATATTTTAAAAGTATTTGGAGTTTATACCTCATAATATAGCAGGGCCGACCCTAACATAGAAAGGCCTCCAAATTAAAATGGGGCTGGTAAGTTTTTTTTTTTTTTAATTAAAAAAAGAGTGTGTAACTTGCACATTTTTTTTTTATCACATAAGTCTTATAAATTGATATGTCCGATCATAATCAGTAATTCAATATTCATTTATTCTTTTTTTGAAATGTCGCATTAGTTTGAAAGTTTTTTATAGTAAAATTTGTAATACTTTAGCATCTTCTTCACACAAATATATATATATATATATATATATATATATGAATTAATAGTGTAGGGGCGGGTGTTTGGCTCTTAAGCCCAAATGATGAATGGGTTAAGGCCCAAAGAGCCTCACACAATAAATTTGTAGAGAGTGGGCTTAAAAATTTAGGACTTAATGAATCAAGTAATGCGCACAATGGATCAAGCAATGCGTACAATGGATCAGAGATATTAAGATAGCAAAGCAAGATAAGTTTAAAGTAAGGAAATCCTTCCTAGGCAAAGTCCGAGGATAATGATTCTTGAATTTAGTTCTTTTGGACTTGGATACAATTTCAGCTCTTGTGGCTACAATGTGTTCTCTACAGATTTTTCTCATCCTCTCTCCTTGGAGGGTCTCTTACATTATATAGCTCCTTTTAGATGATCTTGGCTCTCTATTTGTTGATCATTCAGGTCCCTACTTGAGTGTTTATCCCATCAGACTCCTTCCCAAGCCCCTTATGAGTTGGGGTAGCCAAGACAGCATTGTTTACGGGTTTTCTCCACATAAATGCAACTAGGAGGTTTGGTGGGATGCATTAAATATAGTGGCAACCACCATCCCTTTAGTCATGTCAGGGCTAACCCCCTCCCTGAAGCTCTTTCTCTACTGTATGATCTCCTCTAATATTGTGCCACTGACGTCGCCTTACTATCCGAGCATGTGGCCTCCTTAGCACGATAATGGACTCCTCAACCATGGATATGACACGTGGCATAGGTACCTTATTTAAATTCTTGTGCCCTACAATAGCCCCTCAAAACTCCAGTTTTTTCCTCTTATCTGAGGAGAAAAATGAGGTTTTGACTTTGGAATACTAATTCTACATGTTTCTTTGATTTCCACACGTGAAAGCGCCACTTCGCGTGTCCTACAACTGTTCTGGCACTTCGAAGTCCACTACATCTCATTAAATGCTCCAAGCAGCACTTTGTTCCTCACATCTTACGGTGAGATAGAAATCCTATGGCTGGCGTTTCTTATCAAATTTTGGGCAGGATAACTCCTACCCAATTTCGCCTCCTATATAGGGCGTCTGGGGAATAATTTTCCCCACTTTACAAATCTTCAAGCTCTCCAGACTTCCCAAACTCTTAAACCTTCAGGACTTTCCAAATTTCTAAGTCTTCCAAATCTTTCAAAAAAATTTTAAATCTTTAAGAAGTTCTGGAAGCAACCCTTGTGCTTATTCTCGTAAGTTCTTTCACTTTTAGGTTCTTTTCTTCTCGGTCAGTCTCCTCGGCCTTTCGCTCTTTATTTCCTTTTCTTGGAAATTTCTTTCATTTCACCTTAGTCTGTTTAGATGGGCAGATTCGCTCACCTCATAGATTCTCTCGTCGGTATGGAGGGATTTAGGGCTAAATACCACATTCCTCAGGGAGTTTCCTTATGGTACTGTGCTCTGGGTCAGTGGCTTACCCATAAGAATGAAGGGGAGGTCGTCATTCTTATGATTGCCTTCATAGAAGGGGGAATGATGCTTCCCATGGGTAGAGTAACTAGAGACTACTTAATCACCCATAGACTATGCCCCCACCAATGCACGCCCAACCTCTTTAGGGTTCTGGGTAGCGTAGACGCTTTCAACAAGCAGATTAGATTGAACCTTACCTAGCACGACGTCGTTTGGATGTACGAGTGCCACCTACTAGCAGACTCGGGCTACTACCTTAAGTTTAGGTCTTCAGCGGTTAGGCTCGTCCATGTGTCTTCCTAAGTCCAACAAGAGCATGAAGGATGAATACCTGATTGCTTCTGGTAAATGGCACGATGGTCTTCACTGTCCAACCTGGAGGGAGAGCCAGGTGAGGTACCTTAGGTTTAGATCTTTTAACATGGGCATTGGTTTCTTAGTTTTGTTGCCCTCTCTTTTCCTTTAGTATTTGTTTCTTTTTAATTGAGGGCTTCATCGTTCTGACTATGGTTTGCTTCTCGGCTATTTTTGCAGATAAAAGGCACGTGGCCCCTAGTATCAACTTCTTCAACGTCGCAGACCTCAACAAAGTACTAAGGTCTGAGGTGTTCGTGAGTGAGGATAGACAGTTAAGAGTCGTCCACCTCATCCTCGACTTCGAGCCCTTTTCGGACAAATTTCAAGACGTGGGCCACACGATAAGAGCAGGCGATCCTTAGCTAGCCTAGATAGACATCTCGATGCCCGGGTTTCTTACTCGGGAAGATATCATGCTAGTTGAGTTGCCCCCCCGTTGCTCTCCCTACGAAGCTGCAGTCTTAAGAGAAGAGACAGCTTAATTGCAATTGTCACTCGAAACTGAGATAGACTAATTTCATCTCGAGGAAGAAGGAGAGGAGTAAAAAGAGCTTGTGATCTAGGTCTCAGACTAGAAGGGCGAGCTTGACAAGTCCTTTGTCGTTCGTTTCCCCAAGTTCGTAGTTATTTGGGTGGACGACAACTCAAAGGAGGAAGAAGAAATGGCCTTGAATAGGAAGAAAGGCATGAAGGAGCTTCTTGCAGACAAGGCTAAGAGGCCAACACAGAAGGACACCTCAGGGTCCCAACCTCTTCCTACCCCCCCCCCCCCCGGCCACCCTTCTCCTCCTACAGTTAACCTGCTCCCCATGCCCAACCTAAAGAAGAAAAGGAAGAAGAAGGAGGTAGCAAAGGAGGGGGAGGTGGTTCGCTAAAAGGAGCCGAAGCAGCAAAAAACAGTGAAGGGCCAAGTGCGAGCCTCCTCGGTGGAAAGCAGGAAGGACCAGCACGTGGTTGAGGTGCTCTACCAAAGCCCCGTATGGGACCCTCCGTTGGAGATGGACGGGGTGGCCATTCCATGGAACTCCACCATTAGGGAGTTTCAGAAATGGCATGCCCACTATTTGGCCGAGGCCCTAGAGCAGCCCCTCCTCTTACCGAAGGATGTGACTGCCTTGAAAAACATGAGGTAGCCAGACCTCTTTCTGTCCCTAAAGAGAGATCTAGCCCTAGTAAGTTCCTTGGCATGCCTTATTAAGGGCGTTTTCTTTTCTTTTTTCTTTTTTCTTTTTTATTATTATTTTTTTGTAACGTACTCCTCTGTTGTTTTTGTGCAAGCTATCCAGGAAGTTTTTGTAGCCGAGGAGTGGGTCAAGGATGTTAGGAATGAGGCTAGGGTTGAGGCCAACCTCTGTGCTAAGACCAGTAAGGCCTTAGGAGCTACTGAGCAGAACAACTAAGAGCTCACCACAAAATTGACCGTGAAGGAGAGGGCAAGAAAGTGTGCTGAGGCCGGTCTGAAGAATGCCCAAGACCAAGCTGAGGATCAATGCAAAAAACTCTATCATACTGAGATAGAGATGGCCACAACAAAATAGTAGGTCCTGGAGCTGAAGGCAGAGCTAAAGAAAGCCAAGGTAGCTGTTCAGACGGCCAAGGAAGCAGTGGAGGTTCTGGGGTCTTCTCCACATAAATGTAACTAGGAGATTTAGTGGGATGTATTAAATGTGGTGGCAACCACCATTCCTTTAGTCATGTCAGGGCTAACCTCCTTCCCGAAACTCTTTCTCTACTGTATGACCTCCTCTGGTAACGTGTCACTGACGTGGCCTTATTGTCTGAGTGTATGGCCTCCGCGACACAATAATGGACTCCTCGGCACAATAATGGACTCCTCGAGTATGGATATGACACGTGGCACAGGTACCTTATTTAAATTCTTGTGCCACACAAATAGAAATACAACACAATCACTAGTTCACCATTAAGTGAATGAAAAATGCTAAAACTAATGCAAATTTTATGACAATAAACTTACAAACTGATTAAACAATATAATAAATGAATATTTTGAATAACTTCTATTTATTGATGACTAGTGAGTTTGTAAAACATACATAGTAAGTATCATTAACTCTCTTTGGATGAATTAGTCTTATTAATTAGTAAGAATTAATAATAGATTTAAAATAAAATAAAATTATAATATAAAAAATAAAATAAATATCATTTAAGTGATATTTATATTTAAAAAGACCCCTTTAAAATTTTCTCCTTAGACCTCAAACTATCTTAGGTTGGACTTGAATATAGCAATATCCCTTTTCTCAAAAAATAAAAAATTAAATACTTTTTTTTTTCATTGCTGAATTTTATAGTTTATGCTTTTTTTTCTTTTTTTTTAAAGAATCGTGTTTTTATTTATTTATTAATTATAATTTATGATTTAAGAACAAGTATAAATTCTATTGAATGTACTAGCCTCATCACATGCACTCCACACGTGCAATGAGGCTTTTTTAATTATTATTTTTTAGTTTAGTATCATAATTTTTCAATTTAGAATTGTCTATTGTTGTTTCTCAAAAAAAAAAAAAAAACTTTTTATTTTCTATTGTTAATGAGGTTATATTGGAATATATTTTTAAGAAATTAAAATTTAAAATTTTGAAAATGATTAAACTGCTAGTTTAGTGTGTGCTGATTTTTAGGAGAAAATACATTAAACGTTGTGTGTGATATATTTAAATAGAAAGTGTGCACTAATTGTTAGGAAAAAAGTTTCTTGAATAGTTTTTTGTTTTTAAATTTTGTTGAATTACGATTTAACCATATTTTTTATTTTTTAAGAATAAAATTTATTTAATTAAATTATGAACCATTTTGATATATATATTTTTTAAATCACAATTAAATTTATGAAGTCTTTTTTTTAGAAGCAACTTTATGAAGTCTTTTAATATATAGAAGATATATTTTAAAATGTTTGCCTTTAGCTTCTCAAAATAAAAAATAAAAAAGTTTGAGCTTTTTTTCTATTAGAATGCGTACAGTAAGGTTCCTTGTCCCGTCGTCTTTATTTCTTTTAGCAAAAGCTAAACAAAACAACGTGTCCCTCTGCCCTCAATATAATTAATAACCCTTAACCCTGTTTAATACACTGATACCCTCATAAAATCAAAAGGAAGAACAAAGAGATAAAAGGAAACACCGAAACAGATTATATCATCAGCTCTCTCTCTCTCTCTCTCTCAGAGTCATTTTTCACAAACACTAAGGCGGCTCACAAAAGTTATAGTACATAGAAGAAGAAGAAGAAGAAGGGGAAGCAAATTCAAGAAAAAAAAAAAAAAAGCGAAAGAAAATGTGCTCTGGAGACGGTGAGTGCAGGCCACTGGGCTTTCTACTGGGCCTTCCCTTTGCGTTTCTCTCCCTCATCATCTCCATCATCGGCCTCGTCATCTGGATCGTCGGGTATACTTCACTCTTTTCCAATTCTATATATCTTCTGGGTTTTTTTTTTTTTCCTATAAATTTTAATTTGATCCAAAGTTGTTAATCATAGATTTCGTATTTGGTGGTAGTACCAAGTAGCAACCAAACCAGAATGCTCAATAACTAATCTCCTGTTCCTCACCTTAAATTTCGGTCCAACTTGTTACACTTATGGTCATCCAGATGTGTCGCTACTCGGTATACCAGTATTTTAAAATGAAAAATCTGAAATTTATCATTGCTATATAGTAATTTAAAATTTTGTCCTTCCGATTTGGCCTTCTGGGTATTTGAAATTTCTTGATTATCTTAGATGCTTTTGATGATGTGATAGTTATCTAAAGTTTCTTCATTTTGATGCGATTTGGTGTGATGGGTATAAAAAATTTCTGAACTTGGACGTAATTATTGGGCAGATTGTTGCTGAGCTGTATATGCCCGTGCTGTTTGTGCGTGACCGTGATTGTGGAGATGGCTTTGGAGTTGGTCAAAGCCCCAATTCATGTTATGGGGTGGTTTACTTCTCAGATTCCTTGTTAATTTCATTCTTGAAATAAAATAATATATTAGTTCTTAATTTTTTTTTAGTGCTCTGCTGTGTTTGCTTTAGGCCTAGTTTTTTTTTTGTAAGCTGGAAGCAGGATGGATGTGCCACGTGTTTCCAGCTCTCGTCTTGTGCATAAACTCACTGGATTTGAGTTGAATTTGATTCCTTCTAATGGAAGCAAGGTAGTATTGTGATCAGTGATGTTATGGCCTTTGATTATCTCTATCCTCTTCTGATTGATTTCTGGTTTTATTTGAAATCTTAACATGTTCATGACTCATCTGAATATTTTTAACTGATTCCTTTCAGTAATGAAAGAAGGGCTTCTCAGGGAAAAATCTTGAAAGTGATTGATATATTTTAAATGCAAATGGATGAATTATTGTAGGGTTTAGTACAAATTTATTTATAATTGTTTTATTAGTCCAATTAGCTTTTCAATCCTTTTAAAAATGAATAGTGAATTGAATGAGTCAAAGAATGAATGCTCTGGTTTACCAAAGATCTACTGTAACTGTATGAGGTTAGAAATAGACTCTGTTACAAGATGGGCTTCTGAAGTCTTGGGTCCTTGAATAAAAAGGGCTGTGTTTTAGGACACACAATCATACATTGGAAACATGGTTTTTAAGTCATGTTTTCAAAGTAAAAGTTAACGTTTTCAGTTTTCAGTGTATTTTTGCGCAAAAATACTCTGTAAACATGGTTTTTAATTCGTGTTTTCAAAGTAATTTAAGGTCACGTTTTCTGTGTATTTTTGCAGTATGTATTTGCACACACACTGCAATAAACAGCATTTTTAGCTTTTAGGGCCCTCGGCCAAAGATAGAAAGTCCTTTGGACCTTTCTGTCCACTAGAAACTAGAAAGGTTAAGGCAAAGGCAACATCCATGTGTGCATCTCTAAATCTTCATTATATTTATTAAATCGTGGGTCCACTACTACGCGACACACATGGTGAGGTTGTGTGATTGGTAGGGGTCTAAATACTGTTGACTTATCCGTAATTGGTAATTCACACTTTATTGTCTTTCTCTCCTATCTTTTCAATACTTTTTTTTTTTTTTTTGCTGAATTATCTTTTCAATACTTGTGTGATGGCCTAATTATCTTTCCAATATTGGTATGATGGTCTGGGTTTACGATAACTTTAAGTGCTCGTTCGATCATTGTTTAAGGGAATCTTTAGTGACTTTTCCTTTTGAATTGCTACGTTTGCTTATTTTGCATTGCACCCGAGCACAATTGATTTTTCTGATTGTATTTTATCTTACTTTATTTAAAGGCCGATTTAACATAGATTATGCATCTAGACAGTAGTGTTATCCAAAAAAAAAAAAATCTAGATAGTAGACTAGAGAAAAGTAGAAAGCAATCTCGATCAACCGTAGTAAAAGCCTGTTTTTTGTAGCAATTCCATCAAGGTAGGGATGGCATTGAGGCTAGGTGAGACTAAAGGATTGGATTTTCATCTCTTTGTTTTACCTTGTCCCTGCCTCACCCTGCATGGCTGGGCAAATTGCTTTGCCTCATCCCCACCCCTTGGAGCTTCAAAGGGGTCTGTTCGCTTTGCAAAACTTTACTTCTTGTTAATCTCTCACACCCCGTCCCAAACTTATTACAATTTTTTTTCTAAAGTCTGTTTCATTAATTTAAATATATTTGAAATTAAAATTAAATTTATTATATCATATTAAACTAATATTTAGTAAGGACTGAATATTATTATCTAAAGTGTTTAATAAGACAAAACACAATAAAACAAAAAGTCTTAATATTAATGCATTTAAATATTTATTAATACAAGCTAAATCTTTAATACTAATAGAGCATACTGGAGCGGGGTTAAAAAAGCCTAAACTCATCCTTGCCCCCTCTGAGGTGCGGGAAAAAAATCTTGACCCATTCCTACCCACCATCTTTGCAAATTGGGGAAAAGGAAAACTCGCGTGGAGCAAAGCGGAGTCAGGTGGGGTGGTTAAAATTTGTCATCCCTACTTTGAGAGTGTACATACTTTTTAAATAAATGTATAATCAAAATTTGATGTACGTAGAAAAAGATTTACATGAGGTTTAGAATAGAGTATAAGTAATGATGATCATCTTCTTTCTATTCAGAGGACTTTGAGGTTGGGCACGAAAAAGCCTCAATTCTGATATATTTTTTCATAAGCTGGAACAAAAATAGGCAACCTGGGCAAAATGGGAGTAAATAGTGTCATAAGAATGACATAAACATACTCCCATCTCTATACATCAACATTCAAATTTATTCTCACACAAAAATACACAAAACACCTACAATACAATATATAAGCAAATACTCCTCCCATCTCTATACATCAACATTCAAACATCAAAACATGAATTTATTTATTTTGACTTTCATCCCCCTCTTCATGCTTATTGTTCTTTCTTGCCATAGGTAGTTGAGCCAGACTTGTAGGCACCCCTATCCTCTGTTCCAGCATGGTCTTGCCCAATAACAAGCTGTTTTGTTTGCTGAGCAATCTCAACTATTGTTTCCCCAATAACCCCATCCTCCTCTCCTCCTTATCCATGTTCTTGCCTCTTGGGTTCCCTGAAAGGTTCCCTGGTTGACCTTCTCGGACGGTTTGGCCTCTTTTTCCACCTTCTCTTCTATTTTTGTTTCTTGAATTTGCGAATCCCATTTGTAATCTTCTCCCTGGTAAGCAACGAACTCAACGTTAGTATCAACCATAGGTGGCTAATAAATAATTGGTTGAATGAATTTTTTAGATCACCACAAAGGCACTTAGAAGGACAACATGATGAAAATTTAAACAAACTTCCATTTACTCTGAAATGTAATTTTTTTTTCCTCCTTGAATATGCATTTTCTGAATCTAATTCTGGGTGCGGACTGCTGAGTCTTTGATTAAATATGAAAGGACCACAAAAACTAGAAAATAATGTTTATTTTTACACTATTGAGAGGTGAACTACAACAAACCAACCAATGCTTCAGTAATTATTCACAAAAATCTTCCTCAGTAGCCAAATGTTGTCTTCTGCTACTAAATTCGATCTAAATTATTACCAAGACTCCTCTTACCCTGCTACATGTTTTCATAATCCATTTATGCATTTATACAATTAATACTAAAATCTTTGGCAGTTCTAAATAAATATATACCCACTTGTAGCAACACTAAATTAGTGATCTAGTTTTGCACATAGCATCAATTTAGTGTTGTGAAGCTGTGAAGGTAAACATGTAGAATTTGATGTTCAAAAAATCACATAATTGAAGGGCTATGCAACAGTAAAGATATAATATTGGTACAGGCAAACCTCTCTTTCGGCTGATCTTATAGCCTCCAATTCTCTCTGAGCTTCTTCTTTCTTCCGAGCTGTATAATCTTTTGCACTCTCTCCTGTTGATATAACAACATCCTTTGCAGCAGACAATGGCTTGACTGCAAGCTCGTTAGCTACATGACCTGTATACTCTGCCGCTCCTTTAACAGCTCTGGCTGCCATTTTGGTTCCCTCCACAGCTTTCTCACACGAGTAATGTGCGGCCGTCCACCCTGCCACAGCTGCTCTATCCTTTGCTTCCACAGCTGTTTTCCCAGCATAATCAATTGCAACCTTGCCAGTTTCCGAAGTGACATCTTTTGCACCAACAGCTTTCTCTTCAACATAATGGGCAGTGGTCTCCCCTGCATGCACAACCGTGTATTTCGCTTCTGCTGCCTTATGTAACGCATAGTCCTTTGCTTTCTCCGTGGTCAATGCTGTATAATCCGCAGCTGTCTTCGCAGTGCTTACAATTGTGTCCTTTTCTTGTGCACCTTTCTCAACTGCAGTGTCTTTCACAACCTCACTTTTCTCTAAGATTATATCCTTTAGCTTGTGCTCCCTTTTCTATTGCAGTGTCTTTCACAACACTAGTTTTTTCTACGATAGTATCCTCAGCTTGTGCACCCTTCTCTGCTGCAGTGTCTTTCACAGCCAAACTTGTATTTAGCACGGTGTCCATTGCTTGCGCTCCCTTCTCTGTGGCATACTTGGTTGCAGCCCGAGCTGTATTTAGGACGGTGTCCTTTGCTTGTGCACCTTTCTCTGCAATGGTGTCCTTCGCTTGTGCACCCTTTTCTGCTGCAGTGTCTTTCATAGCCACACTTGTATTTAGCACGTTGTCCTTTGCTTGTGCTTCTTTCTGTGTGGCATACTCGGTTGCAGCTCTAGCTGTATTTTGGATGGTGTCCTTCGCTTGTGCTCCCTTCTCTACGATGGTGTCCTTTGTTTGTGCACCTTTCTCTTCAATAGTGTCCTTTGATTGTGCAGCCTTCTCTGCCGCTAACTCAGTTGCAGTGCGTCCTGTATTGACGACTTTGTCCTTTTCTTGTGCAGCCTTCTCTGCCGCTAACTCAGTTGCATTGAGACCTGTATTGACGACTGTGTCCTTTGCTTGTGCAGCCTTCTCTTTTGCATACTCAGATGAAGCACTCACTCCCTGGCTTAAAGATTCTTTTGCCCTCTCATACCTCTCCTCCGTGGCCCTTACCGCCTCCATAGAATTTTGCTGCGCCGTTGCTCTGAACCTGGCAATGTCTTCTAGAGAAGGTTGTTCCTTTTGCTCTTGACTCTCTTCTATGTCACCTCTATTCACACGACACTCTTCTTTGGTTCTCATCTTTGTGTCACCTCCTAGCTCATATCCCTCTTCTCTGCTTCTCATCTCTGCACCTCCTCTTCTCTCTTTAGCCTTTTCCTTGCTTCTATCTTTTTTTTTCAGCTTCACCTTCTCTGCCCTTAGCTTCCTCTGCACCCTTCTCGTCCTTGACAATTACTTCAAACTTTCCCACAGTATAAAGCCCTCTTTGCCCTCCTCCTTGACCTTCCCTAGCTTTAACTTCTTTGACTGCAACCATATTCCTACCCCTTGCTTCATCAGCATTCTTCTCTTTCTCATTCTCCTGGTAACTTTCTTTCTCATTCTTCACTTTATCCGCAAGAGATTCAAACTGGCAAGCCAGTTCATGGGTAGCTCCACCTACATCTCCTATAGCTTTTGCAGCACTACCCCTCTCATCTTTAGCACCCTCCACATGAGTTTCTATGTTGTCTGATTCTTTTGCTTGCTCCGCCAAAGACTCAAAGTGGCTCGTAATCTTTGGCACTGTATCTTTCTTTATGTGAATTTCTATCTCCTCGCTGGTGGTGTTGTCTCTGCGAGTTTGCTCCGAAGCCATTGTATTCTAATTTTTTTTTTTTTCTCAGGTAATATTCGATGTTTACGTTTGTTAATGTATATTATGTTATGGGCTTTAGGCCCAATTAGGTTACTTGTATAGCACACTGGTACTTGTACTACACTCTACTTGTACTGCACACATATGCCTCCTATATAAAGGCAGTGATGTATATTCTTTAATTTATGAAATACAATACAATTATTTTGTATTTCTAACATGGTATCAGAGCCACTGCTCTAATCCTTTGGTGTGCCGCTCTTAAGCAGTCTTGTCTTCTTGGGTGTCCTCTGCAGCCGTTTTTGTGAGCAGCACCACTGCCTTCACCGCGACTCCAGTACATCAAAGACCACTGCCTTACTGCCACCACCGCTTCCGCATCTCCGATCAGACCACAGATAGCATCATTGGAAAGTAGTCTCTCCGATCTGCCGTTCTGTAAAATTTCGTCTTCAACGGACCTTCCACGCGTCGCCACGCGCCACCAGAAATCTCGGCATCATCTGCACGCGCCTCCACGCGCCGCCAAAAATTGCCACGCGCTGCCACGCGCCTCCTGTGTCAGTCACGCGCTGCCACTCACTACCACGCGCCAGACTTTTCGCTGACGTCATCATCTGCTTGCTTACGTCAGCCCTAGCTGACGTCATCTGCATACGTCAGCGCCACATCATCTGCTGACGTCATCCGTTGACTTTTGACCAGAGTTGACTTTTTTGCAGTCCGGGTCCTCCTTACCCAGTTTTTCGCGTCGATTTCATTTTTGCGCTCCATTTTTGCATATTTTGCTTCTAAATGAGAAATAAGGACAGGTCTTCTTCTTGCAATAATCGTCGCCAACAATCCAGCAAACGTCTTTGCAGTTTTTGCAAACGTTTTGGCCACAATATTGAGACTTGCTATCGTCGCAACAAACCAGCTGTGTCTATATCCGCTGCTACTGTTGCTAACACTGAGAGTGTCCAACCAATGGCTCCCATCTCTGCACAGTTTAAGTCTTCAGGACGCACTTTCACCATGTCCACAGATGACCTTAAAAACATCATCGCCAATGTCATTTGTATGGTTGGTAATGCATCTTATTCCTCTTCTCTCTCAGCTTTATCTGGTATGTCTCCTTCCTCTTGGCTTATGGATTCTGCTTGTTGCAATCACATGACTCCTCGTTCGTCCTTATTTTCTGAACTAAAACCTGCACCACACCCTCTTAATATTCACACAGCAAATGGTTCCACTATGTCTGGTCATAATATAGGTTCTGTTTCAACTGCCAATCTCTCGGTTCCTAGTGTCTTTAATGTTCCTGACCTTTCTTACAATTTATTTTCTGTGGGCCAATTAGCTGAGTTAGGTTATCGCATTATCTTTGATTATTCTGGGTGTATTGTGCATGATCCAAGGACATGACAGGAGCTTGGGACCGGTCCTAGAGTTGGGCGTATGTTTCCCCTGGACAACCTTCGTCTTCCACTTGTTGCTCCTGTTTCTGTTATTGCAACTGCTACAGCTTCTTCACTTCCTTCCCTTGCACTTTGGCATGCTCGACTTGGTCATGCATCTTCCTCTCGGGTACAACAATTAGCTTCTAGAGATTTGTTAGGTTCAGTGTCTACAAAAAATTTTGATTGTGTTTCGTGCAAATTAGGAAAACAACCAGTTTTACCTTTCAATACCAGTGAATCAATATCCACTGATATCTTTGACCTTATTCATTCTGATGTTTGGGGCCCTTCTTCTGTCTCTAGTATTGGTGGGTCTCGATATTTTGTTGTCTTTGTTGATGATTACTCTCGCTATAGCTAGATTTTTAATATGAAACATCGTTCTGAATTATTACAAGTATATTCTAATTTTGCAAAAATGGTTGAAACTCAGTTTTCCAAACGCATCAAAATTTTTCGATCTGATAATGCTCTCGAATATACTCAATATGCTTTCCAAGCTGTTTTACATTCCTATGACACTGTTCATCAACTAACTTGTCCAGGTACCTCTCAGCAAAATGGTAGAGCCGAACGGAAACTTCGTCATATTCTTGACACTGTTCGTGCTCTTCTTCTCTCTGCCAAAGTTCCTGCTCCTTTTTGGGGCGAAGCTGCTCTTCATGCTGTTCATACTATTAATTGCATTCCGAGTCCGGTTATCCAAAATCAAACTCCATATGAGCGCCTTTTTGGGTCATCTCCAGACTATCACCACCTTCGCTCCTTTGGTTCTGCTTGTTTCGTTCTTCTTCAGCCACATGAGCATAACAAACTTGAGCCTCGGTTAAGGCTTTGTTGTTTTCTTGGCTATGGCGAAACTCAAAAGGGGTATCGGTGTTATGACCCTGTCTCTCATCGTCTTCGTGTTTCCCACAATGTTGTCTTTTGGGAACATCGCCTCTTTGTCGAGCTCTCTCACTTTCGTGCCTCCCTATCTTCCTCCTCTGTTTTAGATTTTTTTCCAGATGAGGCACATATTCATTCTGTAGCTGCTCCTGATCCTCCTGTAGTTGCTCCTGATTCTCTTGTAGACTTCTCTGTCCAACCACCAGATATCACTGATCCCTTTCCTAGTTCACCCTTTAATGAACAGGTGGAAGATGAACAGGTTGAAGACGAGCTACCCAACCCCAACCCTGAGCTTGGGTCCCCTGCTCCTGCTCCGCCTGAGGATCTTGCACAAGACATTCCACCTCGTCACTCAACTCGAGTAAGATCTATTCCTACACATTTACTTAACTATCATTGTTACACTGCTCTTGCTACATTACATGAGCCTCACACCTATCGTGAGGCTTCCACTGACTCTTTATGACAGATTGCAATGAAAGAGAAACTTGATGCATTATCTAAAAACCGTACTTGGGATTTGGTGACACTCCCTCTCGGGAAATCTGTGGTTGGTTGTAAGTGGATCTACAAGATTAAGACTCGCTCTGATGGGTCCATTGAGCGCTACAAAGCTCGTCTTGTTGCAAAAGGTTTTACACAGGAGTATGGGATTGATTATTCTTTTGGGAACATCGCCTCTTTGTCGAGCTCTCTCACTTTCGTGCCTCCCTATCTTCCTCCTCTGTTTTAGATTTTTTTCCAGATGAGGCACATATTCATTCTGTAGCTGCTCCTGATCCTCCTGTAGTTGCTCCTGATTCTCTTGTAGACTTCTCTGTCCAACCACCAGATATCACTGATCCCTTTCCTAGTTCACCCTTTAATGAACAGGTGGAAGATGAACAGGTTGAAGACGAGCTACCCAACCCCAACCCTGAGCTTGGGTCCCCTGCTCCTGCTCCGCCTGAGGATCTTGCACAAGACATTCCACCTCGTCACTCAACTCGAGTAAGATCTATTC
This sequence comes from Quercus lobata, assembly GCF_001633185.2. Taxonomy (NCBI): domain Eukaryota; kingdom Viridiplantae; phylum Streptophyta; class Magnoliopsida; order Fagales; family Fagaceae; genus Quercus; species Quercus lobata. Next base: position 41,347,302 of record NC_044911.1, read on the forward strand.
CTACACATTTACTTAACTATCATTGTTACACTGCTCTTGCTACATTACATGAGCCTCACACCTATCGTGAGGCTTCCACTGACTCTTTATGACAGATTGCAATGAAAGAGAAACTTGATGCATTATCTAAAAACCGTACTTGGGATTTGGTGACACTCCCTCTCGGGAAATCTGTGGTTGGTTGTAAGTGGATCTACAAGATTAAGACTCGCTCTGATGGGTCCATTGAGCGCTACAAAGCTCGTCTTGTTGCAAAAGGTTTTACACAGGAGTATGGGATTGATTATGAAGAGACCTTTGCTCCGGTTGCTCGTATTTCATCTGTCCGTGCCCTCTTAGCTGTTGCTGCTGCCCGTAAATGGGATCTTTTTCAGATGGATGTCAAAAATGCATTCCTTAATGGGGATTTACATGAAGAAGTTTATATGCAACCTCCTCCTGGTCTCTCTGTTGACTCAAACAAGGTTTGTTACCTTCGACGTGCACTTTATGGCCTTAAACAAGCTCCACGAGCTTGGTTTGCTAAATTCAGCTCTACCATCTCTCATTTGGGTTACATGGCCAGTCATTATGATTCTGCCTTATTTCTTCGTCGCACTGACAAAGGCACTATTTTACTTCTCCTATATGTGGATGATATGATCATAACTGGTGATGACCTCAGTGGCATTCAAGAACTCAAGGATTTTCTCAGTCAGCAATTTGAGATGAAAGATCTTGGACATCTCAGCTACTTCTTGGGTCTTGAAATCACTCATTCTACTGATGGACTTTATCTTACTCAAGCTAAGTATGCTTCTGAACTCTTATCTCGAGCTGGACTCACTGATAGCAAGACTGTTGACACTCCAGTTGAGTTTAATGCACATCTGACTCCCTCAGGGGGGAAACCATTGTCTAATCCCTCTCTTTACAGACGATTGGTTGGCAGCCTAGTTTATCTCACAGTTACTCGTCCAGACATCTCCTATGCTGTTCATCAGGTGAGCCAGTATCTATCTGCTCCACGATCAACTCACTATGCTGCTGTTTTGCGCATTCTTCGATACTTGAAGGGCACTCTCTTTCATGGCCTTTTCTACTCAGCTCAGTCTCCTCTTGTACTCCGTGCATTCTCTGATGCTGATTGGGCAGGAGATCCTACTGATCACAGGTCTACTACAGGTTACTGTTTTCTCCTTGGTTCTTCTTTGATTTCTTGGCGAAGTAAGAAACAAACTTTTGTGGCCCGCTCCAATACTGAAGCAGAATATCGTGCTCTTGTTGATACCACATCTGAGCTCCTTTGGCTACGATGGCTCCTTAAGGATTTGGGTGTGTCCACCTCCTCTGCTACTCCCCTTTGTTGTGACAACCAGAGTGCCATTCATATTGCTCATAATGATGTCTTTCATGAACGGACTAAACACATCGAGATTGATTGTCATTTTATCCGTTATCATCTTGTCCATGGTGCTCTTAAGCTTTTCTTCGTCTCCTCCAAAGATCAACTTGCAGATATCTTCACCAAGTCACTTCCTAAGGGATGCACTTGTGATTTGGTTAACAACTTCAAGTTGGTCTCACATCCACCTTGAGTTTGAGGGAGGCTGTTAATGTATATTATGTTATGGGCTTTAGGCCCAATTAGGTTACTTGTATAGCACACTGATACTTGTACTACACTCTACTTGTACTGCACACATATGCCTCCTATATAAAGGCAGTGATGTATATTCTTTAATTTATGAAATACAATACAATTATTCTGTATTTCTAACAACGTTGATTGTAGATTTGAGTTTGGAAATGAAGGAGGTAGAGAATATTTTTAAAAAAGAGGCTATGGCGGTTTTTGAAGAGGTGGGCATGGACGTGTTTGCATGGAGTGGACATGTAGTGTGTGGGCTGGTGCAACGTGTCTGAGTCTGTGGAATTGAGTCAGCAGGTGTGCATTGAGGGAAGTACACACGTGTAGCTTGGTAGAGAGTTCAGGTTAGGATTGGAGGAGAAGGACTTATCTAGATGTATGCCACGTGGAGATCATAAGAGGTGCCACATGTAGTTCATTGGGCTGGGGTCAACTGGTCCACTCATGACAAGCCTTGGCTAGGAGACAAAGACAACCAATCCATAGATCCAATCTTTGTTTGAGGATTGTCGGATTGCATGGTGCATGAGCCTTTTTAATTGGGCCATAGATAATCAATGGCCATCGAAAGTTATGGGACTTTCTTCCGTTTTGTTTTTGTTTTCTTTGAATTTTAATAATTCGGAGACATAATCAAACAAAAATAGCCGAAGGAAAATAGTATTTAAGATGATTTATTAAAGAAAAAAAAAATAGGCAACAAAAGGAGTGGCCTCATCAAACATTTGTTTTAACACTATTTATTTCATACATTTTATTACACACATAGTACACATTCACACAAAACAAGAGAAAACACGACTTGAAGTCACAATTTTGAACTTCAAATAAGTGACTTCAAATCATATTTTTTCTTGTAATTTTTTTTTGTTAGTATATGTATTATGTACATAATAGTGTATGAAACAGTAATTTTTTTTTTTTTTTTTTTTGAACTCAGTATGCAAAATGCCATTTGCATTAAATTTCCCTGACCAAAAAAAAAAAAAAAAATCATTCCAATTTGGTTGGACACAATGATGCTCAACTCACTTTTTGTTTTTTACATCATTCATCTTTAAACTCCACCTCGACACTTATTACAAATCAACGTTAGCAAACAATGCCAATAAATCTCTACCCCAAGACTTACCCAAAGCAATATTATATCCTTTAAAATATATTTCTGAATTTTGAACTTTATAGAGTAAGTCCGGTTTGATGCTCTCTTGGAAGGATTTTAATGTTTTATTTGAGGTTCCCCCAACCCCACACCCCCCCCCCCCCCCCCCCCCCCCCCCCCCCCCCCTCTCTTTGGGCCAGAGGAAAAGTAGGGCTGTATTGAATTTATTGGGTCAAAATTGTATAGCACTCCCCTCATCGAGCTAAGGTGCCCTCTTTGGACATTTTAGGCAGCCCAAAATAGTGCAGGCCAGTCCGTGATGATGTATCGACATAAAGGGCCTCCTTGTAGGGTGATTTTTTCGGTTGAACCAACTGGTTTAAATGATTATGACAGCCTTTCCAAGGCTTTTTATTGAGTAACTACTTTTGGTTGGAGTAATCACTTAAAACCTACAAGTTTCCTTGTTCAATTCGGAAAACACTCATAGATCCAACGAACAATCATTAATGATGATTCAGCTTCATTATAGCAAAGGTAATCTGTCAAGCCTTGTGTTGCTCAAGTTTGCAATGTGAGTCTCTATGTCACTTCTCTCAAAGAAAAAAAAAACAATTAATGAAGGGATCATGATCTTGGCTTAGCCCTTAAGTGAAAGATTTGAAAGTAATAAGTTCGTGGGCAATTTATAACAGTGCATGGTAATTACTAATTGCTAATTAGTAGTAGCATGTGGTATGTGAATGATAACTATGAGCTTTTTTAATTTGTAAGGGCATATATATATTGCTCACAATTCAAGGCAACTTTGTGCCCAAAAAATCTGCACATTTACATTTAATTGAAACATCAACCCTCTTATTGCCCACTTAAACAATAAAAATGGAAATTGAACTCCTAGAATTGAAATAATGGTTTTCTTTCTATATTTCAAACGTCCATTGCCCACTTTGTCTTCAACTAAAGAGCTCTGCATATAGGACCTCATTCCAAGTATCGGGCAGCCCCGGAAGACACCAATGGCTACAGTCATTGCCACTATGTTCACCACTATAGGCAGATGGGTGTGCATCTTTCCGATATTGTGAGAGTTTTGTAACATCTAGGAAAGTGACTGGCTTCTTAGTTCTGCTTAATACTTTGTTCACAACTGTCCAAGCTAAAGGTGTGCCTGCAGGGTACTTTAGACCAAAGAATGGTTGCTTCTCACCTGAGCATGTTTTTGATGGTTGATTCCAATCCCTGCCCCTAATTATGTCAACAACAATCAATCAAGTAAATTTAATTGCACTAATACATTATGATGTTAGTTTGCCTTACACAATGCTGAAATGAATGATAAAGAGTCGCAATTAGTGTGATGAAATAACAGACATCACTAAAGGTAATTATAATGTTCTTATCATCAAGTTAAGATACTAGTTAATTTTTGGTGTAAGCAAAATTTGAAACCCATTTATTTTATTATTTGAACTAACTAGAACTCATGAGATAATTATAATGTTAGAGAATGTAACACAAATTAAACTAAAACCAATTAAAGTGTGAACTTGAGGAAGGCTTTGCATACTCGTAATGGGTGGGAGAAATCCCTAGGAAGAAGACTTTGGTTTTGGAAGCATCAACATTTAGGTTGACCCATCTAGACCAAGTGGTTAGCCCTTTATAAAACGCAATCAGACGGTTCATATCTTTGTACCATTTGTTTCCCTCTTGCATATAATCCCAGCTGCAATAATAAGTTACATGTATTAGCAATGATCATCGAACCTCTAAGCTAAAATTCCAAACCATATATATCCATTTATATGACAAAAATTAATTTTGATGAAAAATTGATGAGGTTAATCTTACGGTTGGGTTTTCCCTGTGTGGGTCCACCAATGCCATGTGTTAAAGATTAACATGTTCATGCCTTTCCATGCATTGCCATTCTTGATTGAATCAAGCTTCAAAACTCGTCCCGCCTTCTCATTATCAAGATCTACTAGGTACGGTGTGCGAAATAGCAGTATTTTCACTCCATAATCCTGCACTCAAAAAATGTAAATATTCCATTATTTCATCAACTTAAAAAATTTGCATAATCTCTCTTGAGAAAATAATGAAATTTCTAATGCGTTGTTCAACAAATTATGAACCCACAAAAAAAAAAAAAAATCTACGAAATTGTAAAGCTCAACAATTTCAAGCTCAATAGTTCACATAATCACATGTCAACTTTTGCATATTAAAGCATAGGACCTCATTAAGCGTTTAATAAGGTCATGTGATTTCTCTATACATTTACAAAAAAAATTTATTAATATAAATTGGTAAATTTCAATATATTTTTATTTCAAAACATAAAAGTATTAAAACTGAATAACGTTTTTTACAAAGCAAAAAAACTCCATATTCTTATTTACCAATCTAAGAAAAAAAAAATGGAACATAAAAAAAAAAAAAAATTGAAATATGTAACGTGAAAAAGAGGCAATTACAATTTTCTAATGTTAAAAGTTTGTTCTAAAGGAAATAGAAATAAGACTTTTAAAATTCTGATTGATACTCGATAAAATTGGGACATTACGAAGAAGAGTTATTTTCTACTTGTGACTGTGAGAGTGACTTTCTCAGCTCCATAAAGTCTTAACATGTGCTTTAGTTAGTTCCAGGTTTAGATAGTTCAACTGATCTTATCAGAAAAGTTGCCAAATTAGCTACGTTGAAGATTCAGCTGGAAGAAAAGCCGTATAAGCAGAGAACTCAATTTAGTGCCACAGCCCACAAGTGGTCCTTACCACTGTGTGGTCCTTTTATGAGGCTACTTTTTTTCCCTTCAAAATTAAGTCACGCATGTACAAACAAGTGAGTTGTGAAAAAAGCCACCAACCACGATTAAGGTTTGCATTTGGTTGAGTTTTGTTGAAATGCTTTATTGTTGATTTGGATAAGGTTTCTTGGGGGTGAAAAAAGTTCGAACAATATTATATTCCCAAACCAACAAACACTTCCTCAGCCCCCAAAGCCCACAGAGAAAAAAAAAACCAATAAAATTACCTAGGAAAATGTTAACAGAGCATCGATTTATAAACTATTTTTAACAATATTTTATAAAAAAATGTTAAAATAATTAATTTTTAAGACCCTTTTTTATATTTTTTATAAAAATAAAATCAAAATTTTTCTAATATAATTTATTAATAATTGGTATAAGAGTACAAGTTAACATTACTCAATTATAATAGGGAAATTAATAATAGCTTGTTTATGTGGGGTCGTTAAAGCTGTCTTCTCTTCTCTCCTTTGTTCCTTTAGTTGTTAATTTACGAATAGATTTATAATGCTAAAAGCAATATAACAGCTGTCAATGACGAGTTGATGACACAGACTTTGGTCTCTCTCTAATAATGATACTAATATATATAGAAGTCTAGACTAGACCAGTGTCTTAATTTAGCCACCATTTGACCCGCCTATGATAGATACTTGATACTTTACATGTATAGCTGGATGGCTAAGTACTAGAGCGCCAAAGATGATCAATAATTGTGACATAAATATCATAATGTTATTCAGCAAAAAAAAAAAAAAATGATGATAATGTTGATAGAGGCATGCTTATTTCGAAATTTCATAATAATAATATAATTTAAAATTTCAATAGTTATAATGAAAATCATAAATTTAAATTTTAAAAGTATCAAAATTACTAACTAGTTAAATTACAAAATTCATATTAATAATTTTTTGTTTAAAGAAAGAGATAATTTTACTCTATAATTACTCTTAACAAGACAATTTGAGAAAAACTAGTACAAACATAAACTAAGCCAAAACTACTTGAGCAATGAGAAATCGTATTAAAATTAGAGTAATGCTACAGTTATAAACAATTTTACAAATTGTTAATGTGATCAATTTTTTATTGGTTTTCATTTAAGTCCACTATTAATTTACCAATAATTACTCATCACACATCAACAGTTGTAAATTTTTTTGTAAAAAAATTTATATCTCTAACATTAATCATAAAATTAATGAAAAAATTCATGTGCATAGTTTGAGATCTAAATACCATTTAATTTTTCCCGCCTTTTATTAAAAAAAAAAAATTTAAAGTAGAAGCGGTGAAAGTAAACTTTGTCTGGTTTAACGTTCAATCATTTATTACGAAATGCAAATAACGACCTGACATGTCTCCGGCAAAAGTTAAACTGGGTACCACCAATCACGCTGCCTCTTTTAATGCTTAAACTCCAACACTCGCTCACAGACACACACAGTCACAGACAAACATGTAAGATTTTATTTAATGGGTTTTTACTCTCCACCCCCCACAATACTGTTATATATTCTAGTATAGTGAAAAAGAGGATCTTAATTGTCAAATAAACAATTTGAAAATCTTGGCCTGCCAGATGTTCCTCTATATATATAGTCAAAATAATAATAATAAATTTTGACCCATGCTACATGTGATGAGTGAGTGTGAGTGTAGCTGTGTATGAATGAATAATTTCTCCAAACGGCAAACGCACACTTCAATTTAAAGCAATACTGAATGAACTGAACTGTGTACAACCACTCATATATATTGGCATAAAACAGAACTGTTTTAATTCAAATTTTCTTTTTTTAGTGGCAAAATTGGACTGGGAAAAGAAAATTTTAATTAGCACCAAAAGAACAACTTTACCTTTGACAAAAGGTTGAGAGAGAAGGGAAAGGAAATGCATGCACTGTCACAACTATGATTGCTGTGCTAATTCAAAAAAAAAGAAAAAAAGAAAATGCGCGCATAAGCAAAAAACCAGAAAACTTACATCAAATGTCACTGAAGACAGCCCATCTTTCCTTATGAATGTGGTCTTTGACTTTGGCACCGATGCGTGAATCATGCACGTTAAAGATTGAAACTGATTCAAACTCAGTGAGTCTCCCACAAACATAATCTTCTTGCCTCTCCACTTCTCCAAGAAATATAACCCATTAAACCTGTTGTGCCAATTTAACACTCAATTACCCAATATAGAAACTCATATGTATGTGCTACTTATTTATACCATATGCAACAAAACCTTAAGCCCAACTTATAGTCATAGATATGCATACTATATATAACAATGTGTTTTTGAAGTGTGAAATGTGAAAATGGCTAAAAAGGGTACCTGGGTATGGCACAAGAGAAAGGTTGCCATCTGTATTTGAGGTACGAGTTATCAGGGCGGCCATACTTTTGGCAGTCGAATTGTGCATCTATGAAGGGGCAGCTAGAGGGAGAGTAGAGAGGGTAGGAAGCATCGTAGACCCATTTTCCACGAGACAAATTGCATTTACCAGCAAGTTTTCTGGCACTGAAATTTTTTGTAGCATTACTGAGGGAAATGAAATCTTCAGCTCTTGCTTGGTGGGAAAACAAAATCTGCAATACAAAGAGAAACAGTGCTTGGAAGAATAGGAGGAAACCCATTTCCTTGGGTTTCGATTCAGAATTAATAAATAAAAGGACCAGGAGTAATGAAAAGTTGTCTGCAGCGACTGCATTTATAAGCAGACTGGACAGAGAGTCAGAGAAAAACTTTTCCTTTTACACCTTTTTTTTTTTTTTTTTTTTTTTAATTTTTTGACTGAAATTGTGAAATCAAAATTGGATGGATTGTTGAAACTCTGACATGTGGGGTTGGGTCCAATCCATGCTTTGAAAATTTGGAATCATGATGAATTTGATTCTAAAATCATGCGAAACATTTTCCCACCAAAAAAGATACAGAGGACATTGCTTTTTAAAGTTAATTACTTATTATGTATGATTATAAAAAAAAAATTCCTTTATTGCTCATTTTCTTGTAGCCAATAATACAAACAACCCTCTTTTTTTTGGGTAAGCGATTATTCAAGATTCAAAAGAACTGTTTTCAAACGAAAAAATAATATAAAGTTATAAAGTCTAAGGCAAATTATCATATTTGCCCTGCAGTTATATATGTTTCATGCATATTATGTCCTTTGAAATTTTAGGTTTGGGAGTATAATGTCTGATCTGTCGCAGTACTGTTCCCATTAAGACACCATTGATGATCCCACAAATCAAAATACCAACCCCATAATATCTCTTTTTTTATTATTATATTTAATTGCAAACGATAATTTTTTTTTGGGATAAATAAGGATTAATTTTCTTGAAAAACAAGAGGCAGGGGAGCATAATTAATGTATTTATTATATCTTTTTTTTTTTTTTGGCAAACTATATATATAAAATCCTAAAAGCCTAGAATGTATTTATTATATCTTTGTCGATGTCATGAAGTTCCGAACTTACAAGTTACATCCCCTAATTAAGAAGTGTAAGTGACTTGTAAGCGACGTAAGGGGTTGGAATTGGTTTGCATTGAGAATTTGAGACACTTTGAATCGTACGCCACTCACTCCCTGTAGAAAACTCAACGAGTGTGCCAAACGCACTGGCTATTTTTTTTGGGGATAAATATGCACTGACTAAAAGCATGCGTGCAGTTGCTCTCAACATTTATCTTTGATGTTGTAATTGATTCCTCATGATATTAATTAGTAGGTTATTTTCATTCATCAAAAAAAAAATTCATCAAAAATTAGTAGGTTATTTTCTTTGATATATATATATATATATATATATATAAAATGTTAGGTTAAAGTTATACCTGGTATAACTCTAAATAATGTTACACTTTTCAATATTTTTTAATTGGATTCGAATTTTGACAAATCCACTATTAGATTATATTATCCTTGTATATTCTCCATGCTTGTGAAATTTCGAGGTGATCAAACATTAATAGCCATGTCATCAATTAATTGTTTAAATTCAAGTTTTTATAGTTTAAAATAATGCATAAAGATAAATTTATAAATCAAATGGTAAATAGCATCCAATTAATATGAAATTGACATGAATATTAACAACATATAGAACATATAATTTAATAGTAGGATTTTCAAAATATGAATTTTAAACAATGCTACACTTTTCAATATTTTTTAATTGGATTCGAATTTTGACAAATCCACTATTAGATTATATTATTCTTGTATATTCTCCATGCTTGCGAAATTTCGAGGTGATCAAAGATTAATAATCATGTCATCAATCAATTGTTTAAATTCAAGTTTTTAGAGTTTAAAATAATGCGTAAAGATGAATTTATAAATCGAATGGTAAATAACATCCAATTAATATGAAAATTGACATGAATGTTAAGAACATATAGAACATGTAATTCAACAATAGGATTTTCAAAATATGAATTCTATAACAAGTTATTGGGTGGTGTAACATTACTTAGAGTTACACATGGTGTAACTCTAAGTAATGTTACACTACTAAATATTTTTTAATTGGATGTGAATACTAATAAATTCACCATTAGATTACATTATTTTCGTATATTTTCCATGCTTACAAAATTTCAAGGTGATCAAAAATTAATAACCATATCATCAATTAATTGTTAAAATTCAAGTTTTTGTAGTTTAAAATAATACATAAAAGATGAACTTGTGGATCAAATGGTAAGTAACATCCAATTGATATGAAAAGTGGCATGCATGTTAAAAATATGTAGAATATGTAATTTAACAGTTGGATTTTCAAAATATTAATTCAATAGTAAGTTATTGGGTGGTATAACATTTACACCAGGTGTAACTTGATATGTATATATATACACACACACTTAGAAAATACATGTGCTTTTCACTTCTAGTTTCAATTTCTAATTAAGTTTTAATATTTTTCCTTTTCTACCCAAAGGAAAAAATTATCATCATAATCAAAGATTTTTTTCCTAAAAAATAAAACAATAAAATTGAACCAGATTTAAATCCTACAAACATGGCACAGAAGTATTTTTAAACAGGGGCATAGTTAGAAAATTTTACTTGTGGGGGCCGAATTGTAGTATTGGTATATTAACCATAGTTCATATTGAATACAAAATTATTAACTTTGATATATTGTTATATTTTTAAATATTAATGAACATACAAAAATTATATAGTTTATTATAATAAATACAAAAAAAAAAATTCAATAAAAGAACATTTCGCATCAAAATTATGCCCGACGATCTTTAATGGAATAAAGATAGCAATACAAAAAAGTGAACAACAAAATCTAAAATATCCATATGCATATCAAAACACACACACATAGTGGCAGAAAAAAGAAACAAAAATAATAATGATGATTGATAAAAGAGAGAGAGAGAGAAGAATATGCACTTGCATATTCACTTCTTTAAAAAGTCAAGAAGATGATGTTGCACCAGGACAAAAAATGGATTAATAGTCTTGGTTAAGATAGGAGTTTTTGTATCGAGAAGAAACAAAATGGGGCAATGGGCTGGCACTAGCAGCTACAACAAAGCTCCAGAGGTACCTAAAGATGAATTTTTTTTTTTTTTTTTTTGAAATTATGTTGGGAAACGGGTTCTTATTGATGCTAGAGAATGAGTTATTATCCATTGGATTAATTATAAATTTTTTGGACAATTGAGAAGATCAACTTTTAGTTATTATCCTTTGGACTAACTATAAATCTTAGAAATAATTGGGGTGGATACGTAATAAAGTTTTGGACAATTGAGGAGGTCAAATAAAAATCCATTGGACTAATTAGAAATCTTAGAAATAATTGGGGGGGCCAGTTCTAATTTTATGGGAGGGCTATATCCTGTCACTAATATAGTTGTAGGAGAAAAAAAAAATTTTTTTGGGGGGGCCTTGGAGGAGCAATGTAGCTCTGTCCTGTTTATAAAAAACACTTTTGGATTCTCATCTCATCACCTCTTAAAATTCTAGTATATCCAATTAACGTAAAAAGAAAAAGAAAAAAGAGAGAAGTTTACAAAATCAAGAGATAGCATTAGTAATGATATAGTAACAAATCACTGACCAAAAATAAGAGTAACAAATAACATTTATTGAAGTTATATGGTAACACAGTAATATATATTTCAATTCTCTATAGTATCTCGCCCCTATGAGTGTCTAATGGGGTCTCATTGATAGTAGTGTGTGAAAGTATGTATAATGTTATTTAAAAACTGAAAATTGTTACTTAAAATGTCATACCAAACGGCCCCTTAAACAATGTTGTTAGAACAACATTACTAAACAGATCCTTCATCACTCATGCAAGTTGAAGAAATTAAGTACACTACCCAAGCTTTAATTAAACCATAACTTATAGTCATTTTAATAGCTAATAATAACCTTATTTGCAAATGGATTTGGATGGATGAAACATAAAATAAAAAAAGAAATATAATACTCTCTGTCAGTCAGAAAATGAAAGATTTGGCTGAGGGAGAACTGTGGCCAATAATGGAGGGATTAATTTTATAACTTGTAAGCATACCATCATTTGCATTCCTACTTAATTTGTTTTATTGTCCCTCATTGAATCTGGAGGTAGCTAGCAACAAGATAGTAGACTTTTAACTTTTAGTTTACATGTCAACATATAGATGGAGCCAAACTTTTAGTATTGTTAGGGCCTAGGGGTGTGTCAGTGTGTGTGGGTGTTTTTTATTTTTATGTTTTCAGTATCAGAAGATTGACTGCGGGGGTGGTACAACTAGTAGATGATTGTTGAGATTTCATTACATCTTAGGTTCGAGTTCCTGCGATGACTGAAATTGTAATTTTTGGTAAGTCTTAGAAATTAATAGAGTTTGGGGTGTGTGTGAGTTTGGGGTCTCCGAGCTCCAGTTCGAACTAGTGGTATTCATGGGCTTACCCAAATGTACTGTGGGACGTGGAACAATGATTGCCACACGCAAGTTCCCTTTTTTATGGTTCTCAATAAAAATAAAAATAAAAATAACCAATGCCGACTTAACTGGCCTAGCGGTCGGACTGGTAGTTCAATGAATTGGCACCTAAGCCATCCAATTTTTAATGAGACTACTTATGTTGGTAATCTGGTAAGTCTTAATTACCTTATACAGCCCGAGACTTTTGGTGTAAACCATCCAACTCAGGCTAGTTTGTGCTCACTCGGCTGAGTTTACTATTTTGTTTCTTTATTTAAATTGAGAAATGTTAAATGACACATTAATTTGTAATTTTTTTAAAATAATAATTAAAAGAACAAGGTTTTTATTTTTTATTTTTTTATTCAAATTAGTTTGGAGAAAAAATTTTCAAACTTCTTATATATCTTTTTATTGTGCATGATTTTGAAAATTTAATTATTGGACTGCATGTTTTTTATGTTCTTAATATGTATGTCAAATTTCATTTAAATTGGATGTTATTTACTATTCAATAATTAATAAAATTATTTTTTACGCATAATTTTAAATCATAAAAACTTGAAATTTAAAAATTTAATTGATAACACAACAATTAATCTTTAATCTTCTTGAAATTTTACAAATATAGAGGATATAAACAATCTAATTGTTAAAATTTCAAATTCCCGCCCAAACAAGAAAAATAAAAGAGTTTGACGAGAGAGAAACATTTTCCATAATGAAATTGGTAAGTTTTGTTGATTATCATTTAGGTTTATCATTGACATCACTTTATCAACTATTATTAACAACTTATACTTGATAATTGTGAATTTTTTTATAAAAAATTTGGTTTATTGATTTAACTACTTAAATTTAAAAACCCTAAATCAAAAAGTGACCCTCTTTCAAAAGCCACTCAACTTCTTTGACTTTGATTATATATATATATATATATTTGGTTTCCGTGCGGATCGCATCATTGTTTGTTTTATTATTGCTTTCATTGTGTTGCGTGGATTTCATGATACCTTTACTTTTACTGTTTACTGCTGTTTAATTCTTCTTCTTTTTTACTGAATTGTTTAATTCTTGATTCTTGCTTCAGCTGACATAGAATTAGGTCGTGATGTATCGCACTACTATTAAAGCGTTCGCATTAACATTAGGTAATTTTTGTTAAATTTGATATAAAAATCTCACATTTGTTATTTTAAAAAACATAAATTTACATTATTAGAATTGATATTTATTTCTCTACTTTATTGAAATAAATTTTTTTTTTCTTTTTCCCATCATTACCTATTTTTCTACCCATTTTTGATAACAAAGCCATCACCGCTTGCACAAACACTTGAAAGTTGAAACCACCACTCGCAACTGCTTGATTCCTCATGAGGATTCTAGATGTTACCATCATTTGCAATTGCGAAATCCAAAAAACAAACAAAAACACATCAAACCAAACCCATAAACACAGATTAAACCAAAAACCAACACAAACCCAGCCACCGGCCACTATCATGGGTTTGACCAACACAAAACCAATCCAACTACCAATCCATATATGAAAATAGAACCGCCACTCGATCACACAAACATTAAGTGATCTGAGGGGAGAGGTGGCGATAGTACAATACGTACCAGTGATGGTGTTGGCTAAAGATTTTAGATTTGTTCAAGGAAGAGCTTGATCGGCCATGAGAGGATTTTAAAATTTGTTGAATTTAGTTTGCTCATCAACAGTGCTCAATAAGTGTATTGAGCACTCGGTTCATTTGTTAACTTTTGAGAATAAATTATTGAGGTTTTTTGAGAGAGATTTTCAACCATCAGAGACTTTACCAGTTGAGCTAACTAAAACCCACAATTATTGAGGTTGATGAACGAGATTTTTAAGGAGTTTATTTTATTTTATTTTTTAAAATTTTAAACTAAAGGAGGTTTTAACTAATCTGTTACGAGTCCTCTTAAAGATAAAATCTTCTGAAACTAATAAATATACATCTCTAAAGAATTTCAAAACGTTGTTCCTAAGAAGCTTACTGTTAATTGAATAAAGATGCTAATTCTTTCATTGATTTTATTAGAGCCAACTTCATAGGTTTTATAAAATTTACTAATTAATGATTTTTTTATATGCTTTGTAATTATAACATAATACTAATAATGCATTTGAACTAGGGGTGTGTATGGATTGAGTTGAAAAGTTTTTTCAACGCAATCCATCATGGTGGGTTAAAAAAAAATTTAACCCAATCCAAACCCATCACAGGGGTTCAACCCAACCCAACTCAATCCGCGTGGATCAGGTTGGACCCATGAGTTAGACAATTTTTTTTTTAATTACTATTATTATTATTAATAAATTGAGCATTAGAATAATACCACCACAAGTAAGAGCAAATTTATAACCAAATAATTATGAGCGGTCGGTTTTGGCAAGTTCGTTGCACACCCCTAATATGAACTATATAGAGAAATATATATTGATTTCTCAAATTTATTTGCTTCAAGCGAGGTCGAAAAATATAGCAAATAAGCCAATAAGTTAAAACAAATTAAGCCTATCCATACACTCAGGAATTCATGTGAAAAATGGTGCGAAATAACAAATTTTTGGTGTGGAAATAGTAATTTGTATGGAAAAGTTTTTCTTATAGAGATTTTCCCTTCTTATATATACAGAATACAGTTAAAAAACTAGAATAGAAAAGTCTGAGCTAGGGACCGCTGCGTTAATTGCTGATGACCGACTTCAGTTGTTTGATTCTTGAAGGAGCTCAAGTTGGAACCTTTTTTTAATTAGATTTGAAGTACAAACTTCAGAAGCAAATAAAAGAGTCAGTTTTTTATTTTTTTCAGTACAGAATCATGGTGTCGTATCATATCGTATCTCGATCCTGAAACCCAAAATAAAAAAGAAAAAAAAAACTTTGAAAAAATATATATGAATTGATGATGTCATATAAAAGCATAATATCTAACTTTAAGAAAATGCGAAAAGCAAACAATTTGACATGAAGGTTCATTTAATTTATTTTGTTGTAAAACAATTTATAATTTAAAATGCTTTCAGCTGAAAATTTTTGGTCTTTGATTACGTTTTTGGAAATACTTTGAAAAACACTTCCAAGTGTTTATTGCAACATAAGAGGAGAAAAAAAATTTATCATCCCACAACCCGAAAATATTTTTAGGGTTAACCAAAGTTTTACAGCGAAACGTACAATCCCCCAAAAAATGTTGAAAATGTTTCCACATCTCTTTTGAAATGGGTTTGGTGAGTTACATGAAAAGCTATGATTATGTCTATCAATTTGTAAAAGTAATAATTTCCTTTCAACAACTAACATGGATAAGAAAGTTTTGTAGACTTGAATTGCATGTAAAAAGTTGAATCTTTGATTTATATATATATATATATATATATGCAGTGGGCAGTCGGCACTAGTACGAGTTCAATCTGGTGGAGGTTGGTTGCGGTTCAGCTACAACCTAGATAAAAATGATTCGGGTTAACAGTGCTACTCTCTCAGGAACCAGATGAAAGATAAAAATAGTGTAAACTGCCTTATTGTTTATTTTTTCTATAATTTGTGAGTCTCAAGAGAATCATATACTTATTTTATTTAATTTTTACATTTTATCTATAATATTTTTAGTAAAAAATTTCAGCCAAAATTAAATAAATTATTTCTAAACGGATACTTAAAGTTAACATGTGCATCGTATGTACACGTGTAATGTGTTAGACTGTTGATTTTCAATGTATGTGTTCTTGAAGTCAATTTCATGAATAGTTTATTTTGACTAATTAAAATGTAAATGCGCCCATGCTGCAATATATGTAAAATGAGTTATGTGCAACACGACTAATTTTAAAACATTCATACGCTACTTTCTGTAACACTCATGCATATATATATATATATATATATATTTGTAGAGATCGTACGTGAACTTTTAATAGACTACTTGTATTTATTAGACCAGTTTTACACTTCCCCTTATATTTCTTTTAAGAGAAATGTTATATTTATAATATTTTCATAATATTTTTATAATAAATCCTAAATAATGAGGTGTTATTGATAGATAAAAAAATAATTTAAATTATGGATTTAAATTAGAACTAATAACAATTTATTGATTTGTTGTAAAAATGTTATGGATGTTGTAAGGACTCAATTTGTAACGATCCCAAACTGATATTGGGTTTGCACGTTAAAGGCCCAAACAATAAATTTGTAGAGAGTGGGCTAAAATGTTAGGTTTTGGTCATTGGACAGTGGTTAGTCATGGTACTCATGGTGGATGCTCAGAGATGAACCAAGTTTGTCCATGGACGAGCTTGATGTTCTTATTATTCCTTTCACTTTTTTTTTTTGGGTCTTTCTCTTTGGCGCATGAATCCGTACATTATATAGCCATTCTCAGTTGATCCTGACCTTCCATCTGTCGATCAGGCAAATACCTACTCGAGTGCCTGTCCCATCAGCCACCTTCCCCCACTTTCTGTTAGTTGCAATAACCGAAGTCACACTATTCAGGGGTCTTTTCCCATCAATGTGGCTAGAACGTTTGTTGGCACATTCAATGTGGATGTGACGTCTTTTCCTTGAACCATTCCCACACCGCACCCCGTGCGAGTCCCATTCCACTCGCCTTTTCTTCTGGGAGCACTTTGAAAGCTGCCTTTAATGACGTGTCGTTATTCCCTTTTAGTTCTCGGGATTCCGAGAACAGGGTCATCCTCGGCTGCACCTCTAAGCCATTTGGACTTTCGCTACTTATCCTTGGCAACTATTCTCCTCGGCGCGGGCCTTGGGCCCTAACGGAAAGTGGACCGGGACCACAAATTCTCTGGTCTCATAGACGTAACACTTCTTTATTTATAAAGTAATACAAATTTTTTTTTTATCAAATAATTGTGAATCATAGATATTAAAATGATAATAATACTAATAATAATAATAATAATAATAATTATTATTATTATTATTATTATTATTATTATTATTATTATTATTATTATTATTTTTTGAGTTGGCCGACAACACGTGGATGATGTTACTAAACTACATGTGCTCCCAAGTCCCAAGCTCCACCTTATTTATTTATTTGGACACAAACTTCACCTTATGTACTCTCTTCTTTAGCCTTTTTTAGTATCATGAATCCATGTGCTTTTTTGAGTGGTGTTGTGACTAGCTGGTGGAAAGTGATGGAGTCTAAGCTAACGACTATGATCTGACCTTATAAATTTATTTATTTTTTAAAAATAATCAATATATGATTTTCTAGGAGATGATTTTTTCAGTTTTTGATATTTTAGCACTCATAAGTCATATCTCTTATATATAGGCGTGTTCAAATTTATTCCAATGGACCTTACAACTTCCATTTTATGAACAGAATATTTAAGTAGTATGTTAAAATCGTATAAAAATTCTAAGATTAAATCGTATTTCTACCCAAATCAAGAAGTTTATGAGTTGAAAATTGAAAAATGGTTAGTCTATAAGGCAAAATATAGAGGAAAAAGAAAAAGAAAATTTCCTATAAGGAATTTTTAAGAGAAAGTATCTCTTGTAACAAGCATATTAATTAAGTCATTCTCACACACACACACACACACACACACATATATATATATATATATATAATGAGTGAATACTAGAAATGACAATAGGGTGGGTATGGGATGAGTTCCTTATTCCCTTCCCCACTCACAATTCAGGGTAGGCTTTTTTCCCATAATCTTATGCTCGCGGGGGTGCCTGCCCTGCCCCATCCCACTCATTTTTTTTGTTTTATAAGTTATTAAAATTTGATTTAAAATATATTATAAATTAAACTAAAATTTATTAAACATCAACAATCAAGTTCAAACATTACTAAACCTTCTAAAAGTATAAGACATCAATTCGAGTTTTAAAAAAAATTAAAAATTAACCATTTAAACATAACAATATAACAATCAAAATAATAAACAATTTAAATCTTAAACATAAAAATATAACTTCAATAATACAACAAAGACATCATAAATCTAACTTTGAAGGCTAAAGTACATATATGCCTTATAGAAAAACCAATAAAAAGTACTATAAAATGATTATTTATTTATTTATTTAAATTTATAAAAATAAATGGGGCTGGATCTCCAATACCCAGCCTCACCCCAAACCTACTTCGAGGGCCAATTTAAATTACCCTCCTTAGTGAATACTAAGTGTGAAGAAAGTACTAAGTGTGAAGTTGGTGGGCTTAACCCTAATAAAAGAGTATAAAGTTAAATATAATGATATTCACTCATTGAGTTGTTATACGAGTGACTTGGTATATCTAATACAAGATATACTTTCTCAATTTTTAGACCTAACTTACTCGATGTTACAATTACATTTATAAAAAATCAATGAAAAGTTGAAACAATACAGTTTACAAATTTATCGTTAACCTCTTGGCTCAAGTGGTAACTCCATTAGTTACCCTTAACACTTTACTGTAGTTTTTGAAAAAGAGTTTTACTAATTGGGAAATAGAGTGAGGTTTTGCATTTCCAAGTACTTCCACTTCACAGTTGGCACTGGGCACTTCATATTTTGTTTAGAGTACTCCTAGCGAGGAGAGGTTGGGACTTGGGGGATTGGTTGTTTGGTCTTTTTCTTTTTCATTAAATCGAGGGATTATTAGGACAAATTATTTCCCATCTGATCTAACAAAATCATGTTAAGGAACTTATTGAATAAACGATTCTTCTTCTTTGCATTGAACAAATAATTTCTCATGATGATTTGGTAATATAATAATGCGTAATATACTAATACCAGAGAAAAAAAACAAAAGATGAACCGGTGGGTGGATGATATTATTGGATTGGTCAATTAAAAATATAGAAAGTTTGCAAACAAGTTAAAAAAAAGGAACAAAAAATGGAAAATTATCCTTTTCAATAGCCGTCTAAAACGAGTGCAATTTGATGATAATTTAATGTATTGTCAGAGGAGACAGGTACATATTGACGTTTACATGGGGGCTGGGCCAATTGTTTGTAGGGTCTGCAATTGTAAGGTCTCAAACTCTCAATCTCTATACCAGAAATCATGCATAATTTTCTTTGTTTCTGACTTGTCTTTGTTGTTCAATTGGAATGACAGTCTACACCCATCTTCAAACAAAGTGACTAGGAATAAGCACTTGCTAGGTGGCTTCCAACCCCAAAATTGTACAAAAGAGTTGCCGTCATTGTTCCCCATAGTCAAATGGTTGTTCACATCAACTTCATAACCGACCCCAGAACTTTTTGGGAGTACTTTACTAGAATCAGATATATCAAATTAAATGCTTGTTAAATTCATTTTATTATATTTATTATAAAGATGGCTTGATCAATTGGGAAACTTGTGCAAAGTGTGACCTCTCTTTTTGTTAACCAATTAGTCAATAAAAAATAGTTGCTTTCTCTAACACAATCATTGATGAGTAGCCCCAATAATTATAGTATTCCTGAAAGAATGACCCAATTGTTGGGTCATTGAGTGAAAGTGAAGTTTCATTCCATCAAATAATACGATTAACGATTGGAGCCGACATGAATGGGTGGTCACTATATCACACTGTATGACCCAAGTTCACCCTTCCCTACATATGAATGCCAATAGTTCTAACACTGTGTTCGGCAACTTGGCTTAAATGCCTAATCTTGATTGGTCAAGGATTAGCTCTAAACCGGTTTGGAGAAATTTTCTTCAACCCATTACATGACAATTTATAAGACTATTCATGTGTTATGTGATTAAAACTACACATGTGTGATCTCTTCAATTACCACATAATGAGTTGGAAGAAAATAGTTTCAAACTGGTTTGGAACTAAACTTTTTTCCATCTTAATTTATCAATTAAAAATGGTTGATATGGCTCTAAAGTTTGATCACCGCCAACCCCATATGAGCCTTCTCCTTGATAGTTTGTTTACTAATTTTGACCGAGCAATCAAAATCAAGCTAAAAAAGAAATATTCTGCGATGATAATGAGCCAAATTAATTAGTGATTAAAGTAGTCTGAGCTTAAACAAATCTGGCAGATTAAGCAGGACAGTGTGGAACCTTCAAATTCAAGCTGTTGCAATTCAAACGGGACCATATATATGTAGGCCATATCCGGCAAAAGGTAAGCTAGTTGATTGTATTTATTAGAAGTTGCTTAGTGATTGAGTTAAGGGAAAGGAAGAAAACAGAATAACATAATATATTTGCCTTTCCACAGCATGATTGACGATGTATTGTATGTCTTCACTCAAAATCAAAACTTAATAATAGTAGCAAACCCTTTAACTTTTGTAATGGCTGCATCTACCTAACTTTGTATTTTTATATACACAAGCCATGCGGTCCTAGCTAGGCAGCTAATTGATTGTGGATTAGTTAGTCAAGTAATTGACACGCTAAAATAGTAATGGACACAAAGCATAAATCACACATTTATTTTCATAAAAACATGTAGACATATAGAGACTTCGCAGAAGCTCTAACTCTAAGGAACATTCTCATATTATGCTTGCTTAGGCCTGTCCACCTCATTAGTCATTACCTCAACCCCTTTTAAGAGTTAAGTAGTATATCCACTTCGAAAAATGTTAGCTTTAGGGAACAAGTTAATGCTTATTCTACTTCAACTCCAAGTTACATTCAATTTTCTTTTAGTGATAAGGTTCGAAGCTAATGTCATTTTCAGTCTTTCTCTTACCCCTTCTTTCACTTTAATCTAAGCCAAACTTAAAAATTCTTTGTTCTCTCAAAAAAACGAGAAAAGTAGAGCTGAAAAGGAACGTAAGCCCAGGGCTTGACCCTCGACATAATTGACCTACAACATGGATAAAAATACATTGGACACTAAAACGTTTTTCTTGGTTGGGGGACCAGGTAATGGTCATACACTTTAAGACAAAGTTAGGCACATGTATTTCTAGAGGAAAATGAGGAGAAAACAACGGGCAGAAAGAAAAATAAGACTTTGAGGTATGTATTAAAAGTCTTCTTTAAAGAGATAATTATTCTCACTCAAAAGAGTTGGTACGTTGTTGGATTTATAGTAATTTACCTCTAGGATACGTCAAAGTAACCGAATGAAAATTCAATTCCGAAATTTCTTCTAAAAGATATTTCTTTTTTGAATATGATTTGAGTTCTTAATTTATACATTAGGAAGAGTCATAATTATTTGAATTGACACCTTTACAAATATAATGAATTTTTATATTCATCCATATGTAACTCTTAAAATAAATTGTTTTAATTATTTCTGAATGAAAAATTAATTTAAATGGATTATGACCCAATGCATCTCATTTTATTTCAATAAAATAAAATTCACCATCTGATTTTAGTCACGTGCCACATGTCCAAGTGTCAAGTTTGCCACACAAAAAGTAATTAAATAGATCCATTTATTATTTATTTGCGAGTTGTGTTACTTTTTGTATACCTAGAAAAAAGTTCTGTAAAATTTCTTTATGAAACAAGACTATTTGAAATATAAAATCAATCACTTCCCTCCACCTTTATAACACTACTTAAATATTAGATTTTTAACAATATTACTGAACATTTTTCCTCAACCAATTGGTCCAATCCAACTAACTTATAGTTTTAGCTAGTGTAAATTTCTTTTGATCTAGTGGTGTCTTTTTCTTTTTTTCTTTTTTCTTGAATTAGTAAAATGTATTCAATCAACTTATAGTTTTAACCAGTGTTTTTTTGTTTTTTTTTTAAGGTTTTATCGAATGAAATGGCATTCAGTACTAAAAACACACACAAATATTAGATGACAATTTTAATAATTGATGGTCACAAGACAGAAATATAGCAACCAGCCCTCAAGTGGTCGAAGGTGGTGGAAGACTTTATCACATATACTTTTGCACATAATTCATAATTGGTAGTACGACCGTTGAGTTTTTATGCCATTTGCCAGAGCATTTCTTGTTTGAGTCCAAGGCTCCTAGCCTGGAGCCCAATGGGCCCTGCACCTTGTTGAGCGTCTTGCACAAATGCCACAAACTAGTTTTGTAGGATGAAAAGATCATATAAACTGGCCCATTTCTAGATAAGGTACGTACACACATGTATCCTATGCTGTGGTTAAGTGATTGTTATTGTTGGAATTGACGTGTTTAGCCTCATGGCTTACATTTGTAGCAAAAAGCTTTTAGTGACTATAAAATGATTTTTTTTTTTTTTAGAATAATTATAAAACGAACTTGATTGTTAAAAAGGCTCGTTAAATGGTAAATATAGTAGACTCAACCTTAAATTAATAGTAAGTACTAAGTAGGATTATGATTACTTTGTCTGTACTACAAGTTTCTAATACAAATTAGGGGTGTGAAGAAAACCTACCAATTCGCTAAACTCGACCCGACCCGTTAGATTGGGTCGGTTTTTAAGGCTTGGGTTGGATTGGGTTACAAAATTTTTTTTATAGCGGGTCAGGTTGGATTTGGGTCATAAAATTATAAACCTGCTAAATCCGACCCGACCCACCATATTTAATATATATTATATATTTAATAATTTTTTTTTTTAAATCAGCTGTAGGGCACTTATATAAATATATATATATATATATATATATTTATATATATATATATATATAATATTTAATAATTAAAAAAATAAACCAGCTGTATAGCAGCATTTCCTCAGTTCCTCCTACTAATACTAATTTAATATATATATATATATATATATAAAAAATATATTATGTAATTAATAAATTTTTTTAAATAACCAGTGTAAGCGACTAAATTTCTAGTTTGAAATAAATCAAACAAGTAAAATAGTTTCACAAATGCGAATTTGTATTTATGATTGTGTGGTACAATTCTCTGAAATTATAAAAGAGTGATCCTCTGATTCGATCTCCTTGCAAAACTTATTGATTAGATTTATGGTAATGTGGATTTGACTTAAACACAAAATATCCTTCAATTTGGTTGATGGATGGATCGAAGATTACTGAAACGGAATTACAATGAATCTCTGGCTATGAGCTTGTTTAGAAATCCTTTGTTCTTCGCGTTCTTCGTGTTCTTCGTGCGTTCTTCGTCTTCGAAGGTTTGTGGTGGAAGTTCTTCGGAGCTTTAGAGGCTTGAATCCGTTGAGCTTCAATGATTTGTGAGTTGTTGATGTTTTCGGACACTTTTGGCTTGATTCCCGTGAACTTTAGGATCTAGGCAGATGATCTGGACGATTCTGCTTCGAATGTTCTTCGATTTTGGGGTTGAAGTTCTTGAAGGAAGGCTTTGAGGCTTGATCTTCACAGAGCTTTTTCACTTCTGAATTCTGGTCCCTAAATGTCTCAGGAAGGCTTCTATTTATAGGAGTTTTGGGGTGGGTGAGCGACACGTGGCGGAGCTTGATTGGTGACACATGTCACAGCTTGATTGGTCCGCTTAAGTCATCGCTTACACGTGCGAGGTTGCTTGAGTCATCGCTTACACGTGCGAGGCTGCTTGAGTCATCGCTTACACGTGCGCTGATGCGTGATTAGCTCTTGCATGACATTTGGCAAATTTCTGTTGGCTTCTGAATAGTGATAGCAAAACCTAGCAGCAATATATGGTGTTCTGTAATTGGCTGTATTTTGTGGACTTGGTAATGTGACGTGTCAGCTTGTGATAGGTCGGGAATTTTCCCTCTCTACAACCAGTTCTTCCTATCCTATATAAAAGCCAATTAGTTCACACAAATTCTAATAAACTACTATTACTGTTTAGTTATTAGTGTTGTTTGCCTTTAAGGAGTTACATTGATACTAATTTTTAGGTTTTTTTTTACATTAATATTTATATTTTTTTTCCACTAAATTTAATAATAATAATAATAAAAATTTGTTAAACCCATGGGTTCAACCCGACCCATGGGGGTTGGGTTAGACTTATGTGATGGGTTGGGTTGGGTTGAACTTTTTTTGACCCACCATGGTGGGTTGTGTCAAAAAATCCCCTCAACCCAACCCATGCACACCCCTAGTACAAATTGTACAATGAACTAGATTAGGACAATAGATTTAAGTCTTAACAAGGATTGAGCTCTGATATATTTAATGTCCACTCAAACTAAAGGTATAAGTTTGACGACATTTTGAATTTAGAATTTAAGATCATTAAGGTAAATATGGCCAAGTTGGACCAAATTGGAAGTGCAAAACATCACCCTCGATGCAATGCACAAAATAGATGTTGGCAACAACATGATGAATGATGGCTTCACTTGTAGAATGATGACATTGATTGCAGACAACACCAACAGTGGGCTTGCCATATGCCAAATGTAAGATACATTTGGCATACAAGCCCAACAAATGCTCAGCAACTGGAAGGCCATATGGGAAAAGCCAATTTTTTTTTTTTTAGATTTAGCTACAGTACCATCTCAAATGTAAGATGGTACTGTAGCTTAATGGTATAAAAAAAAAAAAAATTTAATGCTCTCTTCACGTTTTACCCGGCAATTTCTCTCTCCTCTCTCATTTTTTCTCTTTCTTTTCTCTCTCTTTCTTCTCTGTTTCTCATCCCCTCTCTCTCTCACGCCACTGTCAAGATTCTCTCTCGAAGCTCACGCCGAATCACCAAGCCAGATCGGAGCGCACGCCGAATCGGATTTCTAGACCGGTGTGGTGGCGCGGTTGAGATGGGCATGGTGGCTGGAGGTCAGCACAGTGGAGATCAACGTGGAGACCGATGTGGAGATCGGCATAGAGACCGGCGTTTGGTGGGTTTGGTGGTGTTGACATGGTGGCCGGTTTCTAGGTTTGGTAGCCGACATTTGGTTGGTTGGGTTGCTATGGGTTTGCTGGGTTTGTAATGGGTACTTGGTGGGTTTTATTTTGGGTTTTTGGTTCCAGTGGGATTTTGTTAGGCCGAGGGTAGTGGTGGCGCAGTGGGATCGTCGTTTTGAGAGGGTTGTTGTTGTTGCTGTTGGGGCGTGGTGGTGAGAGAAGAAAGGGGCTTTTGCTTTTTGGGAGGTGGGTCTTCTTAGTCGTCGTCGTCAACGTCAACGTCAGCGTCAACGTTTGGTGGTGTTGACATGGTGGCCGGTTTTTGGGTTTAGTGGCCGGCATTTGGTTGGTTGGGTTGCTATGGGTTTGCTGGGTTTGTAGTGGATACTTGGTGGGTTTTATTTTGTTTTTTTATTTTTTTTATTTTGGGTTTTTGGTTCCGGTGGGATTTTGTTGGGCCGAGGGTAGTGGTGGCCAGTGCTAGAGGTTGAGGGAGAAAGAGAAGAAAAGGAAGAGAAAAAAAAAATAGTAAAAAAATGAATAAAAAAGAATATTTAAATAAAATGGGAAAAAAATAGAGTTTTGGGATGTTGGTGTATTGTAAAATTGTATGATATAATTGATAAAGTAGCTTTTTGGGATGGTAAAATAAGATGAGATAGCAAAACCGGCTGTGGATGTTTTTAGGTGCTTGGGTGATGGTAGGACCTTTTCGCAGCATGTGAAGGTTGATATTACAACAATTCTTTTCATATCTTGTAGATTGGTTTAAGAGGGATCGACTTTTGTGGTTGGTGATGGAAATTTTTTCATATATTGTAGATTGGTTTTAGAGGGATTGACTTTTGTGGCTGGTGATGGAAGTCGATGTTTGGAAGGGGTAGATCTACAATGACCAATAAAATCGCTAAAAAAAATGAAAGAAAAAAGAGATGCTTCTACTAGAAAAGAGATAAAGAGGAAATTAAACATGAGATTAGTGACTATGATAAAAGAGAAAACATAGGGAAGACATATATTTTACGACTGAAGACATGCAAAAAAAAATAAAAAATAAAAAGAAAAGAAAAAAAAGAAAGAAATATTAATTGTATATTGTATTATAATTCAATTATTTATAGAATTGTAAAAGGGTAGGGAGGCCTATATATAGACATGTTTTATAAGTGCAGTACAAGTTAGTCCAATGGGCATGGGCTTATATGGTCCTACAATCTAATGTGATCTAACAAAATAGACAAAGATAATGCATTTGGGGCCTTCACTAGTATTATTCATGAGTAGATATAGGTTTTTTTTTTTTTTTTTTTGGTTTCTCACCGTGTATCTTTAAAATTTTCAATCAGAGATTAATCACTTCTTTTTGGTTTCTCACCATGTATTAGAGATTAATTACTGTTCATGACGGATGGGACCTAGTGGGATAAATCATTGGCCTAAGGGGTTTTTTCAAAGTACAGGTACCCGGATTCGAACTAGGGAGCACACCCAGTCGAACTTGGGACAAACACTTTGAGACCAAGTGCCCAACCACTTGGGTTTATAAGTGGATATAGTTCAAATCTTATGTTTACGGTTACGAATCATTTTCTCCTAAATAAAAACTATTTGTTTCATTTTTGGTGTTTCACTTTATACCTATTACATGTCACCAATTTTTCTTTCCTTAAAAAAACCAAAATTTAAAATAAAAATTAAAGAAAAACCAAATACGTACATAGCATACAATAGTTGATAGAACATAAAGTAAAACATGCACCAAGAGCAGTCAGAGCATTTCTATTCATTTTCTCCTCACCATGACAAATTATCCTCCATAAAAGATGTTGGTGAAATTTAATATTAAAAGTAAATAAAGCTTTTTTATAATTTATTAAAAGTAAATAAAGCTCGATTGTTAATTAGATAAATAAAACCCATTATGGAGGAGTTGAGGAAGTAACTTGCATTTAAGTTAAGTTGAATTATTATTATTATTTTTTTTGAGAACTAGTTAAGTCGAATTATTAATGTAATAAATTTGGTGTAGATTAGGAGAATACTTAGGGATATATAAATTCAGACATCCATCCATGTCATAATTTAAAAAAAAAAATTGTGTCAGTCATATTCCGTATCATGTCGTATTTTTTAGATTTTAGTGCACTAAAAATCCTAAAATCTTAAGGATGACAATATTTAAAATCCAAAACCACACTGCATTAGGAAAATTGGAAAAATACTAAGAATACACGTTCAACACTTTTTAAGTTTAATTGATGCAATGTGTAATTTACACATACGATTTATAGATGTTTTAACACAACCATTGTTTTTTTTCCAAAGAAGAGCAGAATACAAACTGAAAAGTTGAGATTTGCAGTCCACCATTAGGCAATTGGATATGAAGAATCCATAGCAATGCCACAAAGACCTTTAGCATTTATATCCCCTCTGCATCCTTATATATCCTTCCTCACCCCAACTAGTACCCCATGAATTCTTAACAAGCCAATATTTGGTACCATCACTTGTTGTACCATACCCAGCTGCTGTAACACCATGGTCTAGCATGGTTCCACACTCTCCTGTGAAAACACCACTCTAGTAAAACTGGAAAGCAGATCCTGAAGCTTCAATGGAGACTGATACTGGTTGGTTTGCCCCAGCTTTCAATAATGCATTCTCGCTATTAGCAGGAACTTTTTCATAGCCCTTAATCTTAGCCGCATGAGAGGCTTCCTCTTTAGTGTTACGAGTCCCATCAGCTCCCTAGCCTCCCTGGTATGGATAGTTGGCTTCAGTGGCGATACCTCCATTCTGTATTATGAATTCAAAGCCATTTTCCATAAGACCACCCTCACATCCTTGATCCTCACCTTTAATGTCACAATCCACAAGTTCTTGCTCAGATAAGGAAATCAATTTAGCGGTTGTTAGTTGTGTAATACCCTCCGTTGCAGCCACGGTTGAGAAGGCCCAGCAACTACCTGTTTAATTACAAAAGAAAATTCTAAGTCACTTTTATATCGTAGTTGTGTAAATATGTTTTGAGGAGACTTAATATGCCCTCAAATAAAGTTTATTTAATTATCAGTTAGTATTTATTTTGCTTATTTTATGGATTATAAGTAAATGGTAAGGTTTCTGTTCAGTGTACTAGAACACTGGACGAGATATGAGACTGACACGTGATCAATTTTGGACACATGTCATGTTTGTGTCATGATCAGTAATCCAATGCATTGGACAAAAGCCAAACCCATAAGTAAAAGGTTCTGTTACCAAAAATCACGTTATGTAATTGCTAAATTTGCTAGATTGACAATATATAACTCTTTTATGGAAGAAGTACAAAAAGAAAACCAATGTTAAATATTGAAGGGTCCTAGCCTAGCCTTTTGAAGAACCCACAATGATTTATCAAAGAATTTTCTAGAAGTTTAGGCCACAGGCTAGAAGTATTCTCTCTTAAATCTCTATACATTAAAGCATGAGTTTTCTTTTCAAACAACTGAATTATAATGGTTGGATGGATGTCTTTAATTTCTTTCTCTGCTTTCATCAATTTCTTACTAGTTGTGTAATAAAGTGAAAATTCAAAATATAATAATCATTATAATTAATGTACTGATTGATTAGGTGTTTTTCTTATTTCTTACCACATTGGCCCTGGTCCTTAATGGGAGTAACAGCACCTTTCTTAACCCAGTCCATACTAGCAGGCACAGCAGTCACATTTTCATACCTAAATGATGCTTCTTTTGTTAACCTCAGTAGACGAGGGCTCCTATATCCATTACGGGAAGCCTTAAATTCTTCGTTAGTTTGATCAGCAAATTCGTTAATGCTTAGCTTGTATGGTCGATTCCCAGCAGCATTGAATGACTCTATGAACTTCGCATTGTCGTTGAATATGCTGAAACGCCTCTCTTTCTCGGCAGCATCTTTATAGACTTTTCCATACTTCGCTGTCCATTCCTCATGTGTCTGGGTTAAGGATGCGTGGTGAAGATTGCGCAACATTACTTGAGAAGCCAAAACTACCAATATGAGGAACAAAGCAAATATACATTGCGCTTGATGTGTTGAAGCCATTGTTTGTATAACTGATAATGGTTGTGGCAGAGTAATTCTGTCTATGTATTGGACTATAGAGAAGAATATAGGTTGGTGTGTACATAACCTTTAGTTGTGCCTTGGTTTATATAGAGAAAAAATACACTTCAAATAGAATTTGCTCTCTAAATTTACAAGCAATTAATTGTTTTGTGATGGAGAGGCTCTGGCCTCTGATTAGTAGAGTACCGGGCAAATTGCATATGATTACGATAGCCAGGTTAAGTTCCGTATAAGCTGCTTTGCTGTGTACGTAGTCCAGAATTTTTTTAAGATGCTCACTTAGTGAATTCATTACATTTGAAAACAAAGGAACATTCAAAACTTATTTGCCTAAAATAATAACAATAACACATGTGCAGCTTGTAATTTGGAATTTTATGTGAGTTTTTAGGTGCTCATTGTCATAGAATGTTCATATATAAATTGACTAATAATCCTATAAGCATGCATATTAAGCCTGGGTAGTCCTTAAAAGACCAAATTTATATACCGTAAGTGGCATGGAGAGGCGTTTGTCTCATTGGTAGATAGGTTCTAAACAAATAAAGTTTCATATCTTTGAGAGTACTTTTGCCTTTTGCCTCATTGGTTGGTTTTTTATATAAGAACATCTTCTTATTGGATTTTAGTAGTGTAAGAGTCTGAATGGCAAATTAGAGTAAGTAATCTCTTAGGCTAAAATAACCGTAAAAGATATTAAATCCCAAAAAGACTCTAAACTCCATTACCCCGAAGTAAAATAAATTTCATTAAGTAAATATAATACTTGAATTTCTATTTTTCTTTTGAATTAACATACAAATATTTTGCCAAAAGTCTTGTAATTCAAGGTATCAAAATCATCTGTCCCACTCTCTTTGTTTCCCTCCATGCTCCACAAATCAAAATATGCCACTTGTCCACTCATTCCTAATTTTATGTTATTTTATTTGACCAGTACTTCTTAGTGTTTTCAATGATGAAGTCTAAGAGAAATTTTTCTCTGGGGAGGCCAAGTCAAATGTATCATTATATTCCGGTATCCTAAACTCTCTTAATATAAATGAGTGTAACTTTATTTTTGGAAAAAAAAAAATTTTGCTAAAGATATCTACTAATATATTTTTATAGACCTATCACATATGATTTAAATGGTCCTAAAATTAATGACTTATACATCACAAAAGAGTCAATATTAAAAGGAAAATAAAGGAGGCAACATAAAATTAAAGAGCATTTATACTTTTTTTTTTTTTAATGAAAGGGGTCATTAATCATTACCTAAAATTTACACTATGTTTAAAATTTCTTACATTAAATTAGAGGGAGAGGGGCATTTTTGGAAAATTCAGGGGGCCTTAGCCACTAGACCCCTCTGCCCTTGAGTCTAAGGTTCAAATTCCCAATGTATAAATAATTTTTATTCATTAGATGCTCTCTTTAACCAATAAATATATACATGTAAAATTGGTAAGTTTTATTTTATTATCATGGTATTTGTTTTATTAATAAAAATACATAATATTATAAAATAAATACTATGATAACAAAATTACCTAGATATTCTGTTATCATCATAGTTTTTGTTTAAATAATAGGTATCACAAATTTCTACACAAACACCACTAGAATATAACCAAAAATTACCTCCAGTACGAATGGTAAAAACAATAGATTGGTTTTGTAAAGTTGTAATTTACAACTATGTGTTTTGTTGGCTTTAATTCCGTGCCAAATTTGATAGTAATTATGTTCAATCTTTTGTACATTGTATTTATTGTGGGATTTAATTGTAAGGGTTGTGTGATAGAGAGAGTGAGTGTGAAGACTCAAGCAATTGAAGATAGAAGAGTTTTCGTGGGTAGCTCGCGACTAAGCATCTCGCGAAATGATGCATGTGCCCTACATATGACTGGAATGCGAAGAGTCAAGACAGATGGAGACAGCTGTGTTTCGCGAGTAGCTCGCAGGTAAGGCCTTCCCACGAGACACTTGCAAAACATTCTGTTTTACCAGACTGTACTATCTAATACACACTTTCTATACCCACACTATATATACCCACATTACCCACAAATGTTAAGGAGTGCTTCAGAGGTAACACAAACCTTGAGAGTTAGAGATTTTTATACCCACAATCCTCTACACAATTGTTTGTAGATTTTCCTCAACTCGTACCTCTCCTTTTTTATATCCTTGAGAGGTTGATAGCACAAACACTTACCACACCATTTCAAAGTGTTCAGTGAGCTTTTGGTGTTATTGGGAAGTATTGGAAGAAGCCAAGGATGGTAGATGCAACATGGAGCTTGTTGTAGGATCCGGAGAGCTAGACAAGACACGGTTCCAAGTAGCCTTGTTGGAGTAGGAGCTTGGAGAGTTTAGGTACATCGAGTAGATTAGGCTTGGAGGGTCTCTTGCTAACCCATGTATTCCAATTGATTGTCTAGTGGATCGATTACCGCTTGGAGGACGGCGGAGAGGTTTTTCGTCGAGTTCTTTGGTTTCCACTTCGATAACACATTGGCGTGTTATCTTGTATTTGCATTCTTCTTCCCTACTCTTTCGTCGAGTTCTTTTGTTTGTTTATTCGCTCGTATTTACTCTATTCCGCACTTAGTATTAAGTTAGAGTAAAATCAATCGAACCGTAATTTTAATTTGGGGGTCTAAATAGCTCTTGTATTTTCACACATTTTCGAGCATTCAGGTTTACTACAACTTTCATTAGTGATGTCTTGCTAAGTACAAGGTATTCATATCGCTTAATCTTAACTGCATAATTGGAATCCTTTTTTTTTATGCTAAAGTATAATTGTAAACATCTTCTAACAATCGACTAACACATTCGCGGTGTTCTAAATCATACTCGTCTACAAAAACTTCCCAATCCATGAGTTTTTGCACTAATAGGGATATTATTTTGACTATAAATATCTGGTGGATTCCTTCTATAGTTGTCGAGGTTGCAAAAACCCAATAACATACTGGTGTTTTTCAAATACAAAAATAGCTCAAGTTAAAACAACATTATTGGAAAATTAGAATAAGAGAATAAAATATTAGTTGATTTTTCTCATTCATTAATAGAGAGTATGATTTCAAATAGACTCATCACACGCGCTTTGTGCATGCAATTAGGCTCTTTTTTATTTCTTATTTTGGATTTAGTGAAATAATTTTTAAAAATGAGATAGAGATAGTGTCTTAATTTTTAGGATCTTTCTCTAAGTGAGATTTGATAAAAATTTGAAAGCCTAAAACTTAAGAACTTTTTTAAAAATCGTAAATTACTCTTTTAACCAGTTTGTATTTTTTTAATTTAAAAACATTTAACTAAGAGATAGGTTTTTTTTAGAGAGTTTAAGAATTTGTGTAATGGTATTTTAGTATGCAAAATGTTGAAACCTAAACAGGAAATCCTGTTATTAATAGTGTGTGTGTGTGTATAGCTAACCTCAAAATTTTACGATTAAGGTTTTGTTGTAGTTGTTGTCGTTAAGACTTAATGTGACAAACTAGAACTAGTACAACATTTCTTTCAAAAGTTCACCATTAAAGCTACATTTAATCACAATCTACCAACTAAGCAATTAGGAAAAAAGTGAAATTTACCGTTTCTCATGTCTTTTTTTTTTGGGAGAAGTTCTCATATCTTATTTTCTTACCACAATGGTTGTTAGAGTCATACAAGCAAAGTTGGCTCAACATATTTAAGGGCCTAAGGAGACAATTTAAAGTAAATCCGTTTATAAAATGTTATTAGTTTCTTCTAATATCCTAACAATAATACTCATAATTAAACACTACTTTGCAAAAACCATCAATTCGTTTTTTTTTTTTTAAAAAAAACAACTTTAGCCTCAAAAGAATTGATTTTTTTGTACTAATATCAATATGATCATATCAAAATCATGAAAAAATTAACTATAATATTGGCATATTAAATGTATTTCATTCAAAATATGACCACATTGTTATGAATATTTTTCATATACGTAGAGTATTTTAAATATAAAATAATTTTTTTAAAAAAATTTGTAAATTATAAATTATAAATTGTGTCATTTCTATTAAATACTTCAATTTAATTTCAAAAATATTCATTCCAAATCTCACTCAAAATTCACAATTCACAAAAATAAGACTAGTCTAAGGAAGACTCAACACATTTTGGGGCTAGATGCAAAAGTAAAATGTATTGTTACTTAATATTTTATATGTGATACATGAATTTTAAAAAAAAAAAAAAAAAATCCAACTTTTTTATATAATTTAATATATTCATTGGACTATTTTCATATATTTATATAATTCAGTAATGAATTTGTCTCAACATAACCGGTATTATTGTCTCCCTTTTTTATGCTACGTTAATCCTAATAATGGGTTTCTACCCAATGTATCTGACTTTACATTGTTTTAGATTCAAGTATGGATTCTTGTGTGTATGTGTATATATATATATATATATATATACATAATTTTACTAACGTACCCAAAACCCAAAAATAAAAAAAATCTAGCTACCATATGTATAACTTTTATTTTGGGGAACTAATTAAAAATACTATATAAATATATATCGGAGCCCATGTTCCCCCATGCCTCAAGTACTATCCAACTCAACTCACTTGGTGGTTGTATACATTTAACTTGGCAATCCTTTATAATGGAACACATTATTATGTATAAAGCCCCCCCAAATTTAATTTATTGCTACAAAATTACAAATTCATGATTTTTATACATAAAATTTAGGAGACATTTCTTCACAACACTCCCCTTATTGATCAAGAAAGCAGGGAGACGGTGACATATTGAAGAAATTAAATCCATAATTCATAATTATATAAATAACATTTAGACAATAGGGTAAACGGCTTCAGTGGCAATGAGACAAAGACCTTCCTTATCATCCGTACCTCGCAAGAATCTCATGTATCCATCCTCACCCCAATCAGTACCCCACGAATTCTTAATAAGCCAATAATCTAAACCATCATCACTGGTACCATAACCAACTATTGTAACATAATGAACATCATCGCGTAGATCACCACAAGCTCCTGCATAAACACCACTAGAATAGAATCGGAAATCGCCTCCAGTACGAATGGTAACAGCGACAGGTTGGTTTGCTACAGCTTTCATCAGTGATGTCTCACTAGACGCAGGGTACTCATAGCCCTTAATCTTAACTACATAATTTGACGCATCTTGTTTTTGACAAGTTTCATTGATACCACTATAAGGGTAGTTTTCCTGTGTGGTTAGGCCCCTTGTTGAAGTGTAATTGTAGCCATCTTCTGGCAATCGATAAGCACATCCATAGTATTCAATATTATACTTTCCATACGGTCCCATCTCCTCTACATAAACTGCACAATCCATGAGTTCTTGTACTGACAGGGAGAACAGTTTGCCTGTAGATATCTGGTGGATCCCCTCTATAGTTGCCGCGGCTGCGAAAGCCCAGGAACTTACTGGTGTTTTTCAAATACAAAAGCAACCAAAGTTAAAGGACAAGATTATGAGATAGTTACAATAAGAGAGTAAATATACATCGTTCTCCAATGCAACATTAACACAACAAATTTCACAATTTTTTTATTAAAAAAAAAAAAATTTGAATGTGGTAGAGAGTATGATTTTAGATAGAAGAGAATAGAGAAAAAGTATATAATTTTGGAACTAATTTGTTTGAAAATTCATAGCCAACTCAAAAATTTTGGAACTAAGGCTTGTTTACTATTGTTAATGTGGCAAAATGTGATTTGTGTAAAATCACTTTCATATAGAACCACCATTCATTAACATTGCTTTTTGAAAGTGCAAGCCCTAGTTAATTAGGTGCTAATTTACACCCCAAATTTTGATTATGGCTTAACCAGTTTTAAGCTAATCACAATTAATGAGGAATTTATGTGATTAACAAATTAGCTAAGCACGATGTGTTATCATAGAGAAAATCCAAGATTACACATGATGTATTATCAAAGAGAAAAATTCAAGAAATTGACATAAAAACCTCTGTAGCCCTCTAAGCTAGAAATGATTAACTAGTGAATGAGGTGAAATACAAGAATATACACACAAAGACCCTTCAATTCTAAGCTACCTAATGGGCCAATGTACTTTAAGCCTTCTAAGCTCCAGCTACCGTTAGACTTATCAGAGTCTTGTCTTCAACTAGCTTCCAAATTCTACAAACAAGCTAGATTGCACTTTCAAGCCTTATCGGCTGAAATTGGGCAAACTCCAATGGTTCCCAAGGGTCCAAACAATACTTACAACACTAAGGTGAAGAATAATGTGAAGGATCAAATCTTCTCTCATAGGATATGGTTATGGTGAAAGGGAGAAGGTAAAAAGAATAAGAATGATTTAGCTCTAGGGTTTAAGTATTTCTCTAACTCTACAATACGAGTTTCCTCACTACTAAAAATTGTGGGAATATGATGTACATGTAGTGGGTATGGGAAAGGTACATTAGGTAATCCAACTAACTAATTTCATTTTAGTACCAAGCCACTCACAGGACAACCTGTCTCGCAAGTTGTCTTGTGAGTTGCTCTCAATAAAATTTTGAATCCCCCTTGAGCAGGCCATATACATCACTTGTGGGTTGCTTGGTCTAGCGAGTTATCTCGCAAGTTGGCAGATCTAGATGCTCTTCATGATCTCTAAGCCCTACCCGCTTACAATAAAACCCACAAAATACATAGAAATTAAGCATAAAGAATTAAAGATACAAGGAAATTGGTACCAAATAAAAATAACACAATAAACACTTTTATTGTATTTTAATCACAACATGCCAACTGAGAAAATTAAACAAAAAAAAAAAAAAAAAGTGAAATTTAATTTGTCATATCTTATTGTCTTACCACAATTGTTGCCGGTGTCATACAAGACAGGCGTGACAGCTCCATTCTTTCTCCAATCCACGCTAGCAGGGAGTGTAGTCATATTTTCATACCTAAGAGAGGGTACTCTGATTTTCTTTAAATCATAATCATGAACACGCCTATCATCTATTGAATACCTATTCTGCCGAAAATCCCAAGGGAGTTGGTCAGCAAATTTATTAACGGCTAATTTGTATGGTCGGTTTGCACCATTGATATAATCAGCCATATAAGCATAGTCTCGGAATATCCCAAATTTGGATTCTTTTTCTCCAGCATCTTGATAATCTTTCCCATATTTTGATATCCATTGTTCAAATCTCTCAGACATATATGGATCGTCAATATTGGTGGACATAACCACTTGGAAAACCCATATCCGTACGAGGAAAAGAGATGATATGAATTGCTTTTGGTGCATTAAGGCCATTGTCTTCAACCACTCAATATGTTCTCCAAGTGAAAATGTAATGTTTTACAATGGAGATGGCTATGATTTTTGAGTGCCCAGCATATCTATATATATAGAGAGAGTAATGGAAAACGTATTCAAGACTTGCTTCCAGTTATTAATTTAAGTTCTATTAGTGACAGTTTTTCCTTGAGTTCATTTACTTTGCAAACATATATATCTTAATTTCGTTTTTCTTCCATTTTAATTCCGTTATTACATATTAAAGAATTAACTCAAATTAATGAGCCTTTTGATTGATTCGGACCCCATCATCTCAGCCTGGTAAAGGGATGAGTCCCAAGTTGTTAAAACCTGTTGATAGTGGGTTTCAAATTGATTTTATTTCATTTCAAGTTTGTCTATCATATCATAAGTTTAGTTAACATTCATTTCAAATTTCAAATTTCAAACTTAAAAATAGATTTGGTACGCTAAAGGCCTTGTAGCTGAATTGATACTTTCTCATGTATAAAGTGTTTGGGGGTCTAGCTAGGTGGAAAGAGTTCAAGCTGCGGGGTTAGCAACATGTTGTAATTATTTCTCAAAAAAAAAAAAAAAAATTGGTAGGACTATCAATGAGATAACACCAAAATTTTAAAAACTTCATTTTTGAGGCAATGTATATTTAAAATAATCAAAGTTAAAACTAATTTTAAAGGAAATGTATATAGTTTCATTTTGAACTAGTCTTTTGGATAAAAAATTATCAAAATTCAAAACAAAAACAATTAGTTAGAACCCCACATCCCTAAATATGCTGAGTTCTTTTATTCGAAAGAAATATTATATTTTTTGTAAGGACACGATTCTCTGGCGGCCCAATAAGGATGTTGGGCTCGCGTACGAAAGATCCCTCACAATATGATTTGTAGAGAGTGGGCTTGAAAAGCTAGCCGTTGATCACGGGGCGATGTCCGATCCTGGCTTTAGAGGAATTCAGGTAGAAAAAGGAGTTGGGCCTGAACATTTAAGCCCTAAGACGTCGCACCCTATGGGATGGGACTCCTCGGAGTTGATCCGAGGACCATTGAGGCCTTACCCTGGTTATCCAACGACGGACTTTCTTCAGTGAAGTCCGGTGTTGTTGAGATGTTCTCCCCCATGTGATCTTTCTTTCTCCGGTGGGATGGGATCCCTTTCAGATTTATTTACTTTCTTCTTTTATACTCGTCCGTGTTCATTGTCTTTCGTCCACGTGTAGGGTCAATCTTTACAAGACTGATATTTGTCCCATCAGTCTAATCCCAGAATTGTTGGGTATGGTTGATAAGGCTGCAGAGTACGGCTCTGTCATGTGTTGGGTCTTATCCGGAAGGGTAGTAAGGATAACTTCCCCAAGATATTTTGGATCTCCTTACAAATTCGTCCCTATACCAGTTTTATCCCTTCATTTCGGTGGGATTCAGGATCTGCCGAGGACCAAACTGTCCTCGGCTGCCTTCCAAAAATTGTTTTGTGCTCTGCACTGTAGAGCTTGGGCCACAGCTCTCCTCGGATTGGGCCTTCGGATTTTCCAGGAGCAATTGGGCTTGGTCCTTAAATTATTGGGCCCCACATTTTTCATTTGACATGGCCATTATTTATGTATTTTCTATTAGGTCAATGAATTTGTAGAATTGTATATATTTCCGTTTAAGCCATTAGTATTGATTTCCCATTTTTAGTTATTTTAAAAATTGTTGGCATGGGCTAAAAAAGAAAGAAAGAAAAAATGTGGCATGATTCTAATTGTATTTATAATGGTTTAATTCCCTTAAATCTTCTTATCTGTTAGGCCTCAAACAAGTTTTTTTTTTTTAGAATATCAAACAAGCTTTTAAATTATCTAATGGCTGAGCTCAATTGATTAACATGCATATTAGTACGTAGCTGAACACTATGAGGAAATTTGTGATACATTAATCCTTTGCTCTCTAAACCCCGGATTTTCATTCCGCCCTTTTTTAAGGAGTGTTTTCTCCTGTATAAGCAGCTACTGCCCCTCCTATATTGATTTGAATTTCGGCTTAAACTTGCTCTATTTTAGATTAAAGATAAAAATTGAATTTAAATTAAGCTTGGCGGCTAGATAATTTAAATTTGAAGATAAATTTGTAATTTACAAGTTTGTAATTGTAAGAGTAGTACAATAATAGAGTTTGTAATCGACAATAACTTTAAAAATTGTTTAAAGGATTTTTATTTTTATTTTTATATCCATAGTTTTTAAAATTTTTGATAAATTTATTTAATGGTAATTTAGGAAACCTTTAACTTACTATTTTTAAAGAAATAAGACATTTAATGATTTTTTTTTCTTTCTTCATTTTTTGAGAAGGATTTAATGTATTTTTCTTAAATAGTTAAATTTTCTAGGCAGGGCAAACAGTTTGGAACAAGGGAGAAACGAATTATAAGCATTTAGATAGGTCTTTTTAAAAAAAAATATATATATATTAATAAAAGAAAAGCAATCAGAGGCATTTAGATGAGCCTACTAAAATGCTTGGGGCCTTGGGCAAAGGAAATGAATGTGACCTAGGCTAGGCCTATGTCATTCGTATATAGGTTAGGGCCAAAATTATGGGCCCGCTTTGACCTGCTTGGCAATTGGACTAGTGGCTTAAGAGTCCTAGCTCCATCCATAGATTTTTTTGAACTTTAGGCCGAATATCATGTAGTTCCGTCTATTAGCAATTCGGTTTCTTGGGTTCTAGTTACAAATCATTTCCCAAATATGCCTTTTTATAGAAAATTATTATATACTTCCAAATTATGGTAACCTAGTGCTCTTTTATCTCACATTTATAATAAATTCAATCTTGAATTTAATTAGTAAGATTCATCATGAATATAAAAATGAAGACTATTACTCTTTTTCTATTAATAAATAAGTCTAATAATAGTTTACACTCTTGAAAAGTAATCATTTATGGCCAAAACCTACTGCGAAGGACCTATATGGAATGCAGGAGATGGTACTAACATCTTCTTTTGGTCTGATAATTGGCTTCCATGTGATCCCTTAGGTCTCTAATCTAGGGTCAGGGAATTTGATGAAAGTTTGAAACTATATGACTTAGGCCCTTCATTTGTTGTCCTTTGTGTTACCATTCGAGTTGGAACAAATGTTGCTTCCTTACCCTCTACCCCGAGTCACCCCCAATTGCCTGACTACCAAAATTGGGGTCATAACTCAGGCAGATTTTGTTCAGCCAAGTTTGCCTACAAACATAACCAAATTTTCCAATTCCCTCAAGCATCATGGGCCTGGTTGTGGAAAATACAAGTGCCACTTAAATTGTTATTTTTTTTATGGATCGAAATGTATGCATAATAGTTTAGCCACACAAAATGTTTTATTCCCTCACCTAATCTATAACCAAATTCCCTTGTCTTATTATGAATTCGAATGGAAAATGAATAATATATAGGATTCTCGTTGCACACCTAGGATAGACTAGTAGCTTAATCTCCGAATCATGTGATATTTAATTAAGGTATGATTTAAGCCTAGCATAGGGTAGATGCTTTATAGTTTATAGGAAGCTAATAGTAGAAACGGCCTTCTTGTTAGCTACTCTTTGACAAATAGCTAGGGGAGCAAAGAAACAGGAAAGGTTCAACTGTTCCAACTTCCAACTTTTTGGCTGCTACTTATTTTTAGAACTATACTAGAATCCCTTTGTTGTGAACTGTTTGCTAAAATCTTTACTTTTTGTGTTGTAATTAAACAGTTTGTTTAAATATTACTCCCTTTTTATGCAACAAAAAACAAATCAAAAATCAAAAAATAAAAAAATCATCAGAAGGAAAAATGAAGTCATTTGGTTTGAACATGTTGTTATGTAAGTGGTAATATATGCATGTAACAGGACAATGCATGCTCGGTTGTGGCAGCAAAAACAGGTACTTGAAATATATGCCTAAATTGTAAGTAATGTTTTACACACAAGATAACTCTTCAATGTATATTCTACATTATGAGAAGGATTTGTCATCCTAATACATCAAAACCATGACTTAAACATCAATATATATATATATATATATATATTTATATATTCCACACTTCGGCTTTACGCTTTTGATACTTGAAGTTGAAGGTGACTCTAGTGTGGTGCATAAGGCAACCGTAGATAATGCAGAGAACGGGACCAATTTTGAGAATCTTGTGAGTGGAATATAATTATGAGGTTGTTTTGGGACCTCTCTTTCAACTTTCAAGCTTGCGCAAACCAATTAGCTGTACATGCTATGGCAAAGTTTGCCCAATATATATGGAGATGTAAGATATTGAAACAATTTCTTATTGGATTTTCCATTTAGGCACATTAATTCGGACAGTCTTCCGTGTAATTTTAAACGATTTTGTTTATAAATATTGACAAAACCTTTCTGGTGATTTGTTTCTTGAATTTAGGTTCTTCTTATCTTGCATTATTTCTCATATATCTGTTTTGTTTATAAGGAAAAAGCATAGTCATATATTTTTGTTGTATTTCTGTGTAACTACGTTTTATATTTTATTAGTAATGCGTTTGGCACAAGTGGTTACTTAAAAGGTTCATTTTGCTTAATACTTAATTGTAATTAAAGTTGTGATTAGTGTTAGCATTATTACTCAACATATCCCTACTATTAGGAATTTAGGATGACACAATCTTGAAATAGTTAGCATGGTTTACAACAGGCAATTATAGAAAGGTTAAGATTACACTTTCTTAGAAAATTATACAATCTTATGTACTCTCTTCTTTTATACGATTATTAAGTCTTCCCATGAACTTAATTAATAAAACCCACTACTAAAATAGAAAATACCAAAATGCCAAAAAGGAGTATGAAATTAATGTACTTTGGAAGTTTGGTATATTTATGACACTTCTTTTCAACTTTAGTGGTTATTTAGTGGTTATATATTTATAACTTTAGTGGTTATATATTTATATGGGTACAATTTTCTTGGATTCAAATTTTTGCAAAATTTGGCAGCAATTTTTAAATAACTTGTGAAATTCTCAGCCTTTCCATTTGATTTTTTGATAACAAACTAAATTTTTTGTATTTTTAAACATTTAATGTGGATGGTTAAATTTATCACTTCTTATCCGTTTAAACTTT
This sequence comes from Quercus lobata, assembly GCF_001633185.2. Lineage (NCBI taxonomy): Eukaryota > Viridiplantae > Streptophyta > Magnoliopsida > Fagales > Fagaceae > Quercus > Quercus lobata. The sequence goes on from NC_044911.1 coordinate 41,389,133, forward strand.
AAAACAATTTATAATTTGTTATGGTGTTATCTCAAGCATTTTTTTTTTTTTTAATAATTACCTAATGTGTGTGAAATAGGAGACTACGTACATCTCAAAAATTAACAAGGTGTAACAACTGCCTTGGACATCATTGATTTCATCATTCTTTAGGAATTAATTATTGCCTACTCGATAATTATCAGAAATTCTTTTTCCAATCCCTGAGTTGAGTATATTCCCAGTTTTGAATTTGTCACTTGGCCATTGGTACAAAGAAGCCAACATTTCCTTGCTTCGTAAAAGCTGATTTTTTTTTAATAAAATAAGATGAAACAAATAGAACAAAGAGGAAAAAGACACAGATTTTAAAATGTTTTTGCCTTTTCATTTGAATTTTTAAAGTCTTTCTTCAATCAACTAGGTGCTTGTTCCTGGTCTTCAAATAGTCATAATTTGCAGTTACACTCAGTTTGTACTACCAAATTTCCAGTACCTAGCTTGTTACTGAGCAGAAAGAAATGTGATAAGTAATTTGCATGACATGACAGTCCTCTCTTTCATTGTCTGTCATACATCGTTGCCATTTTCAAAACAGAACCCCAAAACCATTTTTGTTCATACACCGTTCATCCCTATTCATAACAAGAAATCAAAGTGATGTGATGCTGAAAACTGAAAAGATTCGGAGTTTATTGCACACTTTCAATAGGAAGTCGAAGGTAGGTATGTGTAACTATAGCAATGAATATTATGAATTGTATGTGTCATTATAATTATTACAGCCATTTGATACTTGATAGTGATAAATATGGTATTTTCTAGTATCTTTAATGCAACATATGTTATGCCTTTAAAGTTTGTCCATGATTTGCAAAGGAAAGAAAGAAAAAAAATAATAAAGAATTTGACTTCCCCCAAAAGATTAAACTGTCACTTCCTCTAATATTTGTCAATGTCATATCTATTTATTGTGTATATATACAATATTTTGAGTTTAAAACCAGTATTCATATGAGAAAATGGAGCACATTATTATTGTATTCCCAAATTATTGTATATCTATGCACCAATAAATGTAAAGTAAACTAGGAATCATTACCAATACCACCAAAAAATAAATAAATAAAGAAAAAAGAAAGAGGAAACAAATAAATTGAATTTCAAAGAGTGGAACTGTGGAACCACCAAATGCAGTTCATGAGGTTATTTCTATTTGTATCCAATTCATTCAAATTGAGAAACCATGTAACCTTTAAACCAGGCAATAACTGGTTGATTCAACACCCCCAAAAAAAAGAGAGTTATAACTGGTTGAACGAATTTTTTGTTGGTTGATTAATTTTTGGCTGCAATTTCTCAGTGAAACAACCTCATGAAATCAATGGCATTAATCCTAACCAAATTTTGTTAAGAATGGATATGAAATCAAATTATTGATCCCATTATCAAATTTACCTTCTTCTTCTTTTTTTTTCTTTTTCTTTTTTTCTTTTTTTAGAGAGATTTTCAACCCCATTATTAAATTTACCTAATTTCATTGCAGTTGGAAAATTGGACCCATGGCCTGCTTACAGTTTTCCACACATAGTAATATAAGGATAATGAAGTCAGATATAATAATCCGCTATGATTTTTTTTACCCAGGAAAAGAATACAATAAAAGGAGTAGTTATCATGCTTTTGAGACATACAACTAATACTTTAATACGCTACTGAAAGTTAAACAAATTATCAAGTCCTAATAGAGGGTCAACTTTACCCCTCGAGCCAAGAATCTCAACTACCACCCATAAGGGTGGAAAAGTTCCTATAGTCTTTAATTCTTATTTTTGAGGTGTTTAATTAAATTGCATCGTATATGTCAATCTATTTATGAGGCACATGTCCATTGTCTAAGCTTGAAGAAATGTACATGTTAGTCACCAAAAAAAAAAAAAAAATCTGAAAACAATTTTTAAAAGTAATGATAAATCGATAATTAATAATCCTCCTCTAATTTAAAGTTGAAAAATGAAACCATGTATGGTGTCAAATTTGTTTTGTTATATCTACCACCACCTATGACCTACCTAATATGGAATCAAGTGAGACTGCTTTACCTAAAGCATCTTATACATACTTCTGCTTCCGTAGTTAGTACAATAGAACTAGTCACTAGTTAGTAGTTAACACTTGCCACTTAAATAGTCAAAGACTCAAAGTTCCAAGTCAATTGCATTGAGAAGGCCTGGCTATATTATTCACATTTTACACACAATTTTGTTACCATATCTGTCCCTAATTAAGCACTAAAATCACATCAGTATCCTTAACCAAACTCATTAACAAGTTTTACAATAATTTTATAGCAATAGCAATCAATTGATAAAGATTGGAAACCACCCATGTCGTGGTTGGATGAATATAATCACTTGGTCATTTTGAAACTTGGAACCAGACAAACCATAAACCTGCCTTGAACTATAGAGAAATAGTATCAGTGCAGCCATGGAGATCAGTTCCACTATCAATGACAAATGGATGTTCTGCATATTTGTAAGCTTATTAAGCTGCATCATTCTGCTCTTCTGTCTAAATCAGGGCGATGAAATCGAAAAACTATCAGGTGTTCAAAGCATAGCCTCGTCAATAACATCATCAAATGACTCGGCTCAGCAGCCAGCAGCAAGCATGATTTTTTCACAACCATCAAACATCAGTGAACATGAAAAAGAGACAAAAGAGGAAGAACATAGCTGCAATATCTTTGATGGGAAATGGACTTATGCTCCGAAAGACAGTCCTTTGTATAAGGGATCACAGTGTCCATTTCTTAGTGATCAAGTTAGTTGCCAAAGGAATGGAAGGCCTGATTTTGAATATGAAAATTGGAGTTGGGAAGCAAAGGGGTGTGAAATTCCCAAGTAAGTCAAAAGCTTTCCAACTTCAACTCTGTTTTTACTTCAATATATGCAAGTTCATTCATATTTGACAAGGTTTTTTTTTTTTTTGTTTTTTTGTTTTTTTTTAAGGTTCAATGGTACAGACATGTTAGAGAGACTTAGAGGGAAGAGAGTGATTATAGTTGGAGACTCACTCAACAGAAACATGTGGGAATCTCTGGCTTGCCTTCTTTACTCTTCCATTCCTAATCCTTCTTCAGAAGCCCATGTTCAAGAGACAAATGGTTTCTACAAGGTTATTAGAGCAAAGGTAAGAGGACTGTTTCATCATATCTGTCTCTTCTGAGTATTTCAATAGCACCAGCGTTTATCATTTTTTTTTTTAAGAGAGACCGGAGTTTATCATTGATTGCTCTTAGTGTGGTTCATAAGCCTCTTTATGATAGCTGAATTCTTAAGAAGATGAAAAATATGCGACAGGTCTATAATTGTTCCGTGGAGTTCTATTGGAGCCCCTTTCTAGTAGACTTGGTAGAAAACCAAAAACGTGGTACTAAAACTCTAAAGCTAGAAAAAATTTCATCCTCAGCAAGTAAATGGCGTGGTGCTGATATAATGGTATTTAATACTGGTCACTGGTGGAAGGGGAAACTCAAAGAGTAAGCTTTATAATCTTGTGAGAATTATTATGACATTGTTGTTGAATCCAATTTCTAATTCTGTTTAAACGTTCACAAATAGCTAATATTTCAAACATGAGATAACCTCGTTACCTCACCACAACTAATCCTAAATAATAGGAACCGAATCTTATCTGAATACAATTTGAAAAGAATTCAAATATTCTTTGATCTTTTATTTATCCTAATCTTTCCTCAACTGCTGAATCATTATTTAAACTTCAAAATGAAACTCCATAAGCTGCCGCTTAATTATTTAAACTTCAAATTGAAATTTGAATCTGCAAAGCTTAGTCTTATGCCATGAACATGGGAAAAAAAATTTTGTTGCTATGGGTGAGTTTGGTTTAGCTTTTTGAAACTGGGTTTTTTGAAAATGTAGGGTTTTCAAAAAGTGCGATATGAAATTGGGTTTTTTGAAAAAACTGAATGTTTGGTAAAAACTATTAAAAAGTATTTTTTGAAAAAACTAAGTGTTTGGCTAGCACTTATAAAAGTGATGATTTGAGTGGTAAATTACCAAAAAGAACAATATATATATAAGGGAGTTTATTTCATTTTTAAATCAACTACTTCATAATACTTACTCAAAAAAAAAAAGTTACTTAATAATAATAATAATAAATATATTATTGTCATAATTATTTGTTATTACTATTACTATTATTGGTATTATTTTAATAATGTTAGTTTTTTTTTAGCATCAATTATTTGTTATTCTAAAAATTTTAAACCAAGTATGTTATGTGTCTTACTTTAATAATGTTATCTATTTTTAATAATATCAATATCACTATTTTAATAATGTTTTTGTCTTATTGAATATGGTGTTATCTGTTCTGGCATGATGGTTTGAAGGGGTTTCAAAGGGTAAAGTTGGGTTTTTAATAAAACAAGTGAGCAATTTGGTAATTGAACCAACAATTCCTGAAAGTTGAAGTGACTTTTTTGCAAAAACTAGCCAAGGTCCTTTGGCTTTTTGGGGATCTTGCACTTTTTAAAAAAGAAACTTTCTTGCTAAAACAGCTTTTTAATACTCACCGCATTTTGAACTTTGAAGTAAAAAGTGTTTTTTGTCATTTGAAAGTGCAAACAAACGGGCACTATATCTAATTTGAAAGACATTTGCAGGTTGAATTATTTTTTGTATAGAGGAAAAGTAGTGAGGAAGATGGAGAACGAATTAGCATTGGAGACAGCCATGAAAACTTGGGCTCATTGGATTGATAAGAATGTGGACATGAACAATACCAAGGTATTTTTCCGAAGCATATCACCAGAACACAAAGAGGATCAGTGGTGTTACAATGAAACCAAACACATCATGGATGAGTCCTATGTTGCAACATTTCCCAAGTCATTGGTAGAGATTGTTGAGAGAACAATTGGCAGAATGAGCAAACCAGCGAGGTACTTGAACATCACAAATCTATCTCAATATCGAAGAGATGCACATCCATCAATCTACACATCGAGGCAAGGGAAGCTGTTGACAGTAACACAACGAAGTGATCCGTTGACTTATGCCGATTGCAGCCACTGGTGTTTGCCTGGATTGCCGGATACATGGAACAGGCTAGTGTATGCATCTATGGTCTTAGACAAGTCCAGAGATATTTCTATTTCTTAACATCTAATTGTTTGATCTTGAATTGTTTGCTTGAAAAAATTATTTTCAAATGTGGAAAATAGAAATTCTTAAAAGAGAATTGAATTGTTTGCAATTCACACCTATTGAATTAGTTTTCAGCGGTGCTACAATTTTATTTTATTTTTTTTTAATTTAATTTTACCACTCGTTTAGTGCCAATCTGGGTAATATGTGAACTTGTTTCCGAACCATTCTGATATCGAGCTTTGATAACCTGATGACCCATCCACCGAAAATGTTGATAATGGCAATCATTATGGTAAGGTCTCGTACTGAACATAAACTCATAGATCAAGCCAGTAACGCAAATTTGTCAACAGCAGTTTGGGAAAAGTCTAAACCAGTACTACCCAAAGTTTGAATTGGTTCCCTGGAACATTAATGAAATGTTTTACTCACCCATCTACCCAAAGTAGGTAAATAATGTTTTTATTGGTTTTTCTCAATCTATATATATATATATATATATATATATATATGCCTTAACAGAAGTTTGAAGGATAAGGGATAAAGGACACAAACTTTTCAACTATTTGGCTTTGGAACCAACTACTTGTGTCGTAAATGACATCATTTACAATCTTCAATTGGAATCCCAGCTAAATTTGAAATGAAACCGATTTCATAGTTGAATATTCATTAAATGCTATAAGCAATCCCATATTTGTCTCTTTAGTAATCCCTGATTCAAATAAGGTAGCACTACTTGAAAATGTAAAAACATATGAGAAACAATAGTGAGATGTTTAAGACCGAGAGTAGTCTGTGCATAGGGAAGTATTAACACTCCCACTTCAGTGCCAGTAGCTGGAAGTGAATGACGAAGAGCATTACTTCTCTACTTCACAGTTTCTCCAAGATGAGCCTATAGTATGGTATAAACTATAAAAACAAACTGTTGAGCTTGCTGAGAAAATATTTATATATAGTGCACCTATTAATATGCTTGACCAATTGCTACCCTCTATAATAGCCAAATCCAAGAATCCACAACATGTGCTTCCTCTAACCAGGGTAACACATAAAATCTAAATCTCACTAAGTAGCATGACCAACATATGAAATAAGTCGATTTTGGTAGAACACTTTCATTAAATATGAAGGAGTATTTACTAACAATGCTGAGCATAAGCACAGAGCAAACGTTTGCACATCATATTTGTAAAGTAAATAGACCTGCTTTTAACCCTACACATGGGGTAGTTGGTAGTTGGTAGTTGGTAATTATAATTTATTTCATAAATTTCATCACCATAATGCTAGGTCCTTTTTCCCTTTTTTTAAAACCATTTTACCCACTTCATGTAACTTATATAAGAGGTAGAATGGCTGCCACATTGAATGTCGAGCACAGCACCTTAATCACCTTTTTAGCTTGCAATAGGAGGCTGCATAAGCAGTCACTAATTATTTACAAAGTAAATACTTTTGTATCTAGAGAAGCTCCCACTCAGTTTCATTGAAATCATTAGTTGTGGTTTTCTTCCTGTTCACCAGAGGCGTTGAACTCTCAGCCGTTGCTTTACTTATTTTTCCATCAGACCCATGCCAAACTGCCAGCTGCTCATACTCATGCTTCCTTGCCGACCTTATTCTTGAAGAAAAGGCTTCCTGAATCTTTTTCTGAAAAAGAAAAATGTGCAATTAGAAGCAATTACACACATACACACACATACACATAGCGAGAGAGAGTACCTTGTACGGCCTGCGTTTGCCTTCCTTGTGAGGAACAAAATGAAGTTCATCTCCATCCACAAGAATACAGGTTTCCTCAAGCTTTACCTTAGCATCTTGTTGGGTGGTCTCCACTCCCTGTTCAGAAACAGTACTACTCTCAAGTGCCTCCAAACTCCAGTCATCTGATCTTCCTGCAAATTTTGTAACATGTAAAAATAAGCAATATGAAACAGATCGAGATGCCTCATTGATCCATTTTCAACAACATCAACAAACTCTTCCTCCTTATCTTAATAACAAGGAGGAGAAGATTCATATAAAGCGTCCAGATGAAATGTAATAATACCTGGATGAGACACAAAAACCTCCTTATCAGCAACTTCATTGTACTGTACTAAATCCAGCGAGGAACCAAAAAGAGAAATCGCCCCATTGTTTGTACAAATGTCCGCAGCTGCAAAAACCATTAGTCAAAAGAAAGAAACCAGCAAATGGGAAGAAAAACAACAGCCAATTATGAACAAGGAAATAGTCACCATTTGACTCATCTGAGAGGCCATCAGAGGATGGAGGTCTCATTTCTTTTCCTTCATTTCCAACAGAGTCAACCAAAAAAGTCATATCAGATGATGCACTATGCATTGAGTCATCATTTATATGTTCACTTGCATTTTCAACCTCATTACAACTTTCTGCTATGGAGTCAAACCTTCCAACTTCAACCAAAGCAGGGGCTGAAACTGTAACTGTCTGGTCACATGAAGCCCCCTGATTTTGATTTGAGAGTTCTGATGATGCTCTGCCCACGTCATTTATAGGTGCAATTTCCCCTGACATTTCAGTCTGTGGCAGTTTGTTATTTTCTGGAATTTCTTGGATACCAAGGTTTGACTTGTTATAGATATTCCCATCCCTATGATGTCCTGAAAATGCCTCAGAGCAAGTTCCTTTCACAGAATCCCCAGAAGATAGTTGGCACAAATTATCTACATCACGAACAGCATGAAGAGATCTTGCACAGCCCACATTTTTATTCATACCAGAAATTACTTTTGAATCCTCAGCTTGTTTCCCAACATCAACCCTCAGAGGATCTTTTTTCATACCTACTTTTCGCCTTCTATAGATCCCAACATCAGAATAGCGTTCTCCAGGTAATTCAGAGGCTGGCACTTTCACAGGATCCTCTGAGGATGGGGGAGTAAAATCTTGCACGACATCTGAATAGAACCTTTTAACAGTTGCCCCAACATTCTGAACCTGATCCTCAACATATTTGACAGTGTCCTGTTCCAAAACAATAAAGATAATAATAACCTTAATGTTCAGGGAGGAATGAAACTAGCAAGCCCACCAGTTCAGATGAAGACAGTTGACTCAAACATATCCATGATAAATGGATACAAGCGATCTCATACAGATGATCATAGATCAACTCTCTTGACAAACGAATACTAAAGAAAAGAATCATATGAAGATCAAGTCAATTATGGTCAAAGTATAAAGGATTGGTCTGGAAGTAGCAGCAGTACTTTTACAAGCAGCAGTCATAGGAGTAAGGGACTACTGCTGCTGATAAGCTGCTAGTTCTTAAGAGTCATAATTGGAACTCAGAATGTGGGGGACAGCTAAAGGCTAATTATCCAAAAAGACATACCTGGTACATTATTTCTTCCACCTCCAAGCACATAGCTTCAAACTTTTGATATATGTTCCCAACCCATTTTATACCTTTTGCATCCATTGTGATCATGCATAAACTTTGTTGGAACAGGTTTTTGGACTTCTTCCACTATAGTGTGGTAATGAAAAGGTTACAATTCTTTCAGGTCACACTGCAAGACAAACAACAGGAAAATTAGATGAAACATAGTTGAAGCTAAAAAGAAATGAATTAATCATGTTCTGCTCAGTGAACTATGATAATCTAACCACAGAAATATGTGATTACCATTAACCAAAAAAATAATAATAATAATAAAATATCTTATCATGAAAAAGTGCACTATATAAACCTAATTCATAGTCTGAAGTGTATAACAAAAAAGGAAAAAATAGAATTTGAGAACTTTAGGAAAGCATTAGATACATGTAGGCGGTAGCAACCATTTTCATAAAGACCCAGCTGACATAAAGTGGACAACCAGCAGAACAAATTGTAAGAATCTTGCCAACAAAAAAATATTAACAGGTCTACCAAATTTCCAGTTGCAAAGGAAAAGTATGCAACTTCAGATTGAAAATCATAGTGCATAGAAAAAAGTCACAATGGTTACTGAAAACAGAACCACAATAACTGTGTTCAAATATCAGCTAATCCATAAAAGGCAACACATTTAACTGGGATTGCTATGTTCAGAACAACTAATAGAATTTTCATAGATGACCCACAAAGTTTGAAATTTTGCAACAAGTCGTATAAAATTAAAACAAATCAGTAATTCTCTAAGTGAAACCATATCAATTAGATATGATTCTCAAGGAAACATTTTGAGCTCGTATGGGTATAAACTTACCCACAGGAGTGAAGCAATAGTCAAGACATGCAACACTAGCTGACAGGGATGCAGAGATAGCTTACTGTATATTCAAGGTAACATTAATGCTTTTAATTAAGTTTGTTAATGAGGGCACCATCCCCTGATATCACATATAAAATCCACCAATAAGTTGCATGAATGTAACACTAGCATGTGGGAAGGGATAGCTAATTGTATTCAAGGTAACATCAATCCTTTTACTTTTACTCTTTTGATATATATATATATATATAAGAACAATAATCCTTTTAATAAGGTTTTCTGATGGCACCATCCACTGATAAGGCTGATATTATATATACAATCCATTGTAAGTCACTTGGTGATTAAAAATGACAACAAATATTAATCTTGACATCTTGGCTCTAAAAAATTGGTATCAAATGGACCAACATTGCAATTCCACCAGACAGGCCAAGTTTCAGCCTAATTAAGTTCAAAATAAATCGCTTGACCATTTGTCTCACAAAATAAAATAAAACATGTTCTAAACAACAAAAAGACTCCCAAAAGTTGATGCTAATAACTATTTGCAAGGATCACTTGCATAAGAAGCCAACCAAAATGATCAGATATCATGCCATTGCTCTTAATCAGGATGCCTTGATTATTATTAAAAAATAAAAAATAAAAATAAAAATCAGGATGCCTCATAAATTCCTTAAAGATTGAAAGCTCAAAACTTTAGCCAAAATGATGAGGTATCATGCCATTAGCTATAATCAAGATGCCTCATAAGTGCTTTAAAGAATGCAAGTTCAAAACTTTAGACTTGCTGCAAATTTGCAAAGCCCAAAACACTAAACCTTATGAGATATTCATTCTTTTGCAGTAGGGCAGATACATGAAAAGGGTTTATAAAGAAATTTGTGGGGCAGACGTTTATTACATCACCATGCAAGAGGACTGTTGATGTCTCATATCCGATCATTATTATCTCGAAACAATATTAGCATTCATTCAAACAAAATTAAAAGAAAAAAAAAAGAACAAATAGCATATCTTTTTTCATGAAAAATTCAACCAACCATGGAAAAACTGTACATGAAAGCTCATTCACCAAGAACACCCACCTGAAAACAAAACCTCCGATCATCAAACCCTTCAAGTAATTTAACAAATTCAAACCGGAAGGTCAACCACTTCACCCCCAAAATTCCAAATTTTCTTCACCAATATAAATAAGACTAATTACCCAAAAACCAGAACCAAAACAACATACTTTTTTTTTTTTTAATCTCATCTTCAGCTATGTTTAGACATGATGATCAAAATAAGTCCACCAACAAAAAACAAAAGTTGTTTCAACAGATAAAAAAAAGTAAAGCACATGAAAATTTCAGTAACAGGATTATAGCTTACATGATATGCAAGACTGGATTTTGAATGAAACAAAGGAAATATGATCAAAAAATTAGAAACCCTTTTCCTTATTTAGCTGAAATTGAAGCTTCAAAACTTACGTGTTGTGAGAGATGGCGAAAACCCAGGCCACAAGCCAAAAGCCTGACAGAGATTTTGCATAAAACCCAAATTCAGTTCAGTTTTTATAGGACCAAACAAAATAATAGAAACAAAGCGTTTTAAAAAAAATAGAAATACTATGTCTAGGAGAGAGAAAGAGTTTTGTTTTAAAACAAATGGAAATACAATGTCTAGGAGAGAGAGAGAGAGAGAGAGAGAGAAAACGTATAGACACAGTTCACTTGGGCTTCTTGAAGTCCTGTAAGATTGACACGTGTCTTTTTAAGAAAATTAGGATAGGCAAATCCTTCAAAAAAATATTAAGATAGAGAAGTAAAGGGGCCAAAATATATTGGTAGGCCTTTCCAATTCGTTTTCACTTTTCCGGTGGGTGGGGTCCTCTCATTCTTGTTTATTTTAGGTTTAATTCAGCTTTTCTTTGTTTAGAGTCTAAACTTGATCATGATTTATTTTTGTGTTTTTGGATTTCTTTTCCCCCACTTCTTTTCTTTTTTTGTCTGGTCAACTCCTTTCTATAATTTGTTTTTGGTAAGTTATGTTTTTTTTTTTTTTTTTTTTTTTTTTTTTTTTTTTTTTTTGGGAATAATGTTAAGGGCATTACATATCTTATCTATAAATAATGTCTCACCAATCACAAAAAATTAATTAAGATATTTATCGATCATATTTATTTGAAAACTACTACATTCACAATATTTTCCCGATAAATCTTAGGTGACAGATTGTTACTAGTTTTAATTTGAACAAATTTTGAAATTACCTTTTTTTTCCTCAATATCAGTCATTAACAACTTGCCACCTAGTATTTGTTGTGAAAATATTGTGATCATAGTATTTCTCTATTTATTAACATACTTCTACTTTGTTTTGCATGACCTTTTATTTTTATTCAAAATTAGTAATAAATTTTAACTTTGTCTTTCTTTTACAATATAAGCTTATAAACCACATCAGGAACATTTAAACAAACATATTATTATGTGAGTTACAGTTAACTCAACTGGTAAAATTTCTGATAGTTGTATAAAAAATCTGGGGTTCAATCTCCGCGTACACCAAAAACTGATTGGTGTCTTGGTCGAATGATAATGAGCTATCATTAAGAGTAGACGTCATAGGTTGAAACTCTCTCAAAAAAAAAAAAAAGAACAAACAAACATATTATTATTATTATTAAGAGTTCCGCATCCCATAATTTTTGGTAGTTTATTTGTTAAAGGTGAGATAAAAAGATAAAAGTTAAATTATAAAAAAAAATAAAAAAATTGGGTGAATTTTTGTTGTTTATTTAGTAAAAGATGAGGAAAAGGCCAAAAATTGGAAGCTAAACTAAAATGTCACATTTTCACAACATGAGTTCTTTTTAACACAAAAATGTGTAAAAGACCAATGGAAAAAGTTTAACTTCAAACCTTTGGTTGAATCTCTCTCAACTCATTATATGGCGATTTATAAGATATCTATGTGTATTATCTAAACAAGTCAAACAACTCCTTAAAAAGTCATGCGACTAAAATAATCGTCACATAGTGGATTAGAATAAGATAACTCCAAATTAGTTTGAAACTAAACTATTTTCATGCGTCTTTTACCCATTCAAGGGCAAGGTGTGTTTGGATGTCAAGATTTGAGCACATGGATTTCGATTTGGGTGATCAAAATTCAAATACCTTATTTGGATAGTTAAAAATTGGTCAAAGAGTTAGATTTGAGTCATTTGACAAATCCAACATTAGTTTCAAATCTTTGAATTTGAAATAACTTTTAAATTCATAGAATTTTAGAATTCCATAAGACTTCAATATTTATAGATTTGGAATTAAGGTATTTCAAATTCATCACTTTAAAATTCAAATTCAAATCAAAATCCAAATTTAAGTATCCAAATGCAGGAAGGATATTTGTGCATTTGAATTATAAAAACAAAATCTTAAAGAGTAGGAATTTATAAACACAAAATCTTGTAGTAAGCATTAAAGTATGATGCTGTTTTAGCTTTGAAGCAAGAAACTCGGATAATAGACAGTTGTACAAATCGTCTAATTCCTTTGGCTAATTAGTTTCCCTTTCCCAACAGAGCTTTATGCAGGTGAAGAAATTAATTAGTCAGGCAATTTTTCAATTTAAAAAAGCAAAAGATAATTTAACAAGAGCGATGTGTATGGGTGTATATAAGAATTATACTCTTTTGAAGACATGGCTTATACTCCATGAAAGCACAAAAGCATTTTGCATCTATATTCACATGCATCCCACATCACGTCATCTTCGCAAGATTTATGTGCTTCGTCGAATGATATTTCACATTTATGCCTTTTCTTTTCTTTTCTTTTCTTTTCTTTTCTCCCTTCCTGTTCTCCAAGCATTTGACCTCATCAAAGTTGTTGAGTAATCCTAATAATAATAGAAATGGAATAACAATCTAAGGCAACTAGTATAGTGTAGATATTGCCATTCCATCATCGGGTACAATACACTCATGCCCAATAGTCAATACAACTGGAGCTAAGCTTGAGCAAATTTGTTTGCCATGGGAATTTTTTTTTTTTTTTTTTTTTCTTTGCTGAATGTTTTCCATTGGAATCCTTTATACTTATTACGTATCTGCTTAAGAAGTACCATTAGCTAGTTTTGATCAATTCATCCTTGCTGTCTTTCCCTTCATTATGCACTGAAGTCCTAGTAGCCCTGGCACACAATATTCAGTTGCATTCTATAACTTACGCTTCTTTTTGTCCTTTTTGTCTTAAACATAAGAAGGTTTCAGAGAATAATCCAATAACATTCAAACAAATCAAATAGAAATGGAGTATAGAGCAAGAACCGATAAGGACATAGAAATTGGAAACTAAGAACAATGAGTGAGAGAGAGAGAACAAGATCATCATATATACAGAAAAAAAGGGAAGATCATTCACAAAAAAGAGCAACTACATAAAAAATAACCACCACTAGAATTCAACCAAATTTAGTAATTTACTGGGAAATGCGTATAGACCACAAAAGGAGATAAAAACAAGAGTGACAACGCCAGAACAACTCCTTCAGACATCACTAATAGTTAAGCTTGGTGGTAAATCATTGGAATACGATTTACGAGTGATGGATTGGAGTGTTATAGTCGAAAAGGAAGGATGAAGACATATCTGGAAAAGAAAGAGGCTTAATTATTGCCAGACTGCACTCAACTTCATTCTGATGTTAATGTAACTAAAGATATAAGTTCATTTTGTCTACTTTAGGATAATTTTAAACACCACACAAAGGTAAGGCGGTTTGCATTCCCCATATACTGGATCTTGTAAGAAACAAATAAATAAAATGACCCGCATCATCAAAGTTCAGTCTCTAACTAACTCCAAATTGTGTAGTATTTACCAGATATTTACCAGACCAAAGGAAATTTTGAAATGTAAGTACCTAAGCTATCACAAATCCCAAACCATTAAAACCAGGGAAGAATTTGAGCACAAGTATAAAATATCAGTATCATAGACCATGTGACCCAGCTGCTTGAAAATCCCCAAAATCATCATCTGCTATATCCTGTTGGCTGTGACTTTCAGAAGAAGTTAGCTCTTTAGCCTCTTCTTTTGTTGATTCTGGGGCCTCATCTTTGGAAGTTCCCTCAAGATTGAAATTTGGTGGCCCATTTGTTGGAGACTTCTGGACAGTAACAGCAGGAGAAAGTGGTGCTGGGGGAGGAGGTGGTGGTTTGATCGGAATTATGGACTCTTTCCGGTTACCCTTTTCCTCTGAGGGATTGTTCAAACTCTGGTCAAAAAATTTTGACTTCACACAACTACCACTTTTCTGTTGACATTAAAAAAGGGTTAAATTCAACCAAAATAATGAAAATTCGACATTATTCATTCAATATAACAGTCAAATGAAAATGACACTCACGTTGCTCTTCAGTTGGAGCACAAGAGTCTCGCCATCTTTTAAACTGTAATCTACTGAAGAAGCCTGCTGGTAATGTTGTTCCATCTCTTCTGCAGTTTTCTTTTTGTTCAGATACCTTCAAGACAATTTAGGATGAATCAGTTTTACTCATTGAAATTGATCTTCTAAGCCAGCATGAATTAAGAAACCAGCAGTTCAAACACATTTGAAGATAAAAAGCATAGGATAAAAAGGCAAAAATTGCATATAGTAGATAGGAAGATACTTCATGTGATCATGCAGGGCTGCTTGGAAATCATAAGCTTCTGTTCTTTCTCGAAACCCTAAGCCAATGAAAGCATGCCGAAGACGACCACCTGCATAACCTCAAGATGAATGAGGAGCATAATAAAAAAGATCATGAAAAAAAGAATGAAGTACAGAGCAAAGGCACATATAGCATCAAAAATAGGGGGTTCAAACATTTTTCAAATGGGCATCAAGATCAGTATATTTGATGTTCAGTTCTTTTATGAGGATTTGAGAGGGCTTAAAGCCTATTATTTTCACTTGGGAAGAGTACTTAGGATGCTAAAGTACCATGAAAGGTTTTTTTTGGGCTCGGGTAGCCACCATGGGAAGGATTTTAATAGTTGATAACCTGATTAAAAGGAACATTATTATAGAATATGGTTATTCCATATGTAAACTACAGTGGCAAAGCAGTTGGTTTCTTGTTATTACATTGTCCATTGCATGCAGCATCAAGCATGTGTTAACCTTTTTTTTCTTTTTTTCCTCTGTTCTTTGGGATTCATTAGGGGATGAAAAGAAAGGTAGTTGAGCAGTTGAAGGTCTTCTTTGTTGAAAGGGATGCATGGTCACCATAAAGGTTTTTTGATATCGAGTGTTGTCCCCATTAATATTATGTGGACTACTTGGCCTGAATGAAATACCTGGACTTTCAACAGAAAGGAAATTTCAGTGAACAAGTTAAAACCTTTGTTTGTACAATCTTCATATTAACTGATGACTGCTTTGGGCAGTCTACCATCTTCTTTTCTGGATTTTCTTGATTTTTCAAAATGCTTATCATAATTTTTAAGGTTCTCTTGTATACTTCCTGTATATTTGAGGACAGCACTCCCTTTAAATTTTTATATAAGTTCTTACTAATCAAAAAGAAAAATCACAGAAAATATTATATTTTCTAAAAGGCAGGGTTAACAGTTGCGAAAAGCATACAATCAACACAAATGGCTAATATCGAACTGAATTTAATATTTGATTCCTAAACCTATGACCCTACACTAAAAGGATATTAGTACAGAAAATAAAAATATTCAACTATTGTTGGAATTATACACATAACAGTAGCAGCCCCATGTATGTAGCAGGCAATGAGCGTTGCCTCTTTAACAAATCTGTTTATTCTTAAAAACACCAAGATCAGGTAAAGGCAGGTTCTCATGCTGAGTGGTGGTAGGCATAGTGATTATGGTAGAAGAATCATTTTACTGTAGTGACAAGCCTTGACTCCTTTTTATCGTTTTTCCTCTCCTTTTATCTCCTATTCTTTCCTCTAAAGGTTGCCTTTTCTTTTCTTTGGGTGGTGATGCAAAAAGCACAAAGAAAATTTTATTTTTAGTGTTGTTTAATTTTAGGTGTCAATTGGATTTTATTTTAGGTATTATTAGTTAATTAGGTTATTCATATTTTATTTTATTTCCCAGAGTCAGGTTTATTTTTGTAATGTAATAATTGAGTTTTCCAGGGTCAATTAAAATTACGGTTAAGTCCTACTAGTCTACATAAATAGACTATTGTACTCCAATGGAAACAAGTTGACAGTTTGCTCCATTAATAAAATTTTAGACAAAATTTTCTCAATGGTATGGTGTGAATTCCAACCAAACCGTAGGTGCTAATTCCTAGGTTTTTTCTTTCTTGCTTGGTGACGGAGCTAAGCAAGCCTAGATACGGATTCCTTGGTCATTTTATTTTCTGTTCTTCAATTTACAGTGTTGCATTAGTTTTGGTTGGTACTGCATCAGGTGGGGTGGGGGAGGGGGGGAAATCTAACTTGAGATTCTTTTTTTTTTAAATTATTTATTTTAAAAAATAAGTATGTAACTCAAAATTCAGTTATGAATGGAAAATAGAAATTTAGACAATCATTTCGATTTTTGTAATGGCTAAATAGTCAAATGGTATAACTATTCAATAAAAATAAAAAAGAAAAATAAAGAAACAAGAGGCATAGTTGCTTACCAATGTTCTCTTCTATGCGAAGAACAAAATATCTGCCAGAGAAAGAATTATTATTTAGACATCCTACAGTTGCTGAATAGTAATATTAACATTTAGAAAATGTAGCTGCACTGTCCAACATTTATAGTCCAACAAAGATGGGCTTTAACTTCAGTGAGAAAAAGAATCAACCTGCTGCTATCAATTACAGGTTCCACTGGATGTGGCTCACCATTTCTCAAAAAAGCCCGAGCATATAGTTCACCTATTTCAGATATATAAGATTATTGTTGAACAAATAATAGTTATTTCTGAGGTATATGAACCTTACAGGTTGCTCCTTTAGCAAATTAAATATGATCTTACCTGTGGTCTTGTCTTCAAGTCTGATAATGCATTCTTCTCCCTTGCTAATAACTTTCAACATGCCCTCCCATGCCCATTTGTTGACATCCCACTCATCAGCCCTGAAAATGAACATCAGAGGCATAAACATTGATCCCCAATTTTTGGTAAGAATTGGACAAAGCATAACACGAAGTAATTTAGCTTCTTTAAGCGCTGAAAAACAGTAGAAATTTCAATATATCAAAGATCCTTTAGATATTAGGCATCACATTTTAACAAGTTAAGAAAAAAACCTGTAGGAAGCTGCACTTTTCCTTGGTGGAATCTACAAAACAGAAAAAACAACATAACAATAAACTTAACAGAACAATATTTCAAAGTCATCCATATCAGAACTTAAAGAGAAATTCCTAGTAATTTAAGTGTCATAGAGAACTAAGAAACTGTTATGTACATACAAATTTGATTCAAACACAAGAAGATATTTGTCTCTGTGCGTCATCTATTCTAAATTTTATGGAAGTGCAGACTTAGTGAATGTAGTGATCTCATAACTAAAAACCTAAGATCTTTAACAAGTAACTCAATACCCAAAACCCTGTCTGATTCATGGAACAACCTAAACATAACTAATCTAGCAAACAATAGTCAATGTAAATAAAAGCTAAAGAATACCACATGTATCACAAGGGCATAGATTTCTTGTAACCAATCCCAAATTCATTGTCACAACAGTTGTTTTAACAACTTAAAACTTCTTCTTCACCCAACATTACTAAAAATAAACAGTTCAAAACACAATCTTGATCAGTGACATTGATAATCATCAAGAATTAAAACAAAAATCCTATTGATTCCCATGTAAACCATTAACAAAAAAACATTGTTTTTAAAAGGTCAATGAATTGCAACAATGCAATTGATTTCAAAGAAACCCATTAACAAAACTACACAGGAACAACAAACCCAGTGAATTATAAAGAAATTACACTGAATTAAAGGAAACCCATTTACAAAATCAAAGCACAAATAACAGAAAACCCAATGCTTCACGACAAAAATGCTATTGATTTCAATAAAACCCAGATAGAGAAATACAAAAAGAGTAGAGAAAAAAAGCACAGATTTTGACTTACTATGTAGACGTAACATTCAGGGACTTGGAAGAGAATAAGCTCTATTGCTTCAGTTTCTTCATTCACATCCACGCTTTCATCACCCTTAGATTTCTTCTCCTCCTCTTTTTCCATGAGAGAGAGAGAGAGAGAGAGAGAGAGAAATGAGAAATTGAATATGGGTTTGGGATCTGAAGCTGAACTTTGGGGGGACTAGATTGTAATTTGGTAAAATTCTTTTGGTTTTTTTAGAAACTTTGAGAAAGTTTTACAGGAAGGAAGAAGGTCGGTTTCAGTCACCCAAATTCTCAGAACAACTACAAGGACGAAGCAGCAAAGAAAGGGGTAGTGCCTCAGTGTTTTGCACCACGATTATTTAGAGCCGTTTGATCACATTACTTTTTGTTATCAGAGACTGTGTCTCATGGGACTTGTTGATTGAATAAAAGTCGTGCAAGGGACGGTCTGGATCTTTGATGGAGTCAATATCTGGATATTGGTGGATTGGTTTACTTTATTTTTATTAAGAAAAAAAAAAAACGATAAAGGTTTGCTTGATTTTCAAGGAAAAGAAAGCTTTTGATTATAGGGGAATATCCACTGGAATAGTTATGATTTGGTTGTTGGATTAATGGAATAGATGGATTGGAAGAAATAGATGCAAAACCAAAAGTTTTTTTCTTTTTCTTTTTTTTTTTTTTTAAGCAAATTGATGAAGGTCTTTTGGATGAGTTAGGTTAGCTAACTTCTAAATTTTTTCTTCTAAAAAAATTGTTAGCTAACTCGGGTTTTTTTTTTTTTTTTTTTTTTTTTGGGGGGGGGGGGGGGGAAGAGAGAGAAAACAGGATTGAAATTTTATTAAAGCATAGTTAAATCAAAACTACAACATTTGCAATGTCTGGTGGAGTATCTCCATCTCCATATAGACCCAAAAGTAAAACCTCAACTTTTGGGGTATTTTATACATACATTTTTTATATGAAAAAAGTTTGGTTCATATTTGGAGTTATCTTATTCCATTCCAATCTACTAGTATGATACAAATTTTTTTTTTTTTTGACAAATGAGAGTATCCAAACATTTTCGAGTATCTGTTATGTATATACAGTCTCCTTCTACCACATACACTAAGTTTTTATAAGGAGAAATCCTTTAAGGGTGGCTCCAAGATGCTAGCAAAGAGGTTTTGAATCCAAATCCTATGAACATCATGAGATACTACGAAATATGAATTACTAAACTAATCTCTTGGGGTTTAATATGTGGTAGTTGAAGAGACCATTTATATATAAATTTAGTAACATAACTTCTTTAATGAATGATGTGACCTATTTAAAAATAATAGTTTTAATATTTTGCTATATAATAGATTGGAAAAAAATAGTTTCAAACATATTATGAGCCAAATTTCTATCCATTTTATATACATCATATACACAAATATTGTATAATCTGACTCTTCTTGGACATTTAAAATAAGGGTATTGATTTAATTAAGAGTTTTCTAAAAAAAATTTTACAAAATATAAATATTAGAAATTAAAATTGATTTTGTAGAGGGGAAAAAGTTCTATTTTTCACTCAGAATTATGAAGAACAAAATGAAAAATAATAAGGAAAACGCGTCAATTTTGCGTGCGTTTGGACTGGGCGTTTTGTCCAATTCGTGCGTCTGCATTTTTTTAGTGGATCCCATAGATTATATTCATAGATCCACAAAAATTAGCAAAACACAGATTTTTAGGTAAATTTAGGTCCATAGTACTATTCACACTTTTAAAAATTATTTTGCTACATTATTTTCAGTAATAAATTTTCAATTTTCAACAAATAAGCAGTATCCAAATACAACATTTATTGCTTTTTCATTAGTTATTTTCAATATGATGTAACTGAGAATGAATTTTCTTTCCATGTAAAAAATGTTATTTTCGTTGCTACACGTGCCCATTAACTATTGAAAGCGGTACGAAAATGAACATCATCACACCAGAAAAATATCAAATGCGTTTCAACTAAAATTATGTTCCAAAGTCCAATAAATTTGCTTACAAGTTACAACACGCATCACTTTCTCCCAAAAAAAAAAAAAAAAAAAAAAAAAAGTTACAACACGCCTCAAGTTCTGTCCAACTAGGTAATACCCAAATACAGCTCAAGAAACAAACTTGATGCGTAAAAAATATGTATCCTTGAGAGAGTTTTCAGTAGAGTTCTCAATTTACAAACATAAAATAAAGAGCTAACAAAGCAATCTGATGCCAACTAAACAAGCAAGAAAACTCACTTGACATTCTGTGAAGTACATTTAACAATAGGGACTCAAGGAACAAACAAAATGTTAAATGAATAACCCTCAGAAATAGGTTCAAGGCACATATGTTCCATGATGTCAAACTTGTATATTTATGCAGTTAAGCTGTGGCCCTTAGACTTGGAGCCAATAGATTCTCAATTGGAGCTAAATGTGATGGGTTAATGAGGCACTGTTGCAGTCACTGTCCTGTGTCTTGGGTCAGTGAGAACTGTGTGTACATTAACAAATCCAGCTTCTCTCAATGTTGCTTCCAGATCAGTCAGGTAGTATTCATCTAGGAATGGTTCAGTGCTCTTCAACAAAGTGAACAGAACTGGAGACAATTCCTACAATAGATGAAAAACCATAAGACATAGACCCTAAGATTATTGATGAACTTAAAATTAATCAATGCCACCAAAGTATGCCAGTTTCTATGGTATGCTGAGGTTCAAGTAAACTTTCATAATGTTTTGAGCTTCCAAAATTTTTTGGCAATTTTTTCAACACTTTTTAGTCTCAAGATTCCAAATAACTATTCAAAATCTTCCAGTTAAAGATTGAGTAAACTCCTGTGTTTCGATTACTTTCCTTTCTAATAGAAAATATTGTAGAAAGAAATATAAAATTTTGTATTCTTAAATTAAGTTTGTTATGCAAAGATTTACTATACTAAACTGCCGTAATAGAAACAGAATCATATTAGAAGAATTGAGATCATACCTGAAGGATCTTTGACTTTGGCTGCACAGAGAGCAAAACTAAAATGAGTGATGTTATAGCAGTAGAACATATTATTAAGAATTAAGGATTTATGATATGAAAATTTACTGAATTATCCGTCAAGGCAACTGTGCCTCCTGGTCGAAGGAGACGGAATGCTTCCTTCACTAAATTGACTATTGCATTTTCAGGACATTCATGAAGCTGCATAGAAATTAGGGAGTCAGAAGCATATGTATCTGCAAATATTTCTTATGATGAGGAGCTTTACAGAAAGCAAGTCAAACAGATTTTTAGAGCACTTTCTTTATTTTTTTTTCAAGGAAATTTTCAAGTACCCAAGATTTTACGTCCTGTAAACTAGATAGGAGCATTCCCTCAGTTAAATGGGTGATTATTGTACATTCTGAAATGATTTTTCTGGTAATCCATCTCATGGGGAGCATCCGTTGCAATTCTTTCAGGACGTTGGACATAGATTCTTCAGCACATCAGAATGTATTTTTGGTAATATAAATTTAGAGTTGTCTGTCAGAACTACACAAAGCTCAAGAATATCTATATCCAAGACTCAAGTTCAATTGTAAGGCTTTACTACTTGTTATCTTACAAAAGTTTATTGCGATTTGTAATGAAACAAAATAAAAATATACAAATGAGAAGTAGACTAAGTAAGTTTTCCTCCAGAACTGCAGAGGCCAATCTCAGCACTCATAAAGGTCCACCTTTGCCAAAGAAGTTCTAAGCAAGTTTTCCTCCAGAACCTAAGATTATTCAATGCAAGCCCCCTTTTGTACATGGAAGAGTCACCCTCTATCATTATAGGGGGCATCCCAGGTATAAAAGATTCCCAAGACCTTGATGTAGAGCAATTGCTTTACCTTTTATATCACTTTTAAAAATTTGCAAATCATAAGAAAGGTATGGAACCCTCAGGGTTCAGTTTCACATGAACCATCAACAATTACATAATCCTATGGTTTAGGTCTCCTAAAATATGTCTTTAAGAATTGTGCTAGAGTCTTACAACTATTGTACTTCACATCCATTACTCTCTGTCTCTCTCTCATATAAAGACATGCATATGGACATAATTTAGGTCAATAACTGGTAACAAACTGAGCAAGAACCGGAAAATAGCTACATATTGTAATTTGTTCTAGATGTCTACTTTTTTGTATTGGATAGGAATGAGTTACCTTTACTGAATGCTTCCATTTAGCACGTTTAAGAATATAAGAGAAAAGGCTATCATTTAAATTGACACAACACTAGAACTACGTTCAATGTGGTTCTGAATCTTACATGGGTTTCAATAGTACGACTCTCCTAACAAGTCTAACCTAGCCTTTTTGTTTGCTATCATCCCTCTCTCAAATCTAAAAAGGCATATATGACTTTTTAGATTACACCAACAGTGCTTTAAGTTCTACAATTCTTGTTAACTACAAAAACAGGATATTCATATTTCACCAATAAAAACTAAGCAGAATTGTTGAAAACTCAAGACAGATACTAGGTAGACAACAACGCATACCACATAAGCCATGGAAACAAGGTCAAAGGAGTTGGACAACAAGCCCGTGTCCTCCCCTTTTGCATGAATCCAGATTATTGGATTCTTTCTTGGGGATCTTTTCTTTTCCTTAAATTGAGCTACAGCAAGAAAGTAAGGTGACAAATCTAGACCCTGCAGCAAATGTATCAAGACATAACTTAAGCTCAATAGTGACATATAAATTATTACAAATTTCAATATTATAGTTAATTGAAATATCACTTCCAGATTGAAAATTGTACTCACTGTGACTTTAGCTGATGGAAAGTTGTCAGCAAGATAGCCTGTGCTGACACCAACTGAGCATCCAACATCTAAGATGTCCCTGATCGTGGAATTTCCGGAGTACTGCAGATGATGCTGCTCAATTGCTTGAAGCCAATTTCCACGTATTATTTCATTAGCTTCATCTAAGGAAGAAGCATCAGGTATTGCTCGTCTTGCCATTGACATTGTTGCAGCCTCTGCTTCTGCCGCAGCCTGCCAATAGATGAGCAATGTTTTTAAGGATTATCCTGTATTTGAACTATCTTATTTTTCAAACTGATAATAGCTCATTATACAACTTCATTTACATAATTTCCTTTATAAAAATTATATTAGCAGCAAGAGGGTCTCAGTGTAATAGTAAAGGTAGGTACATATTGTCACTAACAAGAACTTAATCATTTTGACAGAACATAAGCAAATGGTAAGTTAATAAGCATCGTTCATGTGGGGACAATAATTTTGAATTTCTAATCAAACCTGTGAAATGGCATTATATGAAAAAATAATAATAATAATAAAACATGTAATTCAGTGGAAAATCCCACCAATCTTAAACAGAAATACTGTATGTGATTCACTATAAAAGCAGGAGACACCAAGCTAAAATAGACCCCATTTGTCCCTTGAAAGAGAATTGAAGCTTTTTTACATGAACATATCTAAGGGACACATATTTGGCCGTATGCAAACATGTTGACAAGCCCAACCAACAAACTCTGAAAAGTGAAAACATAGAGCATCAGCATAAGTATATATTATTATATATGTGATTCTCTCTTTTCCTTTTCATTCATTCATTTCATCTCTCTCCTATCCTCATAATTACTATAAGGCTGTAGAGTAATTTTAGGATTCTATTGATTTGTTACTACCAAAAAAAAGTCAATTCTATGAACCCACCCTCTTGGACATAAGTCAAAAGATTCAATTGAGTATTCCCGAAAATTCTAAGTGTGATGTGCGTATAAGCGCATCAAAGTACAAAACCAGGCAAGGCTTCTAGTACCCATGTTAGGTGGATGAAACTGTTTTCTGCAATATTAAAGAGTTTAGAACATTATACTGAACTGATTAGGTACTAATTTGGGTCCACTAAACCTCATCCTTCAGAGCAAACAGAACTAATCCAAAACATACAAAAATACAAGTGAATGTTTTCCAATTGTCAAATAGAGAAGTACAAACATATAAACAAGCTCAGAATAAAGTTCAAAATTTTACCAGCCATGAAAGGTTGCCCTCATCATATGCATGAAAAGAATTCAGGTAATCTGTACAATAAACGGTCACTTTAGATATTTTTAGAATGTAAGCAGTCACTTCATAATTAACTGGTTGAATTAGAATAAAGATGACTAGCAAGTGATAGCTCCTTCATCGCCCACTCCCTTACATTAACAACGACACTGATGATAATAATAATTAATAAGATGATAACTATTATTCCAAAAGTTTACACTATTAGGAAATGTCGAATTTAATAATTTAATCTAACACTCCCCATTTACATGTAGGCCTAAACTGTCCTTATTAAGTAAGGTTCACCCTGCATTATTTAGTACAGTGGTCACTCCACTGAATAAGTGCTTGTGAGGTGTGGAGTTGGGTTCAAGTCTCCATAAGAGAGGGTAAGGTTCAACACGTGGGTTTTTTTTTTTTTTTTTTTTTTTTTTTTAAATGAGGGTAAGGTGAAGATAGGTTTGAACCCAAAATTAATAAATAGAAAATTTAATCATATAATTTAATTTAACAGGAAAGAAAAACTGATAAATGCAAAACGGAAAAGAAATTGGGCATTGATGAAATAGAGAATTACAATCTGGGTATACAAGTGAAGGGTTCTGAACGCGCTCCAACTCCTTATATACATCTGATTCTAGAATCTCCTTTGTCATTTCCCTCCATGGAATGTTCTTCTTCTCAGCTGTACTGTTTCACCCACATCCCAAAATCACTTCCAAAACCCAAGAAAATAAGTGTATGCGACTCTGAGTGTGTGTGTGTGTGTGTGAGAGAGAGAGAGAGAGAGAGAGAGAGAGAGACCTGATGAGGACATTTCTAGCCCCGAGCTTGAGCAGAGAGTAGAGGGGCTTGAAGGAAATGATAGTTCGAACAAGACGAGAGAGTGGGGTCTGACCAACCCACTTGGGGCTCTCTAACTGTCCCTCCTCGTACTCGTATGAAGCTGCCATTGCAACCATCCCAGTCCCATAGCCTCTTCTACTTCTTGCATGGCTTTTGACTGAGCTAAGAGATAGGTTGTGAGTAGGTGCACACAATGCCATTGGAGACTCAAGAGTCAAGAGAGACAGAGACAGAGACAGAGAGAGTGAGACACAGAGGAATGGAAGTAACGGACTAACGGTAATTCTTGACTGTAACAGATGAAGACTAAGCTTATCTGATATCCTCTAGTCCATCTATGATATCACTCCACGTGGATTTTTTTAATAATATTATTGAACCTAATATTTATTAAAAATCCACGTGGAGTGATATCATAGGTGGACTAGAGATGATGAGGTGAAGGAAGATCTCATGGATATCAGATCGCAAGTCATATAAAATGCATCAATTATTAGTATTCTACACATCACTCAAACCTTTTTTTATTTTCCTCTCAAAAAAAAAAAAAAAAAAAAACCCTTTTTTATTTCACAATTTTTCATAATTGGTGAGGTGGCATTTTATTCAAAACCCACTTTGAAGTTTGTAATTGTTAATGAAAAATTCTATTGCACATACTTTTTTTTGAAATCATTTTATTAAAAGATGATTTCAATTAAAAATGATTTCACAATTTTTACTAAACTTGTATTTTATTTTAAACAATTTTAGTCCATGTAATTTTGTGTGTACAGTAAGTGTAGTGTAATAAGAAATGTGTGATTGTCATTACCCTATTATTAATATTATTTCTTTTGAAGTTATCAATTCAACGGTAACTTTGAAATTCTATTTATTTTATTTTATTTTTAATTTAGTGTGGATTTGAACAATCAAATGTTGAGTCTGAAACTAATTTCATTGAACCCGTCATGCATATGTATAAAAGCAATTATGCACACTTTTTAGAAAATGTTGAGTGGGTGTTCTTAGAAAATGTGATGAGGAAAATGGGATTTTCAGAAAGGTGGATTGGGCTTATTATGGTGTGTGTGCGATCAGTCACCTACTCTATACTTGTAAACGGAGAACCAAAGGGTATGATTCACCCCTCAAGAGGGCTTAGACAAGGAGATCCTCTCTCTCCTTTTCTCTTCCTCCTTTGCACTGAGGGCCTTCATGGCCTGATAAATAAAGTAGCAAATAATGGTGACATCCACGGATTCAATTTGTGCAAAAGAGGACCCAAACTAACCCACTTATTTTTTGCAGATGATAGCCTTCTCTTTTGTAGGGCCAATTCTGAAGAATGCAGTAAAGTTTTGGAGTTGCTATCAGCGTATGAAGAAGTCTCTGGCCAAAAATTAAACAGAGAGAAAACAGCTTTATTCTTCAGCAAAGCAGTTACAGAAGCAAGCCGCCAAATCATCAAAGGCATTCTAGGAGTCCGTGAAATCCATCACTATGAAAAATACTTGGGGCTGCCATCTTTGACTAGAAGGGGAAAAAAAGCAAGTTTTAATTATATCAAGGAGAGAGTGTGGAGGAAGCTGCAAGGATGGGAAGGAAAACTCCTTTCCCAAGCCGGAAGGGAGGTGCTTATTAAGGCAGTCATCCAAGCCATACCTACGTATGCAATGGGTTGCTTCAAACTACCTTTGGGGTTGTGCAATGAAATTGAGGTGATGGTCAGGAAGTTTTGGTGGGGACAACAAGGGGAGAAGAGAAAGGTTCATTGGCTAAAATGGGATGAAATGAAAAAAGTCAAAAAGGAAGGGGGTATGGGTTTTCGTGATTTAGCCCTACACAATGACTCCCTCTTGGCCAAACAAGCTTGGAGGTTATTGGAGGATAAAACTTCCCTATTCTACAAGGTTTTCAAACCTCTTTTCTTTCCAAATTGTACATTATGGAGGTGCCAGAATCTAGCCGAGGTTCTTATGCTTGGAAAAGAATACTCCAAGGGAGAGATGTGATCAAAAGGGGTGCATGTTGGAGAATAGGTGATGGGCAGAAAGTGAAGGTGTGGCATCATGTTTGGCTACCATCTAAACCACCGGCTAGAATTTTATCACCCGTTCTTGAAGGTTGGGAGGAAGCCTCAGTCGACAAACTCATCAAGGAGGATTCAAGGACTTGGGATGATGATGTGATTGATGGCCTTTTTGCTCCGGGGGAAGCTGCCATCATTAAATCAATCCCGCTCTCAAGATTCCCCACTGAAGATAAGTTGTTTTGGCCATGGACTCAAATAGGAAAGTACAACTGCAAATCTGGATACAGATTTTTAAAGCATGAAGACGAAGTTTCAGGGGCGACGGAAGCACTGGCAGAGGACAGAATTTTCTAGCGCAGCATTTGGGATTTGCGAGTCCCAAACAAGATTAAAAATTTTCTGTGGAGAGCATGCCGAGAGGCAGTCCCAACAAAAGCAAATTTGCAGCGACGACACATTCTGGAAAACAGCAGGTGCGAGCGTTGTATGATGGAGGATGAAACCACGTTACATGCATTGTGGTCTTGCAGCAAGAACAGGTCTGCCTGAACATCATCAAAGTGGAACGGCTGCAAGAACATAAGCCCCGTCAACTTTAAGGAGCTATTATCATGGATACTTCAAAACAATGGTAATCCGGAGCTCTTTGCAATGGTGACGTGGAGCTTATGGAATCAAAGGAATCAGATTCGGCTCAACAAGCCTTGCTGCCCATCGGACCTGATTGAAGCCCAGGCGAAGGAAAAACTGGAGGAATTCATGGCTATAATCCCAGCTAAACCAGCGCCATTACCTCGATAGAGAGTGAAGTGGAAACCACCTGATGCCAGAAGCTTCAAAATAAATTTCGACGGCGCAATCTTTAAGCAGGAAAATATGAGCGGGATTAGGGTGGTTATTCGTGATCACACAGGGGCTGTTATGGCCTCTCTTGCTCAAACCGTTGCACCTGCTATGCAGCCTATTGAGATTGAAGCAGTAGCTGCTGCTCGGGCTCTGGAGTTTGGTGAGGAAATAGACATAACAGAGGCTGTACTTGAAGGTGACTCAGAGCAACTTATAAACTCACTTAACGAAGGACACTCAATTGCTTCAGTGGAGCCTTTACTTCATGATGCCACGGTTTTCTCTAGTTCTTATGCAAAATTGCTATACTCTCATTGTAGAAGAGATGGCAATAGATTAGCGCATAGTCTAGCAAGATATTCTATTAATGTCTCAAGCTATGTAGTTTGGATGGAGGGAGTTCCCGATCCATTATTCAATGTTGTTCAACAAGATGTAGCCAATTTGGCAAGCTAATTTCAATAAAATATCAATCTTTTTGCTCAAAAAAAAAAAATAATTAAGGCTGCAAATGAACCAAGTTGTTTATAAATAACTTAAGTCCAACTTAGGCTATGCTTATTTATTTAACAAACAAACCAAGTCCAAGCCCAAATTTAGACTCTATTAAACTAGTTAAGCTCAAATATGATAATGTGTTCATGGATAAACTTGTGGGGTCCCTTTTCTCAGGTTTGGCATGTGTTACCTTGGGGTTGGTTGACTTCATTTGACTTGAGTTCTTTCTAGGAGAGTTAAGCCTGAAACTCACTAAATGTGATTCGCTTTCCTGATCTATATAGTGCTATTCCTAATCTAAATGCGTAAGGCCCAAATATGCAACCATAAGATAAGAGGAGGGAGTGGGTTTGAGACAACAAATAAAACTCCAATCAATTAAGTTAAAAGAAAAATACTCTTGTGGAGTGCTGGTGAAAGTTAGCGGATAAGTTGGGTTTATTGATCTATGCTTAATCTATTTGGTTAGGCTTAGTCTATAGAAAATATCCAAGTTAGTGAAACCAAAATTTGGTCTATGAGAGCTTTTTAGTAGAAGCTTACTGCCAAATTTTATTGTATAGTCTATTAATAAAGTGTAAGGGGGACCCATTTGAAAGAGTAAGAATTAAATTTGATGGGTGCATGACTTTGCTATGAATTTTAAAGGGTGTGAAGTGATATCTTGAGTTGGGGGGAGGGGGGGGGTTAGTTTTGAGAGGTTAGCATGTTTGGATGGATATAGAGTGGATTGTCATATAGTATTTGCCTCTCTTTCTCTTGGGCCAATTGACTTAGTTTTCGACTCAAGACACCCCATTTTTATGGTGGTTTCATAGTTTGAGACTTGTTTTATGCAAGAGAAACATCTCCCTACGCATTTGAAAGCACAAATTATCCTTGTTTTGGTCAATGGGCTTCACCTTAAGCTTTGCAGTGTAAAAATATTACTTTGTTGGGTGATTAGTAGAATAAAAGTATCATTTGCTTATGTTGAGTATTACTTGCATTGCAAACATCATCAAGGCTGTGGTGGAACCCCAAATTCAAGAGGGTAAACCCATGTCTTCAAAAGATAAGCATGGGTTGAATATCCAATGGGCAGTAACTCTTGAGACTATATTGAAGCCTAGAAACAATGCAATTCACAACCTAAACCGGGAAATATACCTTCAATCAATCATAATTGACATGGAATGGAAGATTAAAGAACAAACTAAGTGTGCAGGTACTAGAAAAGTGCAGAAAGAGTGTATTGTGGAGCATCGGCAGTGTCTCCCCCCTCCAAGTATTATAAAATATAATGTTGATGCAGCTGTTAATCCCTCAATACCACCATAGCAGTTGTGGCTAGATGTTTTGATATTGTTAAAGCTTAGGCCAAAGGCATTCCTCCATGTGTTTCTATTGTAGCTTAGACAAGTGCTATTCTTTGGGCTCTTCAACTAGCCTTGGAAGAAAACCATCAGAATGTATTGATTGAAGGGGACTCAAAGCTGTACTTTGATGCCCTGGAATACTCTGACAATGTTATGGATTTGACTATCTCTAATATCGTGCTAAACATTCTGGAACTCAAGAAGTGCTTCTTAGGTTGCAATTTGAACTGGACTAGGAGGGAAGCTAACAATGTTACTCATGGTTTAGCTAAACTTTATTCTGATTTAAATTGTGTTTTATGCTGTAATATTTCTTCTCTTCCCCATTCATTCTTGTAATTGTGGAAGGACCTTGTTTGTTGCTCCTTTTAGTTCTTAATGAAATTTGAGTTTATCAAAAAATTAAAAAAAGTGACATTTGATTTTAGCTGCAATTAGGAAGATTCCTTCCTCCTACAAACTTGACTAGTATAAATTTTCAAAGGATAAAAAATTATACATACATACATATATATATATATATATATATATTGGCCTAGTATAACTAATAATATTTGGGATTTATCTATTAAATTCAACCTACTAATGATATTGGGTCATTGGAGGCCTTTTAGCCCGCCACAAGTTGTGAGTAAACCTTATTCATTACTTGTGATTGGATCCGCAAAGAAATAGCTATTAGGCTTTATAGAAGACTATAGAATGAGCCACTAGGTGTCACATGGCACTTCTCAAAATGGTCTTTAACACAATGTTAGAATTGATTTTAAGTTTTCTTTTATAAATTTTTTTTAAGATACAATCGAATTTCAATCTATGGTGTTTACTTCATAATAATTGGTTTTATCATCAAATTAAGACATCAATCAATGTTTGGTGTAGGTAGGGTTTGAACCTTAGATCTCTTATTCAATAACAATAGATTTTATTAGTTGAACTAACTGAAATCCACAATTAATATTAGGTTTAAGATTAAGAGAGAGGAGAGAAAGTGAGAGTGAAAACACATCGAAATTACCATGGTTTAGTCCAACATTCTACGTCCACAACAAAAAGTCATAAGTATCTACATCTTTACTTTGTTGAATTATATTATACTGAGGCCATTGGAGAGAGACACTAACCTCATAATCACCCTGAAAAAATATTAAAGACAAGTATTCTTACATAGTTCTATGTATGATTATGTAAGCCCATATTCAATTTTGCAATTCATTTATGTTTGAGATTGGGTTTTATCATAGTTTAATCCCATAGTCTACGTCCACAACAAAAAGTCTTAAGTAACTGCATATTTACTTTATTAAATTGTATTATAGTGAGCCCATTAGAGAGAGAGAGTAACCTTATAGTAACCTTAGAAAAATATTAAAGACAAGTATCCTTACATAGTTACATGTATGATCATGTAAGCCCATATCCAATTTTGTTACTTATTTATGTTCAAGATTAGGCTTTTGACAAGTATTAATAGGCTCGCTCCTGTGGGTTCTAGTTAGTTTAACTGGTAAAGTCTCTGATGGTTGTATAAGAGATTTAAGATTCAATCCCCGCCTACATCGAAAACTGATTGGTGTTTTGGTTTGATAATAAAGAGCTATTATCAAGAACAAACGTCATATGTTGAAACTCTCTAAAAAAAAAGGCTCACTCCTAAATTGCATTTAGGCCCAGATTCGGAGGAGTAAAATGATCGACCTTTCCTTCTTTTTTCTTTTTCTTTTTTATAGAATCAATCATACCTTTATAAGACTTCTACAAACTGGCTTGTAATTTGTAAATTTACATTGAAAAATAAAAAGAAGGAAATAAATAAATTAAGTGTAACCGCTCCGCCCCAACTGTGTAGTTATTGTTTGCTTTGGGGCCCATGCTCCTCACGGTTTTGTTCTCCCTCAAAGCACACAGCAAGTCTGATACTATATGTAACGACCCAAGGAAAAGCGCTAGCCACATTTGCGTTATACCTCAAAAGGACTAGTCACAATTGAGACTCCTTGCAGTTGTTAATAAAGCCAGTTCAACCCAGTAAATATCCAATGTGGGACTCATCACACACCCACACACATCACACAATCAATCAAATTGGGGTATCACAATCTCCCCCACTTAAATCCCTAACGTTCTCGTTAGGGTCCACTTTGTGGGGTAGTGTCTTTGAGCCTACATGAGATTACCGAGCCGGCTCTGATATCATTTGTAACAACCCCGCCCCAACTGTATAGATATTGTCCGCTTTGGGCCTCATACTTTGTTCTCCCTCAAAGCACACAGCAATGGGGAAAAAGTTCTCTACAGATTAAAGGAATGTCACTTCTTATAAGCACATCCCCATGTACTTCCCTAGGTAATGTGGGATTCCATGGATTGCAAGACCCCCTTTTTGGGTCACTACAATCAATTATAACGCCCCAAAATCATAAGTAATAAAAGTCTATTTAATCTGAATAATCCATAAAAAAAATATTAAATAAAAGAAACCAGCAATCTAAAATCTCATCACAAATGTCGAGATCTAATCCACCAAAGACAAAACATCCTCAAATAATTCTCTAGTACAAAGTTTAATGCCATAAAAATCATAATAAACTCCTCATTTCCATAAAATAATTTATAACTGTTGTCTTCCACGGGTCTTTACTCCAATAATTCCTCTAATGTATCTGTAAGGGGAAATAAAGGGGGGGTGAGATAACTCAATAAGTGGAATTCACTAACATTGGAGTGTGGGAACAAACCTTTCAAATAAATAATTCTTTCAACAAATTCACAACTTGTAACTCATCAATATTTTTTCATCAAACATTTCATGTAAAAGAAAATAATATCTTTATATTGTGAGCCATCATAATATGTATACCATCATATAAACAATTTCCTAGGCTTTTCTCGTGGTCAATGTTTACGCCCCGTTAACAGGGTTGTACTGTCCCCTTTTAGGACTAGAACCTTCTTTCCATCCCTTTTTCTTAAGGAAGGCTCCTTTGGAACCTAAATGTGCACTCTCTTGCTAAGGAGCTTCCTTTTTAGATCCTCAATAGCATACTCCCTTGCAAAAGAGCTATCAAATGTGCACTGTCCCATTTTCTGGGACCGTCCCTTGCTAAAGACTAGCTGCAGTATGATTGTCTATTGCTAAGAACTAAATACAATACTGAACTTTTAATCACGAGTTGCCATAGGTTTCTAAACACATTTCAACATGCTTACAAAAATAATCCATTCATAATTCTCAAAATATAAAGATATATTCACACATATAAGTTTAAATAAATTTAGGTTGTCCCACAAGTTTTTCATAAAACGAATAGTCAATGTGCACATCAAACATTTATAAAATATCAATTTATATATAGAATATCAACATATTTCTTTGATATAGAATAGTTTAATAATCAACATTATTTTGGGAAAACCCCCAAAATTAATAAACACCACTTACCTCTTAGTTGCAAAATAAAGGAAATCAACCTTCCTTGAATCACAACAATTCCATAGAATTAGAACCTGAAGACTTCAACTCAACGCCACAGTAAAGAAAGGCAAAGTTCAATAGTCGGCTGAAGCAAAAAGGAAGCCCCCATCAGTAAAATACATGTGTGACTAAAGAGGAAGAAGGTTAAGGTTTTCAAGGCACATATATTTACTTATGCCACCTTACTTGGGCTTCATATCCCATAGTATTTATCTTATTTTTAATATCTTAGACCCAAATCAATTTAATCCATTTAATTGTAGGCCTCCTTTATAATTTACATATAATAATTAAATAGGTATCAAAGTTATGGGGTGTTACATTAAGGTTTTATTATTTCTAAATTAGGTAACATCAAAATTATAGTGTTAGAAAATTTTTGGATTAAAACTGTAGAATTTATATGTGTTTAAATTCGTCATAGAACTAGTAACGTGCAGTGGGTGTTGGGGGGGAGGGGGGCGGGGGGGGGGTTAAAATTTTTTTTTTCTCTGTATATACTATATCTACTATGTATAGTACTATAAATGAGTTCTTTAAAAAAATTTAAAACGTAAATTGAGCCCACTATAACTCAATATGTATACTATAAATAATATATTTAGTAAACAAACTAAAAAAATAACAGCATCTTTATTTATTTTTCTAAACCACGGATACTTGTTAGAATAATGACTATGCGTTCATTATAATGTTATAACAGTCCAATTAATCTAATTAATCTAAGTAATTGGTATATAATACGAATCACTAATGAGATTGTGACTCTATTAAATGAATATATAACATTAGCTAGACTTTATGTGTGGGTATTAATTGAAATTTAAGGTATTTAGTCTAGCTATATAAATCCTCCCTCCTTTATTATAATTATCAAATTATCAAAAACATTCCACTTGATCTTCTTAGGAACTTCCTTCGAGTTTCAAAACCTAGGTACATTGTGAAACCTACAAGCAACTTCTAGGCAATTGTACATAAGTTTTTGTTTTTCATACATTGAAAGGAAATTTGAATAAACAAATCAATTTTTATTTAGATAAATAATTAAACCGAAATATTTTTTTTAATTTAAAAATTGTATCTTCTTTTCTTTTATTTATATTTTGTTAAGCCTTATTAGATCTAAATTTATAAAATTTGTATATTAATTTAATCTTGAAATTTAGTAATATATATTTCTCCTCCTTAAAATTCTGAATTTTTTTTGTTTATTACTTTGGCTTGTAGGAAATAATGGTTCGGTACAAGTAACTCCAGAAGCCCCAACCTTATCCTCATTCTTTAGTACACCCAAAACACCATTTAGTGGCTGCTCAGATGAAAGAAATAACTGCAAACTTACTACTCACATGTTACATGGGCTTATAATCCAGGTATGATCATATGTTTGATATGTAGTTCAACAAGGCTTCTGCCTAATATGCCTTTGGATTGTTTTCTTTGGTAGTTTGCTGTGCCATTTTGTCAATAACGTGCCCTTTAAATATATTTACCTGGTTAATACTAACTTAGCGATAGAGTATTTTTTTTTTTTTTTTTTTGAGAAATAATTACATCATACTGCTAACCCCGTAATTCGAACCCTTTTCCCCCTAGACCCCCAAACACTTTGTACATGGGGGGTGCCAATTCAACTACAATACTTTTGGCAATAGAGTAAAAGTAAGTATGAGTTTCGTGATAGAAGTTAAAGTTGTTTTTAATTAAATTTTCATTAATAATAAGTGTAAGTTTTATAGATTAAATAAGATTGTAGTGAATGCATGTGGGGGGTGTTTCTTGAAATTATGTGCGGAATTTTATGAATGTAAGAGTTTAGAAAATAAATTTCTTGAGAGTTAAGAGGTAGGATGAATGTCTGGCTTACCAATTTTTCCAACATTTCTATGGACTGCATATCCGACAATTATTTTATTGTTTACTTACTGCTCACATGGGTAAGGCAAGCAAAGCCAAGCCAACCCCACGCTCAGTCAAACACAACCTAAAAAGGTATGTTGGTACCCCGGGCCGTTTAGATTTTGAAACTGTCAAGCCCACTCAAAAGTCCTAATGCACCGACCGCAGGTTTAGCTCTGCGGGTTGGTAAATGCCTCACGCTATTTTGATGAACTACTTGATTGTGTAATCAATATATATATATATATATATATATATATCATATCAGAGGCTGGTGTGTATAATGAAGGGTCAGTTTAGTGTGTTAGCTTAGCTAGCTCATCTTCTCCCTCTCTGCTAACTCTTCCTATCCTCCACATCTCATTGCCTTCTCTCCTGTTTCTCAATGGAATTACCAACAAAGGAATATTATTCCGATGACCAGAAAGACCGATATAGTATAAAGACCAAGAAACTTTCTTACGAATTATGTCATCAATTTGATGAAATCAAACGGGTTTGTTGGGGGAAGCCACCCAATAACACTTACATTTTGAAAAATGTGAATTGTGAAGCGAGGCCAGGAGAAGTCATGGCCATTGCTGGCCCAAGTGGGGCAGGAAAGACCACATTGTTAGACATACTAGCTGGAAAGATCCCACCTAGTAGAGTTTTGGGTCATGTTCTTGTAAATGACCAGACAATGAATGCTAAACACTTTCGGAGAATATCTGGTTATGTCACACAAGATGAAGCTCTTTTCCCATTTCTTACTGTTAGAGAAACTCTCATGTATAGTGCCCGTCTCAAGTTGCAAGGCGGGCTCAAAATGGCCACAGCCAGAGTCAGTGAGCTACTGAAAGAGCTTGGACTAGAGCATGTTGCCAATGCCAGAATTGGTGGTGAATCAAGGCGTGGCATTTCGGGTGGTGAAAAGCGTAGAGTTTCAATTGGTGTTGATCTAGTGCATGATCCAGCTGTTCTTTTGCTCGATGAACCAACATCAGGATTGGACTCAACTTCAGCTCTGCAGGTTGCCTTGTTGCTGAAGTCTATGGCTACAACACAAGGTAAAACAATTGCGTTAACTATCCATCAACCCGGTTTCCGGATTATTGAGTTATTTGATCAAATTTTGTTGTTATCAAATGGAATAGTTGTTCACCATGGAGCCCTGCATCTACTAGAGCAACAACTTATACTTGCAGGTCATTTAGTTCCTCTGCATGTTAATGTGCTTGAGTTTGCCATTGAAGTGGCAGAAACCCTGGTCATGGATATTGTAGAAAGCGAAGTCAAAGACGTTGAACAAGGATATGAGCATTTAAGTAGAAATCCTAACCAACGTCATGTTGAAAAACATAAAATATGTTACTGTAACAGTCGGTTCAGGGAGGTTTTAATACTAGGTCAGAGATTCTCTAACAATATTTTCAGAACAAAACAGCTCTTTGTTGCAAGAATGATACAAGCAGTACTTGTTGGGTTTGTGCTTGGGACTATATTCACAGAGGTTAGCAATGATCCACGGAGATTTAAGCTAAAAACTCAAGTTGGTTTCTTTGCCTTCAGCCTCACCTTCTTATTGTCTTCCACAACTGATGGCTTGCCAATATACTTGCAAGAGAGAAGGATTTTAATGAGAGAAACCTTGAGAGGAGCTTATAGAATCTCTTCTTATATTATAGCGAATACTTTTGTGTTCCTTCCTTTCCTCTTAACTGTGGCTCTTCTCTACGCCACCCCAGTTTACTGGATAGTTGGATTAAGGAGGGAAATTGATGGTTTTCTCTACTTCTCACTGGTGGTCTGGATGGTTTTATTAATGTCGAATTCATTTGTTCTATGTTTTAGTGCACTAGTGCCAGATTTCATCATAGGGACATATTTAATTGCAGGGCTTATGGGATCTTTTTTCCTCTTTTCTGGGTATTTCATATCGAGGGAGGACATACCTTGGTGTTGGATTTTCATGCATTATTTGAGTTTGTTTAAGTATCCATTTGAGTGTTTTATGATAAATGAGTATGGAGGGGAGCAGGGAAAGAAAAGATGTTTGGTGAGTGTAGAAGGGCAATGCATTGAGTATGGTGATAGTTTTCTGATGCAGCAAGGTTTGAAACAGTCACAAAAGTGGAGTAACTTAGGTGTCATGCTGGGGTTCATCATTGGGTACAGATTTTTTTGTTTTCTTGTTCTATGGTACAGATCTTACAGAACCAGATGCTAGAAAGCGTCAATGCAATACAGAGAAAGTTCTTCTGGTTTCTGTCTTGTCCTCTTAAACATCAATTCATTGGCCTATAGTAATTAATGTTGGTAACTTAATGCTTGCCTCTTTATTTTTTGAGTAGCCCTATTACTGTAAATTATTTCACAATTTTTTTACCAAAACTCTGATGTGACAGATTGTAAATAGTTAGCTATTACTTACACATAGACCAACTATTTTTTATTTACCAATTATACTCTATCATGACACAATTGTAGTAAGAAGTTGTGAAAAATTATGTGGTTCTAGACTTTTTCTTATTTGTTAAGCATTTAGTAGCTTATATGGTGCGCCTTTTAGGAGAAATTATACAGTCCTATAGTGGTGGACAACGTTACTTGTCCACTAATCCACTAAAAAACTTTCATTTGTTTAAAATTGTTAAGTCAGTAATCAGTTTCTGTTTTAAAAAAATTTCTAATTCAACAATTTTAAACAAGGTGAGAGTCTTTTAGTAGAATGGTGGACCACGTCACTTATCCACTATGAGAACCTTATAATTTCTCGCCTTTTAGGACTATTAGGATCCAACCGAAACTACCAAACCAATAAATCCGACCCGGCTTGATCCTATAGATTCAACCGATCCGCTCAATGTGATGTTCAATACTCGATAGTGGTCACATCTTTCAAAATCTAACAACTTCCATGTCAAGTGATGGGTCGACGCAAGAAAACCAAAATCCAACTGATCTAACATATCTCCACCCTTTATGAGGGTTTTTTCTGCCGTCCTCCATCCATGAGATTTCAATCAAATCTTGACCAAATCTAATGAGATCTTAGCCAGATCTAGCGAGATATGTTTTCTCTACCGTTATACTAACTCCAACTTGCATCTAACCGCCACCCCTTGAGACCCAAGCCATCCAAACCACCATTCCTTTAGGGTCTACAACAAGTTCCATTCTTTCCCACTCAAAGTAATCAAACCAAGTTTGGGTTAAGCACAAACTCAACCCTGACCAACCTGTTGCACCCCTAGTGCCTTTAATAGCATCAAATAATAATAAATGGCTGGCTTTGGACTTCACTATGGTGTGATACTAATAGAACTAGAAAACAAAACGAGTAGGATTAATTAGATTATGAGTTAACCCTTATTTTTTCACCTACTAATATATTATCATCATCATCATCATCATCATCATCATATTGTATCTGGCTTTCTTTTAATACAAATAAGATAACAAATTAAATACTCAAAAAATATTTAAATAATATATAAATCCTTAAATTTATACAATTTTTTTTTATAGTTCACTAGTAATATCATCACTAAAAAAAAACATAAAAAAAAAATTACTAACTTTTGAGGACCATAATTTTCTTTTAGGTACATTATATCATTACCACAAATACTAAATGTCATGGACCAATACTAAAAATTGTTTCAGAACCAATTGTGGTTTTAGAAATACTTAAGAGATCACATGTCATTAAAGAGAACTAAAAAAACCAATTATAATTCTCTTTCCTCCAAGTGAGAATATCCAACTTTACATGTTACCTTCAAATAATTAAAAAAATATCAAATTTTTTTATTAAAAAAAATCCCATTCATTCAAAAAAAAATTGACCTTTTTTTTTTTTTTTTTTTAGAATACTAAGTTTTTTTAACAAACACACAGGAAGAGGAGAGAAAGTTTTTTAAAGAAATTTACAGTGATATATATCCAAAAAGACCTAACTCTTGGATACACAACACTAAGTATTTTTAACATACACACAGGGAGATGAGAGAAGGTTTTTTAAAAAAACTTACAGTGGTATATATCCAAAAGGGCCTAACTTTTGGATACATAACACAGGCTTTAAATCTCTTTAACTCACACTTATTTTTCAATGTGGGATTAACCCATTGTTTTTTCTTTTGAGAATACAAAGTATTTTTAACACACACACGGGGAGAGGGGAGAAGGTAAAATAGATTTCCTATAGGTCTTTCAAGTTATTTCCCTTCCAATTGAGTTAATAGATTTAGGTCCAATTTTGCTAGGTATAGATACTAAGGTGTGCTACTTAGTTTTTCATTATTTCTCTTCCTCTTCTATATTCCCTCTTCTTTTCAACGGTTCTTTCTCTTTGCTCAAAAAAAATCGTCTCTCTTTTCTCTCTTTCAACATCTCTCTTTCAGGTCCTCAAAATTCAATCTTCTCTTTCAAGTTTCAATTGTCTCTCACTTTCCTTAGACTCATATCAAACCACCTCAAAGCCAAATTAAACCATAACGATGACACACCACACAGACTTTACTTCATTCATCATCGCAAAGCCAACAAGCCAAAAGCGATGTCACATCATTTGGATCGGTGTGGTTTGTGGGTTTTATTGGAGGATTTTTTTTTTTTTTTTTTAATTTGAGTTTTTTTGGATTTGAAATTTGTAGGATGATTTTAGCAATTGTGATTGTGGTTGATGGTAGTTGACTTGATGTTGGTAGCTTGGGTTTATGGATGGATTTGGCTTAGTTTGGTATGGGTTGTGTTTTAGGTACGGTTGTTGTACAGTAATTTTGGCGGTGGTTGGTGGCAATCAATTTTGTTGTTAGTAGCAGTGGCTGGCATTTAACATAGTTTTTGGTGGGTTGCATAGCTAGATAATGGTCGATGGGTGGTGCTAGGTTGAAAAAATATATAATAGAATTTAAATTCTATTTTAATTATATATATATATATATATAAGACACATAAATTGCTTTATAAGCCGACACATAATAGTGAAAATTCTTCCAAACTATTTTGCTGGAAAACTTTGTATATGCTTTATTATTTGCACTAATATAAGTGTAAAATTATCTTTTATATCTTGACTTGGGGGTAATTAAATTTTCTTTTATCTTTTTCTTTACTTTTTTTCCAATTTTTTGTTAGCAATTCCATCGGGAAAGTGATATTTCTAAATTAATTCTTTCATATATAATTAATTAATGTTTATTTTACACAAATTATTAGTGCACCATTTATAAATAATTAATGCATAAAAATAAATTTGTTTATCATATTATATCTTTTTTTTAGAAACTATCCTATTATATATATATATATATATATATATTTTGAGAAAACTATCATATTATACTTAGTTTAGTTACATAGTGCAGATTTAGACTATTATATATCGTACATGTCATTAAAAGGAATTTACAAATATGAACAATTTAGTAAATTACAGATATTTAATAATTTTGACTCATTTAAGAATACAATTAATTTTTATATTTTGTATTGCATGTGTTATTAAATTAATTTTGGCTTTTTCATGGTTTTGTTTCAATTGTTATTAATGCATGACACATTTGGTACAATGAATAGAGATTATGATAGAAAATGATGATATACTAATATCTATTACTAATAAATAATAATAAACATATAGTAATGCAATAACTATATATTTCTTTTTTTTAATAATTCGATATTTACAACGGAAGAGTGGGGATTTGAATCTTGGTTGTCATGTACACACTTAGAAGTGCCAACCAATTCAAACGTTTGGTCATAAAATTAGAAAAAAAATTAATTCTCATGTATGGTATACAAATCCTTTGTAGCATTTTTTGTATATCACTTTATATTCCATTAATCATAACTTTTTTTATATTCTTGGATAAAAGAATAACTATTACAAAGTAATAGCTACTAAGAAATAACTATTACAAAGGAATAACTACATGGCAATTGATAGAGCCATCTATGTCTACTTTTAGTCAAATGACCATTTTAATGAGTCATATACTTGTTAAAACTAGTCAGTAACCCACGCATTACACTGGAAAATTTAAAATATTTACTCTCCAGTCATGTGATTTGTTTGAAAGTGCACATAGATGGTCATATAAGCGTCATATACTAGGTTGGAGAAGATAACTTCAAACTAGTTTGGAATAAAATTTTGTTCTTATAATTACATATGTTTGTATATGAAATTACATATTCCATTATTTAAAGATAATATAATGAAGCAAGATTGTATTAGATAGTTTAAATATCTATTAGAATAATGATGTGTAAAATTGTGAGTTTCAAAAGTTTATGTGGCATAATATTATGATGTCGGCTTCGGGTTTATATATATTATAGATTATAAATAATACACATAAATGGTTTTATGAACTGCCACATAATGGATTGGAGATTCTTCCAAATTAATTTGGTGGAAAGAATTTGTTCATATTTAATTATTTACACATATATAAGTATACAATTATCTTTTATATCTTGATTGGGTGTAATTAAATTTCTGTTGTCTTTTTCTTTACTTTATTTCCATTGTTGTTAAAGAAATTCAATTTGAGTAAGAGTGACATATTTCAAAATCAATCCTTTGATATATATATAAATCTCGTGAAAGTAAGCATCATAAAATTTTATTTTTACGTAAATAACTAGTGCAACACATATAAATGTTTAATACATATGCATTTATTATATTAATACTAAGTTTAATTACATAGTACGAATTTAGAATACTATATATAGTACGTACATGTCGTTAAAAGGAATTTACAAACATGAACATGTTAGTTTAGTTAATTTACAGATATTTAATTAATTATTTCAACTCATTTAAAAATATAATTATTTTTATATTTTGTATTGCTTGTGTAATTTTTATATTTTGTATTATTTTTAAATCGTGAAATTGTAATTGTTTTTAATTGTACCTGTACACATGCATGAAATTATACACTAGTTAAATGTAATGAGTATTACCATTCTCATACAATTGGTTGTAAAATTAGAATAGAAATAATTTTTTTTTTTTTTTTGGCTGAAAAAGGTAGACAGATTGTCGGATTATTTTTTGTGATTTTTTATTTTATACCTGTTATGTGCTTATTGAAAGATCAAAAATTAATACATCTACGTTAAGGATAACTATTCCTTGAAATGAAAATGCAACGAAACATACAAGGAAGAATTTCATATTCTAAATCAATGTTTTTTTTTTCTTTCCTTTTGCTAATATAAATCCTTTAATCAATACAAGAAAATAAATATATGCATTTCATTAATACCTAGCAATTAATCAAT
Source organism: Quercus lobata (assembly GCF_001633185.2). Taxonomy (NCBI): domain Eukaryota; kingdom Viridiplantae; phylum Streptophyta; class Magnoliopsida; order Fagales; family Fagaceae; genus Quercus; species Quercus lobata. The sequence continues at coordinate 41,431,943 of NC_044911.1, forward strand.
ATACTGACATTAATAAAAAGCTTATTTTGATCAGGTGGAGACATTACTGCTTTTTCATATATATATATATATATGGATAAGGTCTTCAGCGTAGCATCGACATAAATATCATATCAGACGTTGGCGTGTAAATTAAATTAACAGTCAGCTTAGCTAACTCATCGTCTTCTACTTCCTGTTCCTATCTTCCACAATTCATTGCCTTCTTCCATTTTCTCAATGGAATTACCAAGGTATTCCCCTGACCAGAAAACTGAATATCGTATAAAGACCAAGAAAGTTTCTTACAAATTATGTCACCAATTCGACGAAATCAAACGGGTTTGTTGGGGGAAGCAAGTGCAACCCAATAGCACTTTCATTTTGAAAAATGTGAGTTGTGAAGCGAGACCAGGAGAGGTCATGGCCATTGCTGGCCCAAGTGGGGCAGGAAAGACCACATTTTTAGATATACTGGCTGGAAAAATCCCACCTAGTAGAGTATTGGGTCATGTCCTTGTAAACGACAAGACAATGAATGCCAAACACTTTCAGAGAATATCCGGTTATGTCACACAAGAGGATGTACATTTCCCATTTCTTACTGTTAGAGAAACTCTCATGTATAGTGCTCGTCTCAAGTTGCGAGGCGGGTTCAAAATGGCCACAGCCAGAGTCAGTGAACTGCTGAAAGAGCTTGGACTAGAGCAAATTGCCGATGCCAGAATTGGTGGTGAATCAAACCGTGGCATTTCGGGTGGTGAAAAGCGTAGAGTTTCAATCGGTGTTGATCTGGTGCATGACCCAGCTGTTATTCTGCTTGATGAACCAACATCAGGATTGGATTCCACTTCAGCTCTGCATGTTGCTTTGTTGCTGAAGTCCATGGCTACAACACAAGGTAAAACAATTGTGTTAACCATCCACCAACCCAGTTTCCGGATTCTTGAGCTATTTGATCAAATTCTGTTGTTATCAAATGGATATGTTCTTCACCATGGATCCCTGCATCTCCTGGAGCAACAGCTTATACTTGCAGGTCATTCTATTCCTCGGCATGTTAATGTGCTTGAGTTTGCCATTGAAGTGGCAGAAACCCTGGTCATGGATATAATAGAATGCGAAGTCAACGACATTGAAAAAGATCATGAGCATTTAGGAGGAAATCCTAACCAAGGTTTTGTTGATGAGCAAAAGTTATTTTACGGTAATAATCAATTCAAGGAGGTTTTAATACTGGGTCAGAGATTCTCTAACAATATTTTCAGAACAAAACAGCTCTTTCTTGCAAGAATGATACAAGCAGTGATTGTTGGATTTGTGCTTGGGACTGTATTTACAGAGGCAAGCAATAGTTCAAGAAAAAGTAAGGTGCAAACTCAAGTTGGTTTCTTCGCCTTCAGCCTCACCTACTTGTTGTATTCCTCAACTGAAGGCTTACCAATATACTTGCAACATAGAAGGATTTTAATGAGAGAAACCTTGAGTGGAGCTTACAGAATCTCTTCTTACGTTATAGCAAATACTCTTGTGTTCCTTCCTTTCCACTTAACAGTGGCTCTTCTCTACAGCACCCCAGTTTACTGGATAATTGGATTGAGGCAGGATATTGATGGTTTTCTCTACTTCACACTGGTGGTATGGATGGTTTTATTAATGTCCCATGCATTTGTTATATGTTTTAGTGCACTAGCGCCAGATTACATCATGGGGACAGCTTTAATTGCTGGGGTAATGGGGTCCTTTTTCCTCTTTTCTGGATATTTCATATCAAGGGATGACATACCTTGGTATTGGATTTTCATGCATTATTTGAGTTTGTTTAAGTACCCATTTGAGAGCTTTATCATAAATGAGTATGGAGGAAAGAGAAGATGTTTGGAGAGTGTACAAGGGAAATGCTTTTTGTATGGTGACACTTATCTGATCCAGCAAGGTTTGAATCAGTCACGAAAGTGGAGTAATTTAGGTGTGATGTCCGGGTTCATCCTTGGCTACACTTTTCTTTGTTTTCTTGTTCTGTGTTACAGGTCTTACAGAGCCAGGTGCTAGCTAGAAACCAGAAATCGTCAAAGCAATATTGGGAACGGTCTCACATTGGTCTATTTCAATTAATGTCAGTAAACTTCAAGCTTGGCTCTTTAGTTTTTAGGCATTTTAGTTGCTGAGCCCTTAACGGCTCTGATTTGTTGTTATCTTTACTAGAGGTAGGTAAAAACTGAATAATAATAATAATAATAAAGGAGAGTTTGCCTTTGTTTTGTTTATGATTTAATAAAAATCTCCAATCCATTTCTCTATTATTAGAGCTCAGATTGACAAATTCCACAACCATTTCTTTAGACTGACTTCTTGCAACTGAGTGGGCAGAATCGGCCTCATAGCCTCCAGTGTCGATGATGAAGTAGAAATCCTTCACTGGCAAGTCTCAATAATTGCCTCAATTTCATAAGTATGGGAATTCTATTTTCCACTTTCTGAGATGTCTCAGAAACAAAAGAGAGGTTTGATCTTGAAAAGATGTGCTATGTACCTTGGTTTCTACTTTCTTCTCGAAATCCTGCTATTGGTCCTTTGTTTCTGGAATCTCTGCTGAGTTTGCATATTTTTCACATTCCTCCACATTCATTTGTTCCATTATTACGACATGATACCTATGCAGTTGAATGTTGTGATGGGCCATATCGTAAGAAAATTTTTCCATTTAGACTTCTCCTTCTAAGCCCCTCAACGATATTGGCCCCAAGTACGCAATATATGTACTATTAATATGGCTTTTGTTGGGCAGAAGAAACATTACTATTAATATGGCTTTTGTTGGGCAGAAGAAACATTCTGATTGCTACTTTGCTTACCAAATGCTAACATTCAGTTCATAACTTTTAATGTTCTTTATGTGGGGAACAATCTTTCCTATGGCTGTATGGATTCTTTGGCTTCACCGAAATAGCATTGTTTTTGGTAGAACTGGGCTGCAACGCAATCTTTTAGACGAAACTTTGGCTAGAGCAGCAGAGGTAGCCTATTTGGTGAGCAGTGGGAATCAGATCACTTCTAGAAACAAAATCCAAGTGAGATGGCTAAATCCCCCCGAGTAATTGGTTCAAATTAAACTCGAATGGTTCGTCAAGGGGCAATCCTGGCTTGGCTGGCGGTGGAGGACTGATCCGAAATGAGAAGGGAGAGTGGGTGAAAGGGTATGCCCGAGTCATTGGTATCACGACTAGTGTTGTTGCGGAATTGTGGGCCTTACGGGATGGCATATGGCTTTGTATTGCTCTCAAACTTCCTGCTGTGGAAATAGAGCTAGATGCTAAGGTGGTCATTGATCTAGTGAGGAAAAAATCTAGTAATTTCAATAGCCTAGATGCGCTTGTTGCTAATTGCAAAGAGGGTCTGAAACAAATTCCTAACGTCAAAATCATGCACTGCTTCAGAAAAGGCAATAAGTGTGCAGACAACTTAGCTAGGCGAGGTGCTCTGTTGGAGCAAGATTTTGTTGTATTTATCCACCCCCTCCTGAAGTGGAGTTGCTTATTAGACTTGATTCTGTGGGCACTCTGTATGACCGATTTGTATCCTCTTCCATAGAGGCTTTTTAGTTTGTTAATGAAATTTCCTTTTCACCCCAAAAAAAAAAAAAAAATGTTCTTTATGTATTGGTAACATTATGCTAGCAGCTTGACCTTTTGGGCTAGATTGAGAATAATTGTCCACCTCAGTAACTACATGAGATAGGCCCACGGATTTTAGGCTTTCTTTCATGGCTCATGTATTGCTTTTAAGACCCACCTTGAACCGGTCTTAAGGCTTCAACTTCAATGGGCCAATTGAAAATGGGCCTTCAGTTGGAGACTTAATTCTTTTAATCAAAATTCAGTGGACCTTGGGACTAATTTTGAGAGCCCAATTTCGCCCATACTTAGAAAAAAATGCTTGTGGGCTTTAGCCTTGTTGATTTGCCGTTCAAAAAATGCCTCTTTAACAATTATTAATGAATTTCAAAGCCAATAACACAAATTCATCAATTCCATGGGAAATTTGTGACCATTACATAAGCATGATTCTTCTCCAAAAAAAATTACATAAGCATGATTAATGGTTTATTTTTCATGATTGTCTCAATAACATGTTTGCCCCTTGATCTTTCTTGATAAGCAAGTTAATATGTTGAATTGAATACAGTCCCCTTGAGTTTCTATTCTTGCAATAACAATAATATCATCTACAACATTCCCTCATCCACTTTATGGTGGCTTAAACATTACATTTCAAACATGTATCATGTGTCACATCATTTAAAATTTGTAACCAATACATAAGCATGTTTAATGATTTTTTTTCTTCATGATTCTTTGAAAGATTTTTTTGCCCCTTTATCTTTCTTAGTAGGCAAGTTAATATGTAGAATACTTGCTCCTTCAAATTCCACTCTTGCAATAACAAAAAGGGCTCATAGAGCCTTCCTTCCAAGTCATAATCATTTAAATATTACAAATTAAAAGATGCATCTAGTATCGTGTCATTGAAATTTTGAAACATATCCTCATATACCGATACAATAAAAAAGTCTAAATTGTAAAATGGATAAATGAAATCCTAATTACCTACGTTCATACTTCAGTAATCATAGCCTCAATGATGCAAGACTTAGAGTAATGTTAGGGACAATAATTTTTACAACACTAATATGATTTGTTGTAATTAAAGTAACACCACTTTCCCTTAAGGTTAATACTGACATCATTTTTATTATGCATTAATCACAACTGACTATGTCTGTTGTAGGAAATGTTGTATAAAATACTTACTGAAATGTCCATTACACCTTGAAGAATAAGAGAGAGATAAAAGGATTATCTGGGAACAATACATCACTTCATTTGTTCACCAAGTGAGAATCAAACGTCTTTTCTATTCTTCTTTTCTCAAACACCTATCTTCGTACAATTATGCATTTTTATTCTTCTGTGCAACTTTCGATAATATTTGATTTGGAAGGGAGGAAAGAAGAATCTGGAACACTGGTGTTGCAAGCTGAACAAAAGTCACTCAATCCAGAGTTGTTTCCATGATATAAAGTTCTCTTTAATTTTACTGATTGTCTCTTATAGAGACTTGAAAGTGGCCCCCATTTATAGCTTGCCAGGACCTGAAAGACATCTCAATTTTTCGTTTGAAATACTTTCAATCAATAGCGTTTGATAATTGACAAACAAATTTTGAAAATCTATTAATTGTTAATGCATTCTTGATATCTCTCTCCAGAAAGTACCATCATCCCAAAAAGTTTCTTTTTCCTTTTCATTTTAGCAAGGTGTACTCGTACTTGGGTCATTGAAAACTTTTTTATTCTTCGATCTCCTGCTATTATCCGTAATCACCCTATTGAGAACAACAAATACACATTAGATGTATCTCTTGGAAGTCTTTGGGGTAATCCGTAATCACCCTATTGAGAACAACAAATACACATTAGATGTATCTCTTGGAAGATAATGTGTAAAGCATTTACCATAAGGACCATAGCACAGGTAGAAGTTACTATGACTAAAAAATAACAGTATCTTCGCTTTTCCAAATACTATGCAATCAGTACCTAGATTGTATTGCTATTACATCAAAGAAAATGCAGTGAAAGGGAAACTATAGAAAACAGCGAACTTCCATTGGCTAACTTCTAATTCTGTCATTGACATCAGTAATATAAGTTGCATCAAGCTTAAATAGTCAATGACTTCTTTTACAACAATTTCATCATATTTAGCCCTTCTTAAAATGCAGGCAGCACTAGACACAGTATATAAATAAAGCAGCCGAAATAACTACAATCGGTCACCGTAGGACCACCCATTTGCCAATGCTTACAGACATAAAAATTACTTGACAAGAGATGCAAACCATCTTTATGCTCACCAGACATCTCCTAATGAAGATGAACTAGAACAATTGAATATAGAAATCTTTTGCCTCTTGTTTGAAAAAGTGGTTCCTAATAAGAATTCCTCTGAACTATAAAATTTATCCAGTACAGATCTAAGGGCCTGGCGGACTTCAGAATGATTAACTTCCCCTTCTTTGCGATTGGTCATCACCAAAACATTCTTCATTCTCCCTCCCAAGGTAGCAATCTCTGCTCTTATTATTATCAGATGGAGACCATTGAGTGCTTGTTTCAAATCAGACAGAAGTCCAGGTTTAAAATCACAGCATAAAGATGCTCTAATTGAATAAGGGTCTCCATCAAATCCATCCTCTCGTTCAACTATTACTTCATCAAAATCCATTGGTATGACAAAACCATCACTAGCTTCTTCTGCACTCCTCTTTAGTTCTTTCATATGGCTGATTACTTCAGCGAGCAATGATGCTTTGTCCATCTGTGAGTTTAGATTGTCAATTCAACAAACACAATACAAGCAAAAAAATTAAATCACTACAGTGACATTCACTGGCACCAACAACTGAGTCTCATAATTCATAAAAGCAAGAAATTTCAGACATGTTATTTTACAATCAATTTCTACTCTTGGCTCTCATTGACTAAATGGCTACATGTAGGAAGGCAAGGAGGTGAAATCCAGCTTACTAGCATGAAGTCAAATAATGAGGTCCTTGTGACTTTCAATGTTGTGACAGGGATCTAGCAAATTTATTAGTACTATTTAAAATGAAAAAAATAATAATAATAAAATAAAGACTAAGGTATTTTCAGGAAACAAAGTATATACTTCCCATATTGCGTGTGAAATGGCCATTGAATCATGATGCCATGCATACACAGCAAGAATTCAACAAGGAAAAAAAGCAAATAGCAATCTGGAAATGAACGTGAATCAAATAAACGAATTGAAGAACCACAACAATAACCACTACTCGAATCAAATGATCGAATTCACGTGAAATTATTACATCTACCAAAAGGACTATTGAAGTGGTCCTTATATTTTCTTGTGGTGATTAGAAAGCTAACTCGCATAGGTGGCATTATTTCATTGGTTGGGTGGAGCACTTCAACAATCTCTCGGTGGACCTAATAATTTCTCCGAATTCACTTCCATATATTAACTACCCTTAAATTGAAATTAAATTACAGCCCAGAAACTTAATATGCAAGAATAGTAAAAAATATTATAGTACTACTAGTTCAAGCTAAAAGCCTAAAATCATACTTTTGCACTTAACAATCACTAACACTACAACCAATTCTTCCAATTTCATCAACACAAAACGTTTTTTATTTTATTTTTTCTCTCAAATTAAGTACCCAATTCTTATAATTTTATCCCCAAGTTACACTAAACTAGCATTATCATACAAACTGAAACTCGAATATTATCAAGCAAGCAATAACAAGAAGAGTATCATCATATATATAACCTTCTTAGCGCCCGGTACTAGGCCCCGAAGCGTATCGAGATGCGAATTAATCCGGGCTCTGCGCCGCCTCTCGGCCTCACAGTGACTCTTCAAAGCAGCAATGGTTCTCTCAGCAGTACCCCCTTTACGCTCCAACTTCATCCGAGCCTCCACAAGCTCACTTCTCTCACTGTCCAAAACCAAAGACGAAGATGAATCAGACCCATTTCTTACCATTGAAGAATTTGCCAAAAGCTCATCGTTCATCAAACCGTCAGAACCAAAGGCCATGGTGTTTGAACTCCAAGCAAAAGGTTCCATGTCTAGGAAAGCAATAAAGGGTATGAATGAAATTTCATAAACAGTGGTTTAGCTGGGGATTGAGAGTGTGAGAGTTGAAGGGGATGTGGTTGTTTTGCTAATTGGTGTAACTTCCATTAATAGGCGAAAGGGTATGGTGTTTAATGGGAAAGTCTCAGCAGTTTCTTGTTTGTCATGTGGGGGTTTGGACAGTTTTGAGGAATCCAAGGCAGTATGAGAAGCTAGAAAATTGGTAGGCTTCGAAAGCATAGTCAGTCAGTCAGTCAGTCAGTGACCACTTTGAAGCGGAAAGACAGAAAGGTGAGAGTTTATATGGGATTGAGATTACTTTGAGGGGTCTTTACGGAAAAGGAAAAGTGAGAACTTTGCTTTGCTGGGTCCGAGTGAGCCTTTAATGGAAGGTGAGGCACAGTTTCTTTCTCATAAAAATAACTCAAAAACAATATAAAAACAATAAAATATAATAATAATAATAATAATAATAAATATGAAATATATATATATATATATATATATATATTTATATATATCAATCTTCAAGGGTTGGATGAAAGATAAAAGATAAACCTCCTTCAACCCAATTTTTGTTTTTAGTGTCAATTTCACTCTAACTTATTTGATAAATTTTTAAATTTTATGTACAGTTTTTTAAAATTTTACTTTTTATTATTATTTTTTAAGTATAAATATACTTTAACATACTATCATAAAATAAAATAAAAAAATCAACAAAAAGCTAAATAAATTAATACTAAATACATATTTATTAATATCAATTTTTGGGGATAAAGATATTTGTCATAGAATTTCAATTCATGATGTCTGTTCTATAATGGTTACTATTTATCATCAAGCAAATATACTAATCAATTATTATAGGCGGGATTCAAACTTCACATCTTTTATTCGACGACAAGAAATTTTACTAGTTAAGTCAATTGAAACTCATTGGTATTCTTCTTGTAACATTATACTATAGTCAATGTTTTCACAAAAAATAAAGATTTTTCACATAATCCTATTTCAATTTAATGGTGAAGGCATATGGTGTATCAAGATATATAACACCATTCTCATCTAAGGGTGAGTTCCACGCATATAGGCTCTAAAGTCTAAATTTCTATTAACTATATAAAAAGCGGCTATGCCGCTACAGTGCTTACGCACTGTTCATTCAACGTATCGTACTGTTCATCTACAGTGGAAATTTGGTGAGGCACTTTGCCCCATTTTTTTTTTTAGTTTTCGAGCAGTAGCTACAGTACCAAGCTGCACTGTAGCTATAGTAGTTACAATTTTTTTTTTTTGTGAAAATAAATGTTTTGTGAAAATGTTGTAACACTTGTTAGGTGAATATATAAAAGTTACAGTACTTTTGGTTTGTTCAAGTGGCACTATAGCTACAGTAGTTACAACATTTTTTTTTTTCCTTCAGTCTTCTGTTTGTACTTTTTTTTTTCCTTTTAAATATTTATAAGAATACGCATATATATTGTTATACTGACACAATAAATTTCACAATATTTTCACAATTATTGAGGTGTTAATTTCTTATAAGTCAAAATAAAATAATAAAATATGAAATTGTGACCAACTACAACTGAAAATAAATGTTTTGTGAAAATTTTGTGACACTTGTTAGGAGAATGTGTAAAAACTACAATACTTTTGGTTTGTTCAATATATACTGTTCATCGCTTTTTATTTTTTATTTTTATTTTTTCCCAGTCATCGATTTGTGCTCTTTTTTCTCTAGTATTTTTGCACGGTTCATACAGTATTTTTCACTGTTCATCTACAGTTCCATTTTGGTTAGCCACTTTGTCTTCTTTTTTTTCTTTTTTCTTTTTTAAGTTTTGAACAGTAGCTACATTTTTTTTTTTTTAGTCTTCCTTTTATACTTTTTTTTTTATATATATTGTTGTACTGATACAACAAATTTCACAATATTTTCACAATTATTGAGGTGTCAATTTCTTATAAGTCAAAATAAAATAATAAAATATGAAACTATGACCAACCACAACTAAAAATAAATGTTTTGTGAAAATGTTGAGATATTTGTTAGGTGAATGTGTAAAAGTTACAGTACTTTTGGTTTGTTCAATATGTACTTTTTTTTTTTTTCCAATCATCGATTTGTACTCTTTTTTCTACTAACTATATAAGAAGAGGCAATGCCTCTACAATGCCCCTTTTGATGTAGTGAGCCATTTTTTTTTCCTCAAGTATTGAACAATTGCTATAGTGCCACTTTGGTTTGTTCAAGTGGCACTGTAGCTATTGTAGCTACAGCTTTTTTTTTTTTTTTCTTCAGTCTTCCGTTTGTACTTTTTTTTCTTTTTAAATATTTATAAGAACCTGCATATATATATATATATATATATATATTGTTATACTGACACAACAAATTTCACAATATTTTCACAATTATTGAGGTGTCAATTTCTTATAAATCAAAATAAAATAATAAAATATGAAACTGTGACCAACTACAACTGAAAATAAATGTTTTGTGAAAATGTTGTGACACTTGTTGAGTGAATGCGTAAAAGTTACAGCACTTTTGGTTTGTTCGATATGTACTGTTCATCACTTTTTTTTTTCCCCTAGTCATCGATTTGTGCTCTTTTTCCCTATATATAAAAAGAGCAAATAAGCTCATGAATAGTGTTATGAATAGTATTTTTGTTTAGTGACTTGCCTTTTTCCTCCTTTTTGTTTTTTTCTTTTAAAGGGTCTTTATATGTTTACTTTCTACTTGTAATGTAAACTTACATTGTATACACACAAAAAGTAGCAAATATTATATATGTGGGGCTAGAGAACTTGGCGACCCCGGCTCACTTTGTGCTAGGCCAAGGCCCGCACCGAGGAGAGAAATGTCCGAGGACATACGATGAAAATCCAAATGGCCTAGAAATATTGCTGAGGACGATTCTATCCTCAGCATTCCAAACTCCAGTAAGAGAGAACAGCATGCCATCAAAGGCAGCCTCACAGAGCGTTCCCCGAAGAAAGGATGAGTACACTAGGACGCACACGAGGGTATGGTGTAGGAGCAGTTCAAGGAAAAGCTGTCACCTCCGCATTTAATGCACCCAACAAACGTCCTAACTGCGTTAATGATGAAGGGACCCCTGAATAGTATGGTCTTAGTTGCCGCAACTCACAGAGGGTGTGGGAAGGTGGCTGATGGGACGAGCACTCGAGTAATGGCCTGCACAATCAACAGATGGAGGGTCAAGATCGATCGGAAATAAATATATAATGGAAAAGACCCCCCAAGAATGGGGGATCGCAAAAAAGGGACAGGGAGAGAGAAAAATGAGAAAACAGCAGCAGTCTGCATGATCTTGAAGAACCACGGGGACCTAGTACTGAAAGTAAAAGAAGAAGAATATCAAACTCCTCGGACGAAACACCTGGGGACAACATTTCAAGCTTAAACCCATTTTCTCATTGGTTCGCCCACACCCAACTATGTATAGTGATTGTGGTTCAGACTAATACCTAGTTCTTAGACCCACTCTCTAAAAATTTATTGTATTGGGCCAGTTGGGCTTGAGACCTTTCATCCAATAAGAAGAGCACTCAAAACCAACACCCTACAATTGGCGCCATCTGTGGGGAGAACTTGGGTGTTAGTAAGGACAACGAGCATGGTAGGGTCAGGCCCTCATCAGGCAGGTTCCCATCAGCTCGAACCAGCCAAATCCCAACAGCAGGGTAACTTCCCCAACCTCGAGTGCGACCGAAACGAAGAGAACAGAAGGTTTCAAGAGGGAAGCGTAAACACCACCCAAACCAGCAGGAGCCATTCTCGCACAAGCAGTCACGTGCTTCAGAAATGAAATAACAGCCAAGCCATGCAACAGGAGGAAGTTAGGAGCCATATGTCTTAGAAACAGAACGATAGGCAATCCATGCAGCGAGAGATAGACGATTTGAAAAGAAAGCTGTACCATGCACAACAAAGGCAATCTCGTTCCAGAGTTGATGCGCTCCGATGATGAAAATGACGACGACTATAGGCGAAGATCGAGGACTCCCCCAAGCGAGACCTTCTCCCACGAAGAAGAACACTATCGGAGGCGTAGGCGCGGAAACCCATCTCCTAGGAGCTTAGGAAACGACGCTATGAGTAAGACATTGGATCAACTTTCCAAGTTGCCTTTCAAGCACCACATAGAAGGGGCCATACTCCCTCAACGGTTCCAGCAGCCAACCTTCGCCATTTACAACGGTTGAATAGACCTGGTAGAGCATGTGAGCCAGTTCAACCAAAGGATGACTGTCCATTCTAGGAACGAGGCGCTGATGTACAAGGTCTTCCCGTCCAGCTTAGGACCAGCGGCGATAAGGTGGTTTAATGGTCTGAAAACGAACTTCATCGACTCGTACAGGTAGCTGACCCAAGCTTTTGGCTCCCGCTTCGTTATGAACCGCAGAGCCCCTCGGCCTTTAAGTGCTTTGTTATCGTTATCCATGCATGACGAAGAAACCTTAAAGGCCTACTCGGACAGATATTGGGAGACGTACAATGAAATAGAAGACAACTTTGACGATGTCGCCATTATCACTTTCAAAAATAGTCTCCCAACTGATCATGGCCTACAGAAGTCTATGACTGGCAAGCCCGCCACCAGTATGCGTCAACTGATGGATCGGATTGACAAGTACAAGTGAGTGGAAGAAGACCAGTTACAGGGAAAAGGAAAAGAGAAGGTTATCCCTCACGAGAGGAGGGATTTTAGGTCAGACCGGTATGGCAGCAACCACCCGAAAAGGGACTTTGTAGGACAACCCGAAACAACCAATGCACAGATTGTCAACACCGTATTCTGAGACCTAGTGCATCGGGTTTTGGAGAAAATCAAGAACGAGCCATACTTTTGGTGGCCGAATAAGATGGCGGGAGAACCCTCGAAGCGCAATTAGAACCTTTATTGCCAATACCACCAAGATCATGGCCACACTACGGAGAACTACAAAAACCTTTGGAACCACCTAAACCAGCTAGTCCGGGAAGGGAGATTGAAGCACCTTCTGCATCATTCCAGTGGTCATCAAGGCCATCAAGAGGCCAGGAGGGATGCTGCCCTGAGGCCACCCGCAAGAACGATCAGTGTAATAGTGGCTGTGCCAGGGAGAACAGGCATGCGCCCTGCACGAGTGTTATCGGTGGCTTAACTGCCTGCTGAAGAGTCTCAACCAGGGCCAAAAAGGGCCAAGATGAGCTTTCGTCCCATTTTTGAGCTTTTTAGAGGAAGATAAGATTGGGACCATCCAGCCCCACGACGATGCACTGCTAATCACCCTTCGAATCGGGGACTACGATGTGAAAAGAGTAATGGTGGATGGTGGCAGCGCGGCTGAGGTTATGTACCCCGACCTATACAAGGGGCTGGGGTTAAAGCTAGAGGACTTGATGCCCTACAACTCCCCTCTGATGAGCTTCGACGGGAAACTTGTCATTCCAATAGGCATGATTAGGCTGCCCATCCAGACCGGCCCGAAAATAGTGGAGGTGAATTTCGTCGTGGTGGACACCTACTCTCCCTATACAGCCATTGTCGGTAGGCCCTGGTTCCATACCCTAGGGGCTGTTGCTTCCTCGTTGCACCAGAAGGTGAAATTCCCGTCAGGAGACCAAGTACTGGAAATCCATGGTTGCCAACCCACAGCGAGGCAATGCGTGGTAGCAACCGTCTCGCATCGACTTAAAGCGGAGTCCTCGGCCTCCGCTCAAGAGAATTTATAGCAACTAAAGTCCCCGGTTTTGCCCCCTAACACAACTGTCGGGGAGGCGAAATGCGAAGACCTGGAAGAGGTGGTTATTGATGACGACCCAGAGAAGTTCTTCCGAGTAGGGGCTCGGTTGCCTCTCCGGGAGAAAGAGAAGCTGATTGAGTTCCTTAAAAGGAATATTGACGTATTTGCATGGGATGCCTGCGACGCCTCTAGGATTGACCCAGCCTTTATCTGCCATCACCTCAATGTCAACCCGGCCATCATTCCCAAGAAGCAACCACCCCGTCGCCCGTCAAAAGAGCATGCCGACGTGATTAGAGACAAAGTGGCGAAGCTTAAACATGCTAGAGCTATCAAAGAAGTCTTTTACCCCGAATGGCTGGCCAACACGGTGGTGGTCAAGAAGAAAAGTGGGAAATGGCGGGTCTGCGTGGACTTCATAGATCTAAATAGGGCATGCCCTAAGGACCCATTCCCAATGCCTCGAATAGACCAGCTAGTGGACGCAACAGCAGGCCATCCTCAGATGAGCTTCTTAGACGCCTTTCAAGGCTACCACCAAATACCACTGGCGCGAGGGGATCAGGAGAAAACGGCCTTCGTAATGCCAATCGGAAATTACCACTAAAAGGTAATGCCATTTGGCCTGAAGAATGCGAGATCAACTTATCAAAGGATGATGACAAGAATGTTCGGACCATAGCTGGGCAAGAACATCGAAATCTACGTTGATGACATGGTGGTGAAGAGTAAAGTGGTGACCGAGCATTTAAGGGACCTCGGCAGCACCTTTGGCGTCTTGAGGAAACATAAGCTGCGCCTACATGCTTCCAAGTGCTCATTTGGCGTGGGGTCAGGCAAGTTTCTAGGCTACATGGTTAACCACAGGGGAATCGAGGTTAACCCTGACCAGATCAAGGCCATAAATGGCCTAAAACCACCACAAAACGTAGAGGAGGTCCAAAAGCTTACTGGGATGATCGCAGCCCTCAATCGATTCATTTCTAGATCGGCGGATAGATGTAGGCCGTTCTATCTCTTGATTAACAAGTGGAAGGGGTTTGAGTGTTCCGAGGACTGTGTGGTGGCTTTCCAGCAACTCAAAAATTACCTATCCCGGCCACCTATCATGTCCAATCTCGAGGCCGATGAAGTTCTGTATGCATACATTGCTGTAGCCCCCCATGCTGTGAGCTTGGTGCTAATACGAGACGACAATGGCATCCAAAAGCCGGTCTATTACGTGAGTGAGTCGCTGCATGAAGCCGAGGTCAGATACCTACCCCTGGAGAAAGCCATACTGGCTGTGGTCCACGCCACGCGAAAGCTTCCCCATTATTTCCAGGCCCACACAGTGGTTGTTCTAACCCAACTACCCTTGAAGTCTGTACTGCGAACCGCTAACTATACTGGAAGGATTGCCATATGGAGCACAATTCTGGGAGCTTTTGACATCAAATACATGCCTCGAACCTCTATAAAGGGTCAGGTCCTAGCAGACTTAGTGGTCGAATTCGCTGAACCCCCAGTAGAGATAGTGGCAGAGGAACAGAACATGGATGGAAAATCGGTTAGAGTGATCTCTACACCAGGACCCCCGTGTTGGAAGGTGTACGTTGATGGCGCGGCAAATCTAAGGGGATTTGGAGTGGGGCTAGTCCTAATATCTCCCGAGGAAGCCATCATAGAGAAGTCCTTGAGACTTGAGTTCTCACCCACGAACAATGAAGCCGAGTATGAAGCCCTGCTACAAGGAATTGCCATGGTACAGAAAATGGGAGGAAAGGCAGTGGAGATGTTCTTGGACTCGAGATTGGTAGTGTGCCAGGTAAAGGAAGGATTAGAGGTAAGAGATGCAAGGATGCAAGAGTACCTAAGCCGGGTCAAACGGTTACAGCTGGGCTTTAACTCTTTCAGCTTGTTGCACGTCCCCAGAAGCGGAGACACCGATGCGGATTTGCTGGCCATGCTTACCACTTCCTCAGCAGGGGACCTGCCTTGAATTATTCTCGTCCAGCACCTGGACAGAGCGAATGAAGTGGTCAAAGGCATGATCCATGTTCATGAAGTCAGAGTGGGCCCTAGCTGGATGGACCCTATCATGAGGTTCCTCAAAGATGACATCTTGCCCGAGGAAAAGTCGGAGACGGAGAAGATACGAAGAAAAGCTCCTCGGTTCTGGTTGTCCGAGGACCACAAATTGTACAAACGCTCATATTTCGGGCCATATTTACTATGCGCCCACCCTGAGGCATCAGAACTGCTGCTTGAAGAGCTGCACGAAGGGATCTGCCGGAGTCACACAGGAGAAAGATCTCTGTCACACTGAGCCATTACCGAGGGATACTGGTGGCCGAGGATGCAAAAGGAAGCCTTAGAGTATGTTAAAAAGTGCAACCAGTGCCAAAGGTTCGCCCCGAATATTCATCAACCTGGTGGGACCTTCAACCCTCTGTCCAGTCTGTGGTCGTTCGCCCAGTAGGACCTGGATATCGTAGGACCCTTCCCAAAGGCAACAGGAAATAAGAGATACCTACTGGTTGACACAGATTACTTCACCAAGTGGGTCAAAGCCGAGCCTCTGGCCAACATCAGAGATGTGGATGCTAAGAAGTTCATCTGGATAAACATTGTCACACAATTCGGAGTCCCTCGCACCCTTATCTCAGACAATGGACTCCAGTTTGACAGCAAGGCCTTCAGAAGATACTGTTGCGAGTTGGGGATCACTAACAGGTACTTGACCCCAGCCTATCCTCAGGGAAACGGGCAAGCCGAGGCTGTCAACAAGGTCATAGTTAACGAACTTAAGAAGAGATTGGATGACGCCAAAGGAAGATAGGTGGAAAAGCTGCCGCACGTCCTATGGACCTATCGGACTACACCACGGCGGTCGACAAGGGAGACGCCTTTTGCCATGACCTATGGGGCAGAGGCCGTTATCCCTATAAAGGCAAACTTCCCGACTCTGAGGACGAGTTCATTCACCTCGGATTGTAACGACGAACTACTAGGGAAGAACCTAGATCTGATCGACGAACGAAGAGAAAAGGCAATGGTCCAATTGGCCTATTACCATCAAAAGCTCAAATAGGGATATGATGCTAACGTGAAGCTTAGACCACTAGCACCAAGGGACTTAGTGCTAGGGAAAGTTGTGGGTGCCGCAAGAAACCCATCATGGGGAAAGCTCGGACCCAACTGGGAAGGACCATACCAGATTACTTCAGTTGCGGGAATAGGAGCATACTACCTAGAAGACTTAGATGAAAAAGCTGTACCCCGTCCATGGAATGTAAATAACCTGAGAAGGTATTACTATTACAAAGAAAATCTAAGTGCTAAACGGAACCAAGGCCTTGCATGGTCCTCAGACTCAAGCCTATGGGGAAACTAGTCACTTCAAGATTTGTAAAAGCTGTGGATACGGCCTAAGCGTACGCTCGGCACCTCGGATTATACACTTAGCACCCTAGAGATATGGGTAGACACAAACTAAGCGTCCCCTTGATATCGGTAAGGCAATATTAAGGGATTTAACTTCAAATATATTACGTGCATGACCGTTCACATCCATTAGGATAATTAATTCACAAGCCATGAAATTTTGCAGTAATAGTAATATCGGTAAAGGCAATAAACACATGATTCAAAAGGGAAAAGAAGAAAGGAATTTCATATATATAGTCGAAAAATTCACTTACAAATGAATTCCAAGACTCCTAAAATAGAAGCAAATTAACTAAAAACTAACTTGAAAAGAAAACCAACACAAAAGGTGGCCGGAGTCTTTACTTCTTTAACTTTACTTTTGCCCCTTCCTTGGGAAGCCGAATAGGATTGGCATCGAGACCCTGGGAGACATCCCCTTCCTTGGGAAGCTGAGCAGGATTGGCCTCGGGACCTTGGGTGACATCAGTCGAGGAAATGGATTGAAAGGGCTGAATCAAGAGAGGTGGCTCCTCGGCGTGAGGGTCCTGAGCACTGACTACGGACCAGGTAGCCTCTTGGGGCACTTCAGGGTTAGAACTCCCACCCGTTCCTATCACCTTAGGAAGCTCGCCCCCCTTGGCCGGCTTGTTAGCGGGGGACACGGTCAAGGCAGCCTCAGGCTAGGCAACCTCAGCCTCCTCCGGAGCACTCGCCGTCTCAGAGCTAGTCTCACGAATGGCCGGGGGATAGTACACCTTCTCCGTCTTCCACAGATCAGACGAGGCCTCCACCCCAGCTTGTTTAAAGGCTTCATTCCAGACCTAGAAGCAGTAAAGCCGGCATACCCTAGGGATTTGAGCCTTAAGGATGGCCTCCCCCGCGTTATAGGCCTCCTCCTCAGCTTTGTCCTTAGAGGTCTCGGCCTCCGTCTTGGCAAATTCAACCTTCGTTTTAGCCCTTAGAGCTTCATCCCTGGCCCATTCCGCAATGCCTCTAGCCATCTCTGCCTCGGACGACTTCTTCTTTAAATCATCAATCTGCTTCTTTACAATCCTCAGCTGATCTTCAGCTTCAAGTAGGCGCTTCGTCTGGGTCTCAACTTGCTTTTGGGCACTAGACAGGCCTGCTTCAGCGTTGTCCCTCTGCCTGGTCATCTCCTTCAGATCCTCCGTAGCCTTAGTGAGGTCAGTCTCAGAGTTTTTAAGGGTGCGAGTAGCGTCCAAGCGCTTATTACGTTCGATCTCCAAGGACCTGCTCTGCCCCTTAGCCTCATCTTCCAGCCTATAAGCGGCCTAGACGGCCTGCCAATTGGAACAAACACACTGTGAATGGGAAATTGAGGAACAAAAATTGACGGAGTCACAAGTATCAGAAGCTTTACCATGGCCAAGTACCTCTTCATGCTGAGGAAGACCTCCTGACTCCTCGTATTCTTCAGCTCTTTCATGTCAGTGGGAAGGAGCAGGGCCCTCTCCAATGCGTCGGCCACGTAAGTGCCTTCGCCGCCTCGAAAGTCCCTTAGGAAGGCATTTTCCATTAATGGCTCCCCGTGGAGAACTGGGGCAGGGAGCCAAGTCTCGAGCGCAGATTGAGCATCGATCTCCTTGCCTTGGCCTTGAGGCCCAATCTTTAACTACTTTTGAGCCCGTAGGGCTTCACCCTCCTCTTGAGGCGTGTGAGACTTCCCCTCATCCATCGGCTCTTTACCCTTAGAACTCCTCTTCCTCTTTGAGTTGGTAGGCTCAAGCCGAGGAGGTAAAGTCGATTGAGGAAAAGCAGGGTGTTTGGGCCGGGGAGATAGTGTTTGCGAACGAGTAGGGGAAGACCTGGTTTGAACAGGTTGAGGCTGTAGCGGAGGAGGGGGAGGCTTGGATTGCAACTTCCCTGATGCCTCCTTCCCCGGCTGGCCCTCAATTAGGTCGAGCAGGCTTGACTGGGGTTTCCTTTTAAGACCCATCTCCGCTTGAGAGGATGTCCCCACTAACAAGAAATCCTCCTCGAAAAGGTCGAGGTCACCCAAGTCATCAACGGGATCCGCAGGCGAACTAGCCTGGTCAAACGCACCGAATCCTTCTTCGGGCAAACCCGAACCACTCTCGGCTTCCGCTACTTGGTGAAATGAAGAAGAGCCAGCCAACGGGATGCCCTCCGGAACAGGAGACCCCTCGGAAATCAGAAACCTGTGCTCAACTACAGTGATTCTCTGAAGCCAAGGATCATTTGCTCTAATCACTTACTTCAGATCGGCGAATGACCTCTAGATAGGATCGTACCCCAAGATCTTGTGAGCGGCCCTAACTTGGTTTTCCGCCTCGTTTACAAAGACCGCCACCCTGAGGATAGTCTCCAAATCCTCCTTGTTGGTTAGATAGAAGTGTCGCTGAGAGGCGTGTGGATCTGCAAAAAGAAGGCGTATTCACATCAGTAACCAAACCGTGAAAGTCATGATGGCAAAAAATAAAAGAGGGAGATCATCCCTCTCCCACTCTAGATACCCCACCTAGCTCCCCCTCCACCGTAGGGCAAGGGAGGCGATCGTGCCACTCCCCAAACACGATGAGGAAGTCCTTGTTTAACCCTTTGCTGGACTCGGGGAGGCACTGAATAAGCCGAACCCTATCATCCCTCGTCTTCAAATAGTAGGACTTGCCTTTCAAGAATTGGAGGTTGTAGCACCAGTTCACGTCGTGATGAGTTAGCCTTAGCCCTATTTTCTCGTTTAAGGCATCCACACAACCCAGGATCCTAAACACGTTAGCAGCACACTGGGTGGGGGCTAATCAGAAGTGCCTAAGATAATCCCTCATCATTGGCCCTATGGGGATTCTCACGCCCCCCTCTATAAAGGCAAGTATGGGGATCACCACCTCACCCGTTTTTCTCCTAAAGTGCCACTCCCCTTCCGCACAGTACCTCAGACCCACATTGAGGGGTATCCTATAATCGGCGATGAATTTTTCCATCGCCTCTTCGGTCTCAACCAACTTTTTTTAATTTACCTATTTCTAGAAACTGCCAAAGAGACTCAGGGGATGACGAAATAAGGAGAGGAGCAAGAGAAAGATAAACTTAGAAGAGGGAAAGCACAAGTTGAAGAGCAAAGAAAACTTACGGAAATGAGGATAAGCTCCTCGGGCAGGCTTTTTATGCTGGAAAGAAACTTGAGTTTGGCTAGAAGTTTGATTAAACTCAAGACAGATGCGCAAGAACTCTTAAGTGCAAAAGTAAAGAGACAAGTCCATTCAAATGGGAATTTATACCTCCCATTAAAAATAACTGTGAGGATTTTCCCGCCCATAAAGATGAGGAAGTCTCAGCCGTCAAAATCGCCATTGCACCATTGAACGTGGGGAGCACAGAGCCACCAGCATTCATTAAAGGCACGCTTTATATACCAAGGCGCCAGGAACGTGTCTCAGGCATACGAAAAGACTCTAGCATTAACGAAGGACAGGACATGACAAGCCATAATAGAAGCTTGATGTTACCAAAACCCTCCTCTCCGTCTTAGGATCCGGACAGTAGGATTTTGAGGGGTTATTGTAGGGCTAGAGAACTTGGCGACCTCGGCCCATTTTGTGCTAGGCCAAGGCCCGCGCCGAGGAGAGAAATGTCGAAGGACATACGATGAAAATCCAAATGGCCTAAAAATGTTGCCGAGGATGATTCTATCCTCGGCATTCCAGACTCCAATAGGAGAGAACGGCACGCCATCAAAGGCAGCCTCCCAGAGTGTTTCCCGAAGAAAGGACGAGTACAGTAGGACGCACACGGGGGTATGGTGTAGGAGCAGTTCAAGGAAAAGCTGTCATCTCCGCATTTAATGCGCCCAACTAACGTCTTGGCCACATTAATGATGAAGGGACCCCTGAACAGTATGGTCTTGGTTGCCGCAACTCACAGAGGGTGTAGGAAGGTGGCTGATGAGATGAGCACTCGAGTAATGGCCTGCACAATCAACAAATAGAGGGTCAAGATTGACCGGAAAGAAATATATAATGGGAGAGACCCTCCAAGAATGGGGGATCGCGAAAAAGGGACAGGAGGAGAGAAAAAGGAGAAAACAGCAGCAATCTGCATGGTCTTGAAGAACCACGGGGACCTAGTACTGAAAGTAGAAGAAGAAGAATATCAAGCTCCTCGAACGAAACACCCGAGGACAACATTTCAAGCTTAAACCCATTTTCTCATTGGTCCGCCCACACCCAACTATGTATAGTGATTATGGTTCAGACTAACACCTAGTTCTTAGGCCCACTCTCTAAAAATTCATTGTATTGAGCCAGTTGGGTTTGAGACCTTTCGTCCAATAGGAAGAGCGCTCAAAACCAACACCCTACAATATACATTTGCAAAAAAAAAAAAAAATTGTACAAATTTTGCAAATGTGTACAACATTTACCAATTTTATGTGTTTACAATATAAATTTACATTGTAAGTGCAATGTATATTTCTATATATATATATATATATATATATATTATATAAAAAGAGTGAATGAGAAAAGTTACAGTAATTTTGCTACAGTAGTTATGGTTTGTTTAACTTCTTCTTTTTTTCTTTTTTTTCTTTTTTTTTTTTTTGTGAATGCATAAAGTTGTAGTATATTTGCTATATTATTTTTGGTTTGTCCACAATAATTTTCACAACACTTTCATAACAAATCAAATATGGTAAATTATTATTGGTTCTAATTTAAACTTACCAATGAAACTACTTTTTTGCTTACCAATAAAACTTGTAGTAACCTACTACTTATGATTTGTTGTGAAAATGTCATGAACATAACATTTTTTTGTGTGAAAAATGTTAAGACATCTTGATCTTGTTGCAATATTTTCAAAACTGCTGAACTGTCAATTCTTTACAAGTTAAAATAAAATATAACAAAATTATAAAGGTATTATGAAAATATTGCGTCATTCTGTTGTGTTTTTAGAAATTTTTTGTTGGTTTAATCAACTTTGTTAAGCCAAAATTCACTATTCCACATATAATTTTTTTGAGTTTGACTTTTTGTATATTTTTTCTTAAAATTATGTAATTTTTCCCATAATATTTTGGAAAAGAGCAAATATGTCATATTGTTATTCTCTTAGTTAAACCCTAATGAAAACTTATGATTCTTAAAATATTTTATTGTGTAATGTCCAAATTACTCCTGCTAAATTTTAACATCCTAAAAATTTTCTTTACATATTTTGAGTTTTAAATGATAAAAATTCTTAAAAAAGATAGAATGATGATATTCAATGACACAAGCCTTTTTTTTTTTTTTAAATCTAAGCAAAACTCAGTTATTTATTGTTGGAAGATGATAATATTCGTTATCATTCTTAAAAATTTTTAGAGAATAGATATATTGTCTTTAGCAAGTAGGTATTAAAAAACTATTATAGTTAAATAAATATTTATATGTTAAATAACTACACTAACTTTGTGGTTGATCAAAATTCTTAAATGAATGAGATTAACTTTTTCCAGCATAATTATCAAAATTCTTAAAATTAATGTATCTTTTGATTCGTATCTTTGTTTTATAATACAAATAAAATATAGAATTGACTTTAATTACTACAGTATTTTTTTTTCACAGCAAGCACGTGCCTTGCACATGCTACCCTAACTAGTAATTTATAAATCATGAAAATTTGCCCTTTTGACCTGGTTGGACCTAGGTGAGGACTCCTAAACCTGTTGGGTTGGACAAAGATTTGTCATTCGTTTAGGACCCCTTGGCATCGATCATAAGATGGATCTATAATCTTGAAGTTCCTTCCGTCCATTCATCTCTTCATAATTGAAGCTTAAAAGTCTTAGTTAAGAATGGTGAAAATTGAAAAGCACAAAAAGGAAAAGGAAGTTCTTCGAAGGGGCCATGTCATGTCAAATTTAGACCATCTATCTACCCTAGAAGCAAGAGCTTGGAAAACGGGAGCTAGTTTTTAAATTGGAATGTTAGAAATTAGAATGAGGGAATAGAAGCAAGCATTTTTCGTTTATCATATTCATATATGTTAAAAATCACTAACAAAGCAATTTATCTAGTGGGAAGAAAATTTTGATTGTTGCCTATTGCACCCAAACATCGTGTTTGTCTTATGCTTTAGATCAAAAAAGAACCTCCCAAAACCCACCATTTTGTTAAAGAGAGAGAAAGCCTTTAACATTAATAAGGACTACCAAAAATAAGTATCCATCCGTGGTTTTTTAACATTTTTGAAACTAGTAGAGAGAAATAACCTTTAACTAACATTAATAATGACCACCAAAAATAGGTTCTCCCTCAGTAGTTTTTTAACATTTTTGGATAGCATGTTTAGTTAATCATGTTTTATAAAGTTTTGGGTTTCAAATGACAAAATTAAAAAAAAAAAAAAAAAAAAAATCAAATTTTAATTTGTTGCAAGAGAGAAACTTCCAGTTTTACTCTTTTTTTTTTTTTTTTCCTTTTTTTGTAAATTGTATTTTTTTTCACCTTTTTATTATTATTAATAATTCAATAGTTGGATGAGAACAATTAATTTGAGAACGTCCAAAATAGATTCTGTAATTGACAACTATGTCTTTAATGTTTAATGCTTTCATCCCTAAGCACCTTCCCAAGAAGAAAAATCACATGGAATTACCTTCATCTATATATCTAATTAAAGGCAAATCTTAGAAAAAGTCTAATTAGATTCTAAATTGGAGTTTAATTTTACGCTACATGTCCTATCTAATTTTAAAATTTTTGTGTTAAGTGAATTATTATGTGCAAAAATTGAAGAGTTTAAATCCAATTATATTCTAAATTGGATTTCAATTGGAGTTCAACTTTGCGCCATGTGTCCTATTTATTTTTTTTAATTTTCGTGGCAAGCGAATTCTTGGATGCAAAAATCAAAGAGTCTAAATCTAATTAAGTTATATATATATATATATTTAAATGAGAAACTTTTACATATGTTAGAAATTCATGGCATAAAAAAGGTGTAGTTTTAATTTTAATACTTGGAATAATTTGAACTCACATATGTGTAATGTATATAATTGTTATTATTTTTAAATATACTAACTCATGCATATGCACGGAATTATACACTAGTAGAAAAAAGGGGAAAATTGTTAAAATACTTAGGAAATAATTTCTTAACCAATTTAACGATCTTATTTTCTTTCACTTACAAAAGGGATTGAGGATAAGGAGCCCTACAACCAATAGATCATGATAAAGTCATGATCTATGCAACTATAAAAGAGAATAGCACCTCAAGTGTATACATGGATTGCAAAAAGTTCCGAGCTGTAATATCTCATAAGAACACGTAGGGTTCCACATATAATGAAATTTATTTCCTTGGAAACCCAATTATAACGTAAAGAGTAAAACAAAAAAAACAAAAAAATGCAAGCAGAATTGCAAAACTGAGGGAGAGAAAGCGAGAAAAGTAATACTTCTATTACTGTTCACAATATATATATATATATATAATGATTGTCGAGCAAAAATGAACTTGGAACACACGCAACTAATTTATAGAGATGGGATGGCTAATTAGTGTTATATAGCCCTTAATACGATAATAGAGTGATTTATATATGATTTGCCACATAAAAAGTTTGATAGTTCTCTATAATATGCAAGGAAAATCGAATACAAGTTCAACAATTCCCCTCAGGATTGGGCCAAGGAAGACGAATTTATTAGATGAATACTTTTTGTTATTACAAAGTTCTCTCTCTCTCTCTCTCTCTCTCTCTCTCTCTCATCCCCCTTTTTTGTTGGAATCCTTCTTCTTATATAGTGCTTGCTCACTCCCAAGTGCAGAAGATCATAGTAATATAATTCTCAGAGTACTGAAGTCGAACCACAAGGAGCAAGATAAATTCAAAAAGAATATAATTAAACAACAATTTGGGTGAAGAAGAAAAGTATTTTTGCTTGGTGATTGTTAACAAGAATAATAATAAAAACTTATTTGAATCAATAATGTAAATATCAGGGCATCGAGGTGTTTTCCTATATCGATATGAAATTCTTTGTGAGCTAAGAAAATATATATTTCATAATTAATTGTTCTTATACAATTAAAAACTTATGATTTGGTTGAATTGAGACAATCCAAGAACGCGTGATAACCTAGATTGATAATGCGATTAGAATAGTTTTCAGAAAAATTCATTCACTTTAAAGCGTGATTTCTATTTGAAACTATTAGAAATTCATCTAAACAATAAAAAAAACATGATTAAACTTATTGAAAGCATGGAATAACTAATACATCAAAAGAAATCTAATTGAACAATCAAATATGTTATTGTCTAAAATCTTAGAAAGAATCGCATTGAATATTCATACCGTATAGAAGAAACATAATCCCTAACCCTAGCAAAGAGTTTAGGCTGCCATTAGAGAAAGGAAAATACAAGGTTTTTTTTCTCCAAAAATCATTCTGCTCAGCCTCCATTCAAAACCCTAACGTCAAAGTGTCCAAAGAAAATAAAACTTTTACTATTTTTAATTTTCGTCCAGATTTATAGAAGTAACTTGTGAGTTAATTTTTGCCTTCAAAAATTGTGAATTGCAAAAAACTCAAAACTGAAAAGTTGTAGATATTTAAGTCACGGTTCCAATCCATCTAGTCTTGTGTCAATTGGATTTTTGAAGAGAGAGATACGCCTAAAATAATAATCAGTGCTCAAATCTGATTTTTCCTTTCCAGATTCTACCTCTTTGATTTCTTTCCTTATTTGAAGCTTCCAAACATGGTAGACAACCCAAGCACTCCAGTTGCACCTCCTTAGACATCTAAGTATGGTCCTTTAGCTCCACTTTAATTCTAGTTTGGCCTTCATTCTCTCACAAACTCCTGTAAACTCATCTTTTTCACATGATTTCTTGAAAGTAGAAAATTACACGCAATGAATGACATCTTATTCAAGAAATTATGTAAAGATAAATAATATGAATTAATGCAAATCATGGCTTAATTATACAAATTAAGCATAGTAATAAGGAGATAACGCCCACATAAATATATAACAAGTATACATTTTAAGGCGTTATCATATAGTCATCTGGGATTCATCCTAGTCTTCCATTTGGACGGCCAGGGATCCTCCCCCAGATACTTGTCCCATCAGAACCTTAATAGAAAGTTGATGTGGTAGGTTATGAGCTATGGTGACACTATTTTAGGGGTTATTCATTCATTAATGCGGCCAACTAAGTGGATACAGAGTATTGAATGTAGAGGTGATGGGTGTCTTACCTATAATCTTCCTTTAGTTACTTAGTGCCCAACCTTCCTTCAGTTCCTCGTCCAAGGGCTTGATGGGTTTGTGGCTAGATCCCGAACATCCGAGGAGTGCACACGTACCTTCATGCTCCTCAGACTTCGAGGATGTGACCCTTAATTTTGGTCTTCTTTTATGTCTCCTCGTCCTCGGCTTTCCTTCCTCCAACAATGACATTATTTATAGATAAATATTGGGGAGGAGGAAGATAGAATTCAAACTGGCTAGCAGAGACATCAAACACCACAAATGGTGACAGTATTATTAATTAACCATGGATCTAATGGTCTGTGATATACCAAGAACAACCTCCCATCTTCAGTTGTTGATGCAGAATTTCTTGTAGAAATACACCTTCCTGAATCAAGGACCCCCAAACATTACAATCACTAATTCCAAAAAAGGTTTTGTTGTACACCATCATTTCTTTCTTTACTTTCTAGCTAGAATGCAGAAAATGATTTGCAATGATTGGATTTATATAGGCTTCAAAGAGTGTGAGAAAACCTATAAATCACATTAATTTTACGATACAGCAAACAATTTTTATAATAAAGACAAAGGCATGACTCACCATATGATATAATATATTCTCCTTCTATATTAAGCAAATTTAAGGAATACACAACAATACTTTCCATATATTTTTTTGTTTTGATACATTTCAAAGTGCAACATCATCCGGATTATTTTTTAAAAAGCAAGGCAATGCCAATATCATATTTTGTGAAATTAACAAGTTTTCCATCGGAAGTAAATTTAACAAACAATAAATTAACTTTAGTACCCCCAATCAGTTTTCCTTTTTCCATATTCGAAATTATATTACCAAAGATGCTTATAGGTTTTTTTTTTTTTTAAATTTTTATAGACTTTATTAGTTGAATTAACTGGAACTCACAATATAAATTTTTCTTTATACTGTTATTAAATTTTCTTTTTTGAATAAAAAAATATTATTATTGAATTTTCATGTGATAGATATTGCGCTATACAAAAGCCAGTAATCAAAACGTTGGATGATTATTTGTTCCGTCATGGTCCTAGTTTTGATAACAACCCAACCTTAGGGTACTTAAACATTTGAAACCAATAAACATTGAAAGATATCCAAAAAAACTAATGTGAAAACAATAAATTATATACATTTAAATATGATGTCACCTGTTGGGTTATAAATTGACCCAGTTGATTGATTCAATTACCCAAGTTAATTAATTAGGTCAAATTACATGCAAATCGTGGAGGCACACACAAATCACCAAATAAACAAAGTGCAAAGGAAAATAAATTGACACAGTAATTTGTTGACTAATAGGGAAAACTTCTCACAAGGCAAAAATTTTACAGGGTAATTTTTAGGTCACCACTTCCAAGAACTATTAATCAAGAATCAAGCAGTTATAGATACAAGGAATCTTACCACTACCCTAGACTATCCCAAAGTGCCAACCTATAGTTGAACCTTCACTCCAATCCCCAATTGGACTTGATTTTGTAGAAACTTCTTCCCTTTGCACGAATCCCAGTACGTGACTAACTTTTTAGCAACTGACGTTTGTTACTGGATGCTCACTTCAATACATGTTGAAGATCAAGAAGCACTTGATTACAAAACCCTAAGGAACACAAGAATGCAGTAGCTTCTCCAAAAGTGTATGAGTTCTCTAATTGAGTCTATGTGTCTTTGATGATTTTAAAATAAAGTTTTTATATCCTCTAGGAGTTTAATGAACAAAACCCTGGTGAAAATAGCCAAATACCACGTTTTGGCAAAATTTGTGGCAAACTAGCACTATTTCGAAAATATTTAGCAATCTACCACTTTTAATACTCGAGTTCCTAGGTGAGTCGCTAGCATGACATTGCTAACCTGGAATTTGAGAGATTAAAAAAATAATATGGTACTCGATATTGTGGAAATCGAGTACTTGTTTATAGTACTCGAGCTTAACAAAGTTGAGTACCTTGTTTTTTTTTTTTTTTTTCTTTTTTTCTACTTTTTGTTTCGCACAAAACTTTTACTTATTTCATCTTCAATTGCTTGTGATCATTGTGTCCACCATGTTGGGTGCATCATAGCACCATGGGTCCAGCCCACACTTGATAAAACACCTCATTAAAGAGGTGGTTGGACAAGCCACAAAAGTCAGCCTATTTTCTTCTTAGGCAGTGACTTAGGTGTGTTGGACATGCTAAGGAGAAAAAGAAGAAAAGAATGGGGTTGATGCACTAAGGCTATTCGGCCTAAGGGAGAGCTGAAGGAAAAAGAAAGTGGCTAAAGCAAAGTAAAGGCAAGTGAGTTGCATTTATTGTGATTTGATGTCAAGAGTGTGAAAGGAAGAAAAGAAGGAAAAGATGAAGAAATAAAAGGAGAGACCATTCAGCCAATGAGCAAGAAGTGAAGTCCCTGAGAAAGTGAGGACTAAGTGCAGTCTTGAAGAATTGCAAGAGTGAGTGAGCAGGCAACTCCAGTTACTTTGTGCTTAGCTAATTGCAACTCTAGTTACTTGCACATGAACTTTTTCAAGTCCAGACACTATACTTAGTCTGATGGACACAACGATCACAAGTAGTTGAAGATGAAATAAGTAAAAGTTTTGTACGAAACAAAAAATAGGAAAAAAAAAAATAAAGTACTCGACTTTGTTAAGCTTGAGTACTATAAAGAAGTACTCGATTTCCGTAATATCGAGTACCATATTACTTTTTTAATTACCCAAATTCTAGGTCAGCAGTGCCACGCTTATGACTCACCTAGGAACTCGAGTACTATTTAGAATTCGATTTTGTGAAACTCAAGTACTAAAAAAGTGGTAGATTGTTAAATATTTCCGAAACAGTGCTAGTTTGCCACAAATTTTGCCAAAACGTGGTATTTGGCTATTTTCGCCACGAAACCCTAATAATCCAAGTCATCATGAGCCGAAATTTCAATCTAAGAATTTTGTATCTGCGTAGCTCGATGGATCGAGAGGTGTCGAGCTAGTGTCGAGGTCCTTCATTTAATCTCAATAGATGTTAGTATCGAGCTTGTGTT
Source organism: Quercus lobata (assembly GCF_001633185.2). Taxonomy (NCBI): domain Eukaryota; kingdom Viridiplantae; phylum Streptophyta; class Magnoliopsida; order Fagales; family Fagaceae; genus Quercus; species Quercus lobata. The sequence goes on from NC_044911.1 coordinate 41,461,108, forward strand.
GAGTGTCGATGTTCACTTTTTAAGCTTGTTTTCATTTGTTTCTTGGTGCAATTTTTATGTCTTCAATACTATCACTTGTCTTGATTACTCAACATAATTCATGATGTTCTAAAAATATCTTAGATCTACCCAATTACAGGTAAAGTGTATTTTTTCAAAGTATATGCCAGTACATGAAAAATATGACCCTAACATCACATAAAATGCATCTAAGGGATTAGATGTTTAAGTTTATAAGTTAGCTTATGTACAAGTTTTTAAATTCTCTAATTTTTTTTCTCTAAATATAAATGTATTTTTATTTAGCTTTTTTAAAAAAAAATTCTAATAAGTCAATAAATTTAAATTATCTCACATGAACACCATATAAGGATTTGATAAAATGTAAACTTAGATTCCTCTTGATTTTAACCAAAATTTAAATTAATTGTCATGTGAGTGAAATTATGTGATTTATTATGTTTGGGTAAGGAAATTAGGTATAATAAAACAATTTTTTTCCAGATAGATAGAGATGATAAGGGAGGAAAGGATGGATTTCGAACCACAAATATGGAGTAACACAAAACATATTGCTATCCTTGAAATTAATTAATGCCAAAAGTTTGTGAGTTTCTCTTGAACTTGAGCAACACAAGAGGTTGTGAGGAAGGATTGTCCCTTGACTTTTGAAATCGTGAAATTCCTATTTAAAAATTAAGTTACCTACTACAATGAAAATTTAAAAGAAGTGGGCACCAATACGCATGTCATTTCTTACGTTTCAGCATGCCTCCAAAAATAGATAACCAAATCCCTTTAACAAAAAGGTTTTTTTTTTTTGGCAAAAACAAAGTCCTCTTTCATTTTGCATTTAGAGAGAGAGAGAGAGAGAGAGAGAGGGGGGTTTAGGTTAGGACCAAGAAGAGCTCGATGATGTTTATCTCAAGAGCTAGGGATCTATGCTGGTGTTGATGCATTTGTGTGACTAACCTGAATCAAGAATACTTACAAATTAAAATAATAGACGTACCTTTTGCATAATTTAGGTTGTATTTGGCATTGACTTAAAAAAATCAGTTTTTTTTTTTTTTTTTACCATTTAGCTTTTTTTTTTTCTTCTATTATTCATGGATTTCATTGCACTTTTTGGTACTATTCTGGGTTCCATTATATTATTTCAGCTACTTTTACTTTCAATAAAAAGTTTTCAGTTTCAGCTAAATAAACTGTTCTCAAACAGACTCTTAAAGCTCCCTTTATACGGGGTTGGATGAGACCTCCTAGTTAAGTGTTCTACCAAAAATCTTCCTCTAATTGCCCAACGCACCTAGAATTTTTGTTAATCAAAATTATTGTTTGCCAATAAACTAGTTTGGAAAGAAACCCTACAAACTTATCATATAACTTTATATTGAGTGTGAATTTTGAAAATCTAACCGTTAAATTGCATGTTCTTATTACATCCTTAATGCTTACAAAATTTCAAGAAGATCAAAAATTAATTGCTATGTTATCAAATAAATGTTATAATTTCAAGTTTTTGTGATTTAAAGTTGTATATAAAAAATAAGTTAATTGATCAAATAATAAATAACATCCGATTTGAACGAAATTTGATACGCATGTTAAGAACATAAAGAACATGAAATTCAACGGTTAGATTTTCAAAATTCACAACCAAAAAAGAAATATATAAAAAGTTTGTAAAGTTTTTTTCCAAACTAGTTTGAAGAGAAACTTTGTTCAACTTTGAATATATGGGAGATTCTTAAGGGGGGATATGTTTAGGGATATAAAGTGATGTATATTATTTAAATTATTATTTTTTGGATAGATTATTATTTAAAAAAATATTTAATATAATTGGATTATAATTTTTTTATAAGTTTCATATTTTTATTAATTAAAACTATTACTCCAGTATACTCTATCCGTGTGGACTATGTCTTATTTAAAAATTTATATATTTTATTTTATTCTTTAAATTTTAATAGATTAATATTTAGATTTAATTATATATATATATATATATATTTAGCTTGATCTTGGAAGAAAAAATTATAGCTTGGCCATTGTTTCAAACAATTAGTGTCCGTTTGGGACAAGTTGAAAATTTCAGTTTATTTGCAATTTCAGCTTATTTTTGCTACTATTAATGGGTCTCACTGTACTTTTTGGTACTATTTATGAGTTTCACTGTACTATTCAACTAACTTTTACCTTTATTTACAGTACTTTCAGCAAAAAGTTTTCAGTTTCTGCTAAATAAACTATTCTCAAACGGACATTTAAAAATATTTACAATATTGAGGAAAATTATGTATCATAATTGCTAGGTGTGTATGACAACCCTATAATAATTTATAAGATCAACACTGTTTATTCCCTTTCCTCCATCAAATTAACATAGGTGGCTTCCCCAATATACAACCTCCATAGTCAAGACTCAAGAGCCACGAAGTTCAATTGGAACCTCATTAGAGCATAGATTTGATTTACATATTCTATGATATCCAAGATTGATTTTATTTGTCGACCCATCTCATTTTGTTAATGAAGTATGATGTATTCTTTTGCAGGCATTTCCAACGCATTCAGGGCCCGGCCGCCCCACTTTTGGCATTTTGCTTGGTGGAGATCTGTGTTACTTGAGTTTTTAATTTGCATTTTGTATATAGAAGATCATGGACAATTGTGGTTGTTGGACACATATTGATGAACCAGGCAGCTCATCACTTTTTTTTTAAAAAAAAAGCCATTAATCCCTTAACGGTCCCCATCATGTTTACATTAGCATACTGTAAATCAATTCATTATAGTGACAAAACTGAAAAAGCTCTATATATTTGGACAAATGCACACTGATCCACTTTGATCCACACTTTTTCATTGGCCTTGCAGGCTGCCTTGTCACCTTTCACCTTCGAGGTGGTCCTCAATTTTCCACTGGAGCAACTTTTCAAATATATTAAACTTAGGATTAAAGTGGGCTCTTGTATATTTTCTTTACACCGAAAACCTGAAAATAGAGTCCAAATTCCAAACCAATTTTTCTCCTAAAACTATGGTTTAAATGACCCAATTACATTGTCTTAGTTCTGCCTTGTTCATTTGGCTTGAGCTTATTTTCTCAAGTTTTAACTTTTATCTTTTATGTACAATTTTATAAAACTTCACATTTTCTCACTGTGTCAAAGTATAAATATATTTTAGCACATTTTCGACAATTTTTTTTAACAAAAAGCTATATGGGTTGTTCCCAAATGAACATGAATTAGTGGGATGAAAGTGGTCCTTAGTCCACAGTTTTGTACGAAGGAAGATAAAAGTATAAAACAAAATTAGTTGGTTAAAGTTTTATATAAAATAAAGCTTTAAAAAGAAGATTAATTATTATTTAAATCCTGAATTATATATGTTCAGTTTTTTATCCCTAAACTATGTATCGAATAAATTTAATCCTTGCATATTTAAAAATTGCTAGTGTCCTATCAAAAAAAAATTGCTAGTGTTGATTTTTATCTCCATTTTAATAGGAAAAAAAAAATGTAGGAGCATGGGTAACATAAAGTTGTTTTCAAAATTTTAGAAATTAAATTAACACATCCGATATTGTTTACATTTTAGGAACATGATTAAATTCTAAAATATAATGCAGTGACCAAAATGGCAAAATCATAGTTTACCTTAAAGAAAACTTGTGTTAAAAGTATGTATATATATATATATATATATATATTTTTTTTTTTTCCCCCTTTATCTCTATCTCTATGGTAACCAATTAATAAGCCCTTGAGCTATATATATTCCCTTTATCTCTATCTCTATGGTAACCAATTAATAAGCCCTTGAGCTACTAGTTGACCAAAACCATAGCTATGACTTAGAGCTACGACTTATGAATCTTCAATTTGTCAAATGTCAATAGATCATCAAGAAAGCCTATCAATAAACTCTTCTGTAGGATTTTGCCTACTCAATAATATAATCAAGAGCAAGACTTAAGTACAGTATTTACATACTGTTTCTTAGGTTCCTATTTTAAAATTCTGTTATGTGAATTTTTTCTATTAAGTAGACATATGACCTAATCTTAAAAAGAGAACTTAAGAAACAACACCTAAGATATTGTATCAAAATTTTGTCCTATAATCAATTTGTTGAGTTTTTCTTTTAAAAAAAATCGTACTTTTCCTAGACAAATATCATTGTGTGTTCAAAGTAGGATTTTAATTTTTCTCCCTTTTATTTTTGGATATGAAATGAATTTATTTTTTATTTTATAATAGATTACAAAGCTTAAATTGAATTTAGTTGGCTGTTAGGTTATGTGGCATTAAAAAGATATACAGCAATGAAAAATTAGACACATATGAAGCCCATGCTTCTTACCACTGCCACCATAACATGCCACGACGGTCAATCTAAGATACAGATGTGGTTTCCTCCTGCATCAAATTTTTGTATTAATATCCCTATTAACTCATACACTTGAATGGAAAATTATCTTGTACCTAAATGTATCCTCACACTTACACATTAATATGATCAAGAATGGAGTATGAACTATGAATTTGACTCCAAGCCCAAGGAGAATAAAACTCATAATACACACAAACATATAGATAATGGGCTAGACTGATGTATATACTAACAGTGTCATTGAGAATTTCACAACCATTATTATGTATAAAAACCAAAAAGAATAAATTAATATAAACATATAAACTAAGTAACTAAATTGAATTGCTTGTACACAAATTTTCATATAAAAATGGCAAATTTTTACATAAAGAATTTTCTTTTTTTTAATCAATTTTCTAAAGTAACAGCTATATTCTTTTATTTTATATGTTTTTCTCTTTGATTAATTAAAAGTGCCGTTTCTTTATTTTCCTGTTTTTCTCTACCCTTAATTTCCTTTTATACTTTTTGAACCCTAAGATCAAATTGAAAGTTGACACAATTAATTATTGATGGACCAAATTAAACTTTATCTTATAATTGGAGGACTCAATCAATATTTTAACCTTCGTTTTATAACTCAGAAAAGCACAAACAAAAAGAAAAAAGTGGCAGAAATTGGCAATAGACCATGATGGACAAGAAGCCCAGAAATCATTCATATGTAACAAACTCCAGCGATTTTAAGGCCTACTTGTGCATTGGTCTCCCGCTTACATAAATGGGTTAGGATCGATTTGGATCAGAATCCTCCTTTTGTCCCAATGCAAACGTCTGAAGTAGTTCTCATGTATACAAGTTAAGTGGCCCAGAGAAGTTGCTAACAAAGAGCCTAAAGTCTTGTGGGCTTAAAAATTAAAATCATTGAAGTTACCACAAAGACAGCCTTAAGGCCCTATAAGCAAAGTATTGCAATCGGTCAATCTTCTTTTCTTTTTTTTTTAATAAAATAAAATCTCACCCCATAAAAAATATTAAATTACTAATTTGGTCTTCTATTTTTTTTTTTATTTACTAAGGTCTTTTAAATTCTAACAATTGGACAAATTTTAAATTAGACTCTCAACCAAAAGTTTTGTTGACATCCTCTCCTCTCATTTCCTTATGTTTCGTTTGAGAGTTCATAAGAAAATGGAATGAAATGATCATAAGGGAATGGAAATGAATTGAATGGAATGTATTTAAGCAAGGTAAAAATCACCCACTAAAGCTTTGACAACAATCTCCGAATCTCCTTCAAATATAGCCTGTCTCAAGCCTAGCTCCTCCATAAAAATCATTGCTCTCCTTGCAACCAATGCCTCAAGCATTTCCACAGTTGAAGGCATTTCTATTTTTTCTGCTAATGAGCCCATTACCTGACCTAAGTCATTTCTTACCACAACTCCGATCCCAGCTTTTTCCTCCTCCACAAAATATGCTTCGTCGTAATTTGACTTGTAAACTCCCTGTTCTGGTGGTGTCCAATGCTAAGGCTGGATTTTTTTCCTCTCAGGTTTGGCTTCAGCTTTCCCTCGAAATTCTGCTAGTAGTGCTGCTGCTGCTGCTTGAAGCTTCTTAGGTGGCAGACTTGGCTCGTTAAAATGACATTTATTTTGCCTGCCCCAAATGGACTAGGCTAAAGCTGTGAACAACTCAACATTCTCCTCTTGTTGCCTTAAGAAGAACATCAAGTCTACAAATGATCTTAACATGTGGTGTTGGCTTCGTAATTTATTAAAGTCGAGGTCCCAGCACCGTTTCACATTATCACAATCCCAAATAGGGTGGATGGCCATTTTATTTGCTCTTCCATAGCTGCTGCACAGAGGTGAGTCAACTACTTTTTGTCGATATAAATTTACCAAGGTTAGGAGGGACTCTGTGCATGCTCTCCAACAGAAAAGTTTCATTTTATTCGGAATCCGCAAACTCTAAATACCCTTCTAGAAGTTCTTCAACTCAGTACTGTTGGACCTCGATGCAACCCCACTGTTCTCCACCTCTCCAAGCAATTGGTAGCCCCTTTTTACTGAGTAACTACCATAGTTGTCAGTATTGTACGATACGCGATACGTATCGTATCGTTTGAAAAAAGTGTTGTATCATTGATACGTATCGTAGGTGCATATGAATCAGACGATACAGTTGTATGTATCGTACGTATTATGCGTATCGTATGTATCGGTTGTATCAGACAATACATAAACAATTGGCTTAAATAGGTTTTTTTTAACCAAAATTTCAGCCCAAGTTTAGCCCAAAACGTTTTTCCATTTTTTTTAAAAGCAAGTTGGCCTATTTTGGTGGTTTGGCCCAATACAAAAGCCTTCTTAATTTTTTTTTTTAGCCCTAAAAAAATTGAACCACAATTAAATTGATTTACCCACACCACATAGCCGCACCAGTCACCCACACGTTTTTTATCTGATATTTTCCTTTGTATCTCAATTCTCAAGCTCTCAACTTTCCCAAAACCCCTTTGGCTTCCTCTCTATTTGTTTTCATCTTTTTACCTTTTAGATCATCAAGTTTCAAGAGAATTCTAATCAAGGGACCACAAGCTCCAAAAGACCACAATCTTGTCTTTTTCTTTTATTCCTTGTCCTAACTCAAAAGTCCCACACTCTCACATGCTACTAGAGCAAGACAACAACAACAACAACAAGTGCTGCCTCACGTTGGGTCCACTGTGTGTGTAAGGTTAGTTTTTCTTTTTTCTTAATAAAATTTTTTGATTAATTTTTTATACTAAAAAATTATTGTAATTATTTATTGTTATTAACCTATTATATTAGTTAATTTAGTTTAATATAACCGAGTGGCTTATTAAAAATTAGTTTAGTATAACTGAATATGTATCAATGTATGTATATGAGTGTTTATATATAAATATTATATAAATATATATATATATATATATGTATTTTGTAATGTTAATATTAATACTGTGAATTTGTGATAGTGTAACTGTGATGCTTAATTTGTGTACATAAAAATTGTTGATTGACTATAAATTCGTGTGTTCATATTTGCTTTTAGGTATATAAAAAAAAGGGTGATAGGAGGAAAAGAAATAAGGAGAAAGATCCCACTTGGGATCATTGTCTACGTATTAATGATGATAAGACAAGTAGGCTTAAGCTTAAATGTAATTATTGCTCAAATGAATATTGGGGTGGAGTCATAAGAATGAAAAACCATTTGGCACATACACATGAGGAAGTTAAACCATGCTTGAAGGTGCCTGAAGATGTTAAAAATTATTTTGCCAAACTTTTGGAAAACATTAAAAAAAAAAAAAAATGAGCAACTTGATGATGAGTTTGATGTTGAATGTCTTCAAGAAGATGAACTACAAAAGATTGGTCGTGATAATGCAAAAAAGGGAACCATGGATGCATACTTAAAAGGGAAATCAAATTCTAAACAAGTGACTTTACCTTCCTTGGTGAAAGATCGTACTACAACTTGTTTGGCTATTTGTAGATTTTTTTATGCTCATGCTATACCTTTTCATTTAGTTAAGAGCCTTTTGTTTAAAAGAAAATGATGGATTCAGTTGCTAATTATGGCAAGGGATTGAAACTCCCTACTTATGACGAAACAAGGGTGACTTTCTTGAAAAAAGAGGTAGAAAATATGCACTTCACATTGGATAAGTATAAAAATGAGTGGAAAAAAACAGGTTGCACTTTAATATCAGATGGATGGACGGATAATAGAGAGAGGTCTATCACAAACTTCCTTGTCAATAGTCCAAAGGGAACAGTTTTTCTTAAATCTATTGACACCTCTGATATTTCCAAGAATGTTGAAAATTTATTTCAACTGCTTGATTCTTTGGTGCAAGAAATTGGAGAGGAGAATGTGGTACAACTAGTGACAGATAGTGCTTTGGCTTATGTTTCAACTGGTGAAAAATTAATGGAAAAAAGACATAAGATCTTTTGGAATCCTTGTGCTGCTCACTGTATTGATTTAATGCTTCATGACATTTGTGATTTGCCTGTGCATGCAAATACTATAAAAAAAAGCAAAGAAGATCACTATTTTTATTTATTGTCATATTTGGGTGTTTGATTTGATGAGAAAATATACAAAAGGGAGGGAATTGGCAAGACAAGGTGTCACAAGATTTGCCACTGCCTACTTAACTTTGAAGAGTATCAACAAAAAATTGGATTAAGGTCTATGTTTGCATCTGAGGAATGGGCTAAGAGTCCCTATGCAAAGAAAAGTGATGGCATTAATGTCCAATTAATTGTCTTGAGTGATCTAAAGTTTTGGCCTGCTATTAAATTTTGCTTGAAATGTGTGATCCCTTTAGTAAAAGTTTTAAGGCTTGTAGATGGTGATGCAAAACTAGCAATGGGCTACATATATGAAGCTATGGATAGAGCAAAAGAGCAAATCCGGAAAATTTTTAATGATGTGCAAAGGAGATATAGACCTATATTGAGAATTATTGAAACTAGATGGAAGCTTCAGCTTCATAAGCCTTTACATGCAGCAGCTTATTTTCTCAATCCTAAGTAAGTTTATTATTTGAATTGTTATGTATTTTAATCTTTATCTTTATATTTTGTATGCATATTTATTTATAAGATATAAAACTGTGATAGATTTCATTATGATCTCAACTTTGTTGCAAATGAAGAAGTGAGAGTTGGACTTTATGAAGTGATTGAAAGGATGTGTCCTACAACTTTGGAGAGGTGTAGGATTGATCTACAATTAGAGAAATTTGATAAAGCTGAGGGTTTGTTTGGAAAAGAAATGACTATACTTACAAGAACAAAGAAGCAGCCAGGTATGTGCTATTGTTATTATCATTATTATTAATTATCATCATCATTTTAATGTAGCTTTTTATTTGTTGTTATCGTAATTATATTGTAGCCCTTTACAATTTCTTTTGTTGGTAATATAGCATTGTGGTGGGAAAGTTATGGAGTACATTGCAAAGAGCTTCAAAACTTAGCTATACATGTCTTAAGCCTAACTTGTAGTGTAACGGGATGTAAAAGAAATTGGAGTACTTTTGATCATGTACACACTAAAAAAAGAAATCGTCTTGAGCAACAAAGAATGAATGCTTTGGTGTTTGTAAACTATAATATTAATTTGGAGTTGAGACAAATAAAGAGAGAAGAGAATGGTGACTCATATGATCCGATTTGTCTATCGGATTTGGAATCTGATGATGAATGGATTACCGAAAAGGAAGAACCTTGCTTGCCAGAAGATACTTCATGGATGGACATTCATGAATGCTTTGAAGTTAATGAGGAAGGATGTAGTAGAAAAAGAAGGAGAGGTATAAATTTATATTAAATTGAAATTTTCTTTTCTATATTATGAATAAAATGCTAATTTTGACAATATATATTTTTTGTTATTATTTTTGTAGGTTCAAGAAATTTGAATGCCAAAAAGAAAAGTAAAGAAAAAGTTATTGAAGTTGAAGAACCAGAAGAGATAGTGGATGTTGGAGATGATGAAGAAGATGTACAAGAAGATGCCAATGATGAAATGATTTTGCAAGATGATGAAGATGATAACTTCATTGACTTGGACTATGGAGATGATTTTGATGATTTTGATTAGGCAGTGATGAATATGATTAGGAAAAAAAGTATTTTGACTAATATAATATGTAGTGACTTTGAACTCTAATGAATTTGGATATGTATATTTTTATCTTTTGGATATGGATGTTAAAAATATATTTACATTTGGTTTATTTGGTTAGCTTAGTCAAATACTATAACATAAGTGATAATTAAAGTAGTCATTATTTGCATATGTTTAAATTTTATAATAAATATATGTATATGTATAATGTTTTATAAATTTTATGTAGTGTTTGTGTATCTTACGATACACGATACATAAAAATGAAAAAACAATTCACGATACGATTCACAATTTGACAACTATAGGTAAGGGCTTAAATTTGTTTGTTAAAAATTGCCTTAAATAGTCTTTACCAAAAAACAACAAAAAAGACAACTTCATATAACCTGTTAAACACACCTTTTTATTCTTTTTGCTTATTGAATTTATTTGCCTTATGTATACTTCTTCAAATTTATTTATAATGAAATAGAATTTAAAACTTATAAGTCTATATGTGTTTATTTTAAAAACAACACGTAAATACTTTAACTAAAAGCTCTACCTAATAAAATAAATATATACATTTGCTTTGCCTAACCTAAACAGCACCGCCAAGCGTGTGGGGATCTCATGTCACGTGCATAGTGTATTATGATATGATACGGGTGTTAGTATATTACAGTTTGCATAACAGTCACAAACACACACGAAAACGAAATCCTCGTAGTCAAACTTGTCTATAGTCATATATTAAGAGCTAAAACCCTACATGCCCCTTCATTTGTTTTTAGATAACCTCAGCTGTCATTGCTCTCTTTCTCTCTACGCCTCTCTTTGTTGAGTTTTCTTCGATGTCGGCGGCTACCTCATCGTTCGCCCCAGCAGCAGCTATATCAGCCCCTTCATCGTCGATCTCCAAGACCCTAAGCCCCGTTTCCAAGCCCTTCTGTCTAGGCTTCGCCACCTCCTTTTCTAAGGGCCTCAAAGCTCTCAGAGCCACCTCTGGTGTTACCGGCTCCACTGGGTCCTCTCTCGGCGCTAAAATGGTGTCTGTTCCAGCCATCAAGGCCCCCACTTTGCTTGATTTCGACACTAAGGTGTTCAACAAGGAGAAAGTTAACCTTGCTGGCCATGACGAGGTACCTCTCTCTCTCTCTCTCTCTCTGTTTGTTTATCGGGAAAATGTGTGAGGGAAAGTGCAGGGAAATGTTATGAACTTCATCATTTTTGGATGATCTGAAAAACCCAGATACGAAATGTTAAATTAGTATGATATTTGCATTAAATTGATTAGATCTTTGGTTTTGATTGTGTTTATGCATTTATGTTTTGTGTGTGAATACATGTATTAGGTTTCTCTATTGATTATTTGGTGAATGATAGTTTGTGGTGTTGTGTGTAATTGTGGATGCAGTATATTGTGAGAGGAGGAAGAGATTTGTTCCCTTTGTTGCCTGAAGCGTTCAAGGGAATTAAGCAGATTGGTGTTATTGGCTGGGGTTCACAGGTGAGTGAGTGATTTGCTACTCTCATTCAATATCTCTTAAAGTATTACACTTGATTGGATTTGGTTGGGTGCAATATTTGTACAGTATTGTGATTGTGGTTGTGAATTTGTAACAGGTATTTGTCTCTGATGTTTGGAAATAAAAGAAAGTTCGTATCTTAGTTGAAATTTTTATTTTTGCTATTGGTAATTTTAGTAGAGAGGAGGTAAGCAAAGGTGGGAGATTAGAAGATTGGCTGTCTACACAATATATACTCTGATGCTGCAGAGTTAAGAGATTAGGGGGGGGGGTGTTTATTCTTCTTTAAAATCCCTGATGGGCCTTATTTATTTGTAACCTGAGAAAGTGAAAAGCTTTTATCACTATTTAAGATGAATTTAATTTTAATTGATTCTCCTCTGTACATTTAGGGACCTGCTCAAGCTCAGAATTTAAGGGATTCTCTTGTTGAAGCAAAATCTGATATTGTTGTCAAGGTGATTCTTATTTTTCAACTTTTCTTTTAGAGTTTATTTGCTCTATGATTTTGACATCAAATAGATCTCTCAGTATGAATATTTTTCTTTACATTAATGCAGATTGGACTCAGAAAGGGCTCCCGTTCTTTTGCTGAAGCTCGCGCAGCTGGTTTTACTGAAGAAAGTGGCACTCTAGGCGATATTTATGAAACTGTCTCCGGCAGTGATCTTGTGTTGCTACTAATTTCTGATTCTGCACAGGTCAGTTGATTGTACACTTGAAACTTAATACGAGCACCTATTGATTTATCATACAAACACTATTCTTAAGTTGTTGAATTACACAAACAGTTTTGTTCTCTGCCTTTAAAAATTTACTTGATTTAACCATATACTTCATTTTGATCATGGATATCACAGATGTATTTTTATGAAGTGCAAGACAGTTTAGAGAAAATGTTAATGTTCAAATTTTATGACAAAATATTATCATTTTGTTTATTGATGATTGTTTTCAAATTTACTATATAAAAGTTTTATGAAATTGAAATAACATGTAAAATTTGAGCTACTAGGAAAAATACTGTGTTATGTATCTTTTTACTAGAGGTTATATATATATATATATATATATATTTTTTGATAAGTAACATAAAAATAATTTTCTGTTGCCGGGACTTGAACCTAGAGGTTATATTTAAAAAATGTGTGCGCCTAGGCTTCGGTAAGCCTTTGCACTAAACTGCGAGCAACACTTTTACCAACATTGTAACAATGGGTGGGTCAAGTCGGTAAAGTAATATTATTTTATTTGCTGCATTTGATGTGATTTTATTTTTGATAAATCTTGTTACAGTTTATGTTATGTCACAAATTTTGATCATTTCTTTATCTGTATAATTTAAATGCTCCAAATGTTAGCTTTATCAAATATCTGCATATTTGCACTTGATCTCTTTGTCAATTCAGCAGCTATTCTTTTTGTGGCACAATTTCTGTTTGTTTGTACGTACTGTGTTGATGTATAAACCTCTTTAGTTTTTTTTTTCCTGGTTCAAAAGCCCATAAAATCTAAAAATTAGGAAAGTTGTTAAATAAATTGATGTGTAAAGATTTTGTTTGCAATAATGCACTTGGTGTTCCATTGTGTTCCAGTCATTGTATTTTCCTAAAGGGTTATAATTTTATAATATTTTACAGGCTGACAATTATCCGAAAATATTCTCCCACATGAAACCAAACAGCATACTTGGGCTTTCCCATGGGTTTCTTCTTGGCCATTTGCAATCAGAAGGACTTGACTTCCCCAAAAACATCAGTGTGATTGCTGTCTGTCCAAAGGGAATGGGTCCTTCTGTAAGGAGACTTTATGTCCAAGGCAAAGAAATAAATGGTGCAGGGATTAATTCCAGTTTTGCAGTCCACCAGGTGATCTCTCTATCTCTGTCAGTCCGTCCGTCCGTCTGTCTGTCTGTCTGTCTGTCTCATCTTAACTAATTATTCTGTGTCTGCAGGATGTTGATGGTAGAGCCACAGATGTTGCCCTTGGATGGTCAGTTGCTCTTGGTTCTCCTTTCACATTTGCCACTACTCTAGAGCAGGAATATAAAAGTGACATCTTTGGGGAGCGTGGTAAGTGTAGATTACTTCTATGGTGATTTCAATTTCCTTCAATACTGGTTCCTTAACTTTGCATTTGTGATAAATAGGCATTTTACTTGGTGCTGTCCATGGAATCGTGGAGTCCTTGTTTAGAAGGTACACGGAAAATGGAATGAGTGAAGATCTGGCTTACAAGAACACTGTTGAGTGCATCACAGGGATAATATCAAAGACCATCTCGACCAAGGTTGGATTGTAGTGCTTAAATTGCGGATTCATTATTTTCCTTTTGCATGTTTGTGTGTTGTCAGTAATGTGTATCTATATTGATAATTGTTTCATCTTTTTTTATCCAAAGGGCATGTTGGCTGTATACAATTCCTTGTCTGAAGAGGACAAAAGGGTATTTGAGACTGCATATAGTGCTTCATATTACCCTTGTATGGACATCTTGTATGAATGCTATGAAGATGTGGCCAGCGGTAGTGAGATCCGGAGTGTTGTCTTGGCTGGGCGTCGCTTTTATGTATGTTTACTCATCTATTTTCAAAATTTGAAAATTGATCAAAATGTGGTACTATCATTTTTGAATTTGGAATTTGATCACTGTTCTAACTATGATGAAGTTTATGTTCATCATTAAACACAAATCGATGTTTTATAAAGTGATCCTGGTTATGCCTTTTTTCTACAGGAAAAGGATGGTCTACCAGCTTTCCCAATGGGTAAAATTGATCAGACCCGGATGTGGAAAGTTGGTGAACGTGTCCGATTAGCACGGCCTGCAGGAGACCTAGGTCCATTATATCCTTTCACTGCTGGTGTTTATGTGGCATTAATGATGGCCCAGGTATGAGATATGGTTTCTTTCACTTAAGCTAGTTGTAACCTTTGGTGCCTTAGGATTTCTCTGGGTCAAGTGTCTCAGGAGTTAATCCTTACATTTAATTTCCTTTTTTTGACTTTGCTAGGTTCACAAGTTTTGCAAATGGTGTTACAAATAAAATCTTGACTGCATGCTGTCTAACAAGTTTCTTTTGAATATATATTTTTAAATAATCCAGATTGAGATATTGAGGAAGAAAGGTCACTCGTACTCCGAGATCATTAATGAAAGTGTGATTGAGTCAGTTGATTCCTTGAATCCCTTTATGCATGCTCGTGGAGTTTCCTTCATGGTTGATAATTGTTCAACAACAGCACGGTTGGGATCTAGGAAATGGGCTCCACGTTTTGATTACATCCTTACTCAGCAGGCCTTGGTTGCAGTGGACAGTGGTGTACCCATAAACCAGGATCTAATTAGCAACTTCCTGTCGGATCCAGTGCATGGAGCCATTGGAGTATGCGCCCAACTGAGACCTACCGTTGACATTTCAGTGCCTGCAGATGCAGACTTTGTGCGACCCGAGTTACGTGCATCTGGCAATTAAAGGCTTTAAAAATCTGTACCCTGAGATGTCCAGCAATGCCTTTTGAGATGGTTTGAGCGTCAAGACTTAAAATTTAGGGGTGCTGTAGTTTTTTCATTCTAGGCTTCTTGGTTGAACTATTTGATGTATTTGCAGAGCCACTATATGTTCCTATTTGACTGGTGAGGAAATAAAGACGTGGCAATGTGAGTACTTCTTGTAGCTTTGGTGTGACTAAATTATTCTGAGTTATCTTTGTTAGACATCGTTATGTGCAACTTTAATGAGAGTTATATGAAAAATGGGGTAGTTGTGGTTTAATAATCAAAGCACCTAGAAGGAAGACTTGGATTTTGTGATACATGTTAAGTAATTTGAAGGGATGTAATTCGTGATGTATCTCATGAAAGGAATTCTAGTTCTCACAGATCCATAAAGTTTTTATGGCGCCCGTGATTAGGATAAATTTGCATGTCTTATCTCTGGTACCAAGGCTTGTTGGTGTTTTTTCTTGGCTACAGTTGTCTTCGTTGTGTAAAAATTATGTACTTTTCCTTCCGTTTTTACAAAAGCCATACAATGATTTGTGTAGTTTCCTTTTTGTATGTCTAGGCAAAGTCCATAGGTACGTTAATCATGCACCAACATCCTTCTAAACTTGATTGCAGGCCTCACACTTTGGGCGTAACCGGAGAAAGAGGTTAAAAGATAGAAATGAAAAAAGGCTCTATATACTATATTTACTGTTGTAGGACTCGGATTTTTAGTAATGTGTTAGTGTTACTCAGTGCAGTGTAGTGTCGGTTCTCCAATTCCTTCGGTTATAAATTGTTCATAGAAAAATTGAAGTCGTGTCTTTGGCCATTCTATGGGGTTAGGAATATGATGGAAAGAATCAATTCCCAAGTCCCTCACCACTCTTCTAGCTATTGCTTTAGTTGAAGAAAATTCTTCTCTTGGATACTCAATGTGTTGAGGAATGTCTGAATATGCATGAAGTTTTAGATACTGTCTTTTTTCTCGTTGTTAGGGAAATGATATTCTTGAAAGTCATGTCGCTGGCCAGATTGTCTGGGAGTAAAAACATTACTGATTTTTTTTACATTCTCATTTCTGGTATGAACCTTAAACTAGTTCTTGCCAAGGTTATGAACAATCAAGACTGAGAACAAATGAGTATGAGAAACAAGCATCCACATAATATTTTACATATCAAATTTGATACTTTGTTCTGGCATGGAACTTCATGCAGTGGGGTAAGGGGCTTGCATTGCAATGCCACGGAGGCCTTCCTTTGCAGCAACATTTCTTTGCATCCGTACGTACCCCTCTTCAACCCATTGTGTACCCCATGAATTCTTCACCAGCCAATACTTAGACCCATCATTAGTTACCCCATACCCAACAGCAGTAACACCATGGTCTAGGCTAGTGCCACAGGCTCCGGTAAAGACACCACTTGAATAGAATTGGAAATCCGACCCCCCAGCATCAATGGCAACAGAAACCGGCTGGCTAGCAACAGCATTCAGAAGGGCGTTTTCATTGTTAGCAGGCACATCTTCATGCCCATTAATTGTGGCGGCGTGTTTTGCTTCTTGGTTAGTGTTGCAGGTTCCATCAACACCCGTGTAGGGGTAGCTGGCTTCAGTTGTGAGGCCGTGATTGTCTTGGATGAATTGGAAGGCGTTGTCCATCAACCCCCCTTCACAGCCTTGATCTACGCCACTGGTGTCACAGTCAACCAACTCTTGCTCGGATAAAGAGATTAATTTTCCAGTTGTTAGCTGAGTAATTCCTTCCGTTGCAGCTACTGCTGAAAATGCCCAGCAACAACCTGTTGTTTGAAAAAAAAAAAAATAAAGAAAAAAGAAGAAAAGAGAGTAAGAAAACATTTGGTTAGTATTGTTCCCTAAAAGAGTTTGATACTGACCACATTGTCCTTGGTCCTTGATCGGTGTCACGGCTCCTTTCTTTCTCCAGTCTAAAGTGGAAGGCACGGCAGTGACATTTTCATATTTGAAAGATGTTGTCTTTGTGGAGCATTCATGTCCCTTGAATCTATTTCGTGAGGCTTTGAAATCCTCATTTGTGAGATCTGCAAATTGGTTAACACTTAGCTTGTAAGGTTTGTTTGCAGCATTGTTGAAAGATTCTATGTATGCTACATTTTCCTTGAATATCTTGTAATGTTTCTCCTTCTCAATAATGTCCTTATATATACGTCCATAATTAGCCATCCATTGCTCGTGCTTCTCATACATCTCATCTTGGAGAGTGCGAGGCATGGCTTGAGAAGTGCAAGCTACCAAGATGAAAAGCAAAGCCAAACATATGTAGTTTAGTTGTTTTGTGGAAGCCATGATGGTGCTGGCTACCAAAGAACATTAAGGATGAATATGAGTGAGTAGACACACTGGTTGCTTGAGATATTTATAGAAACGGTACCTGTCTAATTGCTCCCCTGCGTGGTTGAGAGACTGTTCTGATTAGGACTTACAAAATTAGCTAGTTTGATAAAATCGATTTTCTTAATATACGTTTTGAAGATGAATTTGTCTCCTTATGTTTATATTAACATATATTTTAAGTGTTGTTCTAGATGCGAAGAAGATTCTTTTGTATTTTATTGCTCTCACATGGAACCAGACAAAAAGCTCCACCGTACCGTCTCATTCATTTATGTGGATGATTTCACACAAGGTACTGAACTTGACGAAAGATTATTAATTAACATAAGCATTATGATATTACAGGAAAGAGAGGTTCCAATTATGAGCTAATCTTCCAAGCCTGTATGGCAGAAACAAATCAAACAATTAGGCCAGGAATATCAAGTAGCAGATGACCCTCTCTATATTATAGTGCTTCAATGGGGAGCAATAATGTTACATGACTTGAGACTCATGTCAAAAAACGTTTAGATGCAGAATCATTATTAAAAAGACCATTCTTGATATAATTTTAGATGCAAAAGCTTTATATCCATGGAAAGAGCTTCTAGCAGTTAGAATATTTGTGTAGATTTGTGTGTGAGTTTGAACCACAAGGATGTTGTGTCGACGTGCTATAACAAAGGTTTAGTCCAGTTATAATTAGCTATCCGTAATCACTTATATAGTCGTATTTGACCTAGTATGAGCCCAATGTGGGACTCAACATACGCTAGTGCAACACACACATTCATACAATCTGATTTAATCCAAAAAATCTGGGGTATCACACTAGGGTGCAAGAGTTATGATGAGAGAGTGGATTTGAGAGATTTGACTGATAGTGTAGTCTTTGATGTCATTGTTGATGGCGGGAAACTATGGAGTACAAATTTAAGGTTTTATTCTAGTAAAATTAGTAAACAGATAAATAAGAAAAGTATTTACATTCTAGCTTCTTATATTCTTGGTAATATTGATTATTATTCTCTGCATGCTTACCATTCCAGTATGCCAAAGCTATTGTACACGTTCTTCTAGAAGAGTTGCAGTTTGTAGTTGATTTCCAGCTATTATATTTTCTCTTTTGTTTGATCATCTTCTAGTTTTAGATGACTTCTGATACATTAATGGTCTTGAACAATAACAGGTGATTGCTAGTAAAAACAAATGCAGAAACCTTTTTGCTTTTTCAGTTATATTGTTCTTGTCACATTACATAATTGTATCATTCTGTTGGACACCCGAGCTTACTTCATGATAAAATCTTGGAAGTTTAGAATATCACATGCCTAGGAAGAAAAGTAAATGCAAAACCCCAAGCTAATTTCAGAAAATGGGAAAAGCATTAACATTTTTTCCAAACAAAAAAGGAAAAACACAACCCCTGCATCTTCTAACATCTACAGATCAATTTACCGTACATCACTGCATATTGCATGTTCCATGAATGGGTTTATTTTAAGCACATATCTCACATTAAGTGTAAAATATGTTCTGCAAAACTAAAAGGCACTTTCTTTGAGTTTCGATTCCTACAATATGTTGACTTCTGAAGAGATATATTTCATTTTCCTGCAAGATATTTGGGAAAGTTATTACACTTGATATATACATACCAGCAGACTTTGTCTGTCTCAAGCCTCATTAGTCATTACAGCCTTAGTACATGTATTTCATGTCTCTTAAGCTATTGGTGAATGATGCTTTGGATGTCATGAAAGTTTCCTGTCCTTGATCACCCTCCCAAATCAAATAATGAAAATACTTCCTGTCCTAGATGATTATACTCCTGAAAGGGTATAAGGTCAGTTGTAAAATATGATGGTACAGTTGAGCATAATAAGCTA
Source organism: Quercus lobata (assembly GCF_001633185.2). Taxonomy (NCBI): domain Eukaryota; kingdom Viridiplantae; phylum Streptophyta; class Magnoliopsida; order Fagales; family Fagaceae; genus Quercus; species Quercus lobata. The sequence continues at coordinate 41,480,417 of NC_044911.1, forward strand.
GTTGTTGGAATGCAGTGTAAAGGGCACTGCTATAATAATGGGGAAACTATTTATTGGTTAGCTTTTCAAAAGCCATAAAGATCCTCTTCTGAATGATTGTATCTGAACTATCTAGAGGTGAATTTCTTTCCTGCTTTGACCGGCTAGGAAAAAGTGTTGGTGAATCAAGTGCCCTTAGGCTACGCATGCATAAAACATGTTCTTTTATGCATAGAAAATTTTCTGAGCTGCTCTACCACAAAACTTGCTTTCAGAGATTCAGCTCAAGCAACATGTTCTCTTTCTGCATCAGTTTTCAGCTCTCTTTCTGCATCAGTTTTCAGAAACTCTTAATAATTGTCGAAAGCTGAAGTCCGTTTAACTTATGGCATCGGTCAGGTTGGATAATTCGCTGAGGTACGGTCTCATATTTGAAGCTGATGAATTACTAATTATCCCTAAAGTTTAAGCTGTTATAAAATGATAAATTTAATGCAATTTCTAAATAGGAGGTAGAGTGGAGACAAGGTTAGAATTTTGGACCATCTGTTCTAATACCATGATAAATTTACGATTGTCTCAAAAGATTAAGCTATTAAAGTAATGAATTTAATCATTTAACCAATATTCTAATATAAGCGAAGTTCTGAGTTAACAAAAGAAACTGAAGGTTTAATCAAAATATTATATCATAGCAAGGAGTAGTCTTACAGACATATCTGTGTACTAAAGGATACACAAATCACAAGTAGAGATTATGAACAATGGCAGTATAGTTTAGAAAATGAAAAACAAGCATACACATTATTTTACGATGAGGTAATGGACATTGATTTTGATTTTAAACTTTATGCGGTGGCGTAAAAGGCTTGCATTGCTATGCCACATAGGTCTTCCTGTGCAGCAACACCTCTTTGCATTCGTATGTACCCCTCTTCACCCCATTGTGTACCCCATGAATTTTTCACTAGCCAATACTTGGTCCTGCCATTACTTACCCCATACCCAACAGCAGTAACATCATGGTCTAGACTAGTCCCACAGGCTCCAGTAAAGACACCACTTGAATAGAATTGAAAATCCGACCTCTCAGTATCAATGGAAACGGGAAACCGGCTGGCTAGCAACAGAATTCAGAAGGGCCTTTTCATTGTTAGCAGGCACAGATTCATGCCCATTAATTGTGGCGGTGTGTTTTGCTTCTTGGTTAGCGTTGCAGGTTCCATCAACACCCATGTAGGGGTAGCTGGCTTTGGTTGTGAGGCCGTGATTGTCTTTTTTTATGAATTGGAAGGCGCTTTCCTTGGAACCCCTTCACAGCCTTGATTTTCACCTCTGGTGTCACAGTCAACCAACTCTTGCTCAGATAAAGAGATTAATTTTCCAGTTGTTAGCTGAGTAATAACTTCCATTGCCGCTACTACTGAAAATGCCCAGCAACTACCTATAGTTTGATGATAAATAAAACAAAAGAGTTATAAAACATTTAGTTAGCAGCGTTCCTTAAAAAGAGTTTGATACTGACTGCATTGTCCTTAGTTAACCACTTGGTTTGTAAGGCTTGTTTGCAGCATTGTTGAAAGATTCTATGCATGCTACATTTTCCTTGAATATCTTGTAACGTTGCTCCTTCTCAATTGTGTCCTTATATACACTGTTAGAGATATATTAGTCCATTAGCATAGGTGCAAGCCTAATTTTACTTTGTGTGCAAGCCGAGTCTCCTACTTGTACTAGAACTCTATTAGTCTAGGGTTTAGTCTACTATATATACACATGTTATGATTTATTGTAATACAGGATTTATACTATACTATAATATATTATTGATGTAACCCTTTAGGGTTTCCTCCGTGCCTAAACCACGTAACCCTCGTGTGTTATTGTGTTTTATACTATATATTTTGGTTTCCGCATCCATACTAGCATAATCAACATGGTGTATCAATGCTAATATTTAACATGGTATCAGAGCCACCTTCTTGTGACCATGGTTTTTTGTCATTGCGGTATATTTAAGAGTAATCTTTATCTTCCTTGATGTTTTTTCGTTGCGTTCATCTTCTTTGGCTTCTTACTGCTGCCGTCAAAACTTCCCGGTATAGTCATGCCACCGTTAGAAGTCGCATCAACATTGTAAGACCATTACCTTACTCAAACTACCGTTACAAAGCCAAATTTCATTCAAGGGATCTTCTCAACCTTATCAAATCTCAAAATTTCATCAAACTTCCATCTTGAGTTTGAGAAGGGGTGTTAGAGATATATTAGCCCATTAGCATAGACTCAAGCCTAATTCTATTTTGTGTGCAAGCCAAGTCTCTTACTTGTACTAAAAGTCTATTAGTCTAGGATTTAATCTATTATATATACACATGTTTAGTCTATTATATATACACATGTTATGATTCATTATAATACAGGATTTGTACTACACTATAATATATTATTGATGTAGCCTTTTAGAGTTTCCTCTGTAGATGTATACCGTTAGATTGAACCACGTAACTCTCGTGTGTTATTGTGTTCTATATTTTATACTTTCGCTTCCGCATCCATATTAGTATATTCAACATGGTGTATCAATGCTAATATTTAACATATACGTCCACAATGAGCCATCCATTGCTCATGTCTCTCATACATCTCATCTTGGAGAATGTGAGACATGGCTTGAGAAGCGCAAGCTACCAAGATGAGAAGCAAAGCCAAGCATACGTAGTGTTGTTGTTTTGTGGAAGCCATGATAGAGCTGACTAGCTAAGAATATTGAAGATGAATATTAGTGAGTAGACACACTGATTCCTTCCTTGGTTGCTTGAGATATATATAGAAGAAAGGGGTCTTGTCTCTTGCACACAGATCTTGGATTGTCTAATGCAACACCTTGCTCTGCGTGGTTCAGAGACTGTTCTGATTAGGACCCTCATGATTAGCTAGTTTGATAAAGTCAGATATCTTAATAAGTTATATTTTGTTTGTTTTGAAGTAAAATACTTTTAAACATAAAATATTTTATATATAAAATTTTTTAACAGGTAAAACATTTACAAGTAAAATTTTTTAAGCCAACCACCAAAACCAAATGGCTCGGCTCAACATTGAAACGGCTGGTGACGTGGGTCCGGTGGACCATTTGAATCGCTAGTTAGAATAGTGACTCGATGACTAGACTGCCGACAATCATCGTCGGAGTGGTATCTTAGGTGACCGGACTATTGACATTGGTTGCTGGTGCAGCGTCTCTGACCATCAAACTGTTGGCACCGGTTGAGGAGCTGAGTCACCAGTCACTAGACAACTGGCATTAGTTGTCGAAGCAGACTAAGCGGAGTGGATTCATTGTACACTGGACTGCCGTCAACCATTGCCGGAGCCAAGTCTTCAGCTACTGGACCGGTGATCTAGTGACCAAATGGGAGAGGGGAAGCCACTTTGCGTTTTTGGAAATTGTTTTGCCAAATTTCAAAGTGTAAAACATTGATAACTTTCTATAAAGGATTTTACTGTTAACAAAATTTTGTTTACAAGTTCAACTATATTTTACCTGAAAAAACACTTGAAAATGAGAAAATATTTTCCATAAAATATTTTTTACTTCAAAACAAATAAAGCGTACACTTTCAAAGTTGAATTTGTTTCCTTTAGTTTATATTGACATATATACTTTAAGTGAAATTCTCGAAGGACAGGAGTATTCTTTTGTATTTTATTGCTCTCACATGGAACCAAACAAAAAGCTCTCAGTGACAGTACCGTTTCATTCAATTTTATGGATTGTTTCGCACATGGTACTGAACTTGATGCAAGATGATTAATTACCATAAGCATTATGATATTTCCGGGAAGAGAGGATAAGATTATTAGCTAAATCTTACGAGTCTGTGCGGCAGCAGAAATAATTTGAATCAAACAATTAGGCTTGGAATATCAAGTAGTAGATGACCCTCTTTATGTTATGGTCCATCTATTATGTGACTTGAGACTCATGGGAAGAGCCTTTGATATCTGCAGGATCATTATCAACTTGGGATGTCACAAAAAGAAGTCATCTTCAATGAATAATGATAGTTTTAGATGTATGCATGTCAGGGACGGACCTAGGTGAGGGCCTAAGGCCCGGGCCCAAAAAAAAAATTAGTTGCTAAAATTTTCAAAAAGAAAAAGAAAAAAAAGACTTGGGCCCCCTATCCCAGCCGGCCAGCCCAGTCAAGACTCAAGAGCCCATGTAAATCTTAAAAAATGAAAAAGAAAAAAACTAATCACGCAAGAGTCTTGCGTGATTAGTTTTTATGGCAATGGCCCGAATCAAAGAGATATTGGAGTTGTTGAAAACTACAAGCTTCCTTTTATTATAACACATCATGCAACTATTCTTCTTTTTTTTTTTCTTATTTACTTTTTAATTAATTTTTTTAATACAAGCGATAATGTGAAAATAGAATGGAGTTACTTAGGCTTAACTCAGCTTTAGAACCTCGAGATGCATTTAAATTTTTCAGAAGTAGTGATCTTTGTTTGTTAGTAAAAAATTTCTATTCACAAGATTTCACAGATTATGACATATAAGTGTTGGAGCAGGAGCTTTATCATCTTGAGCATAATGTAGTCCAGTTCCAGAGTTCAAAAAATTGAACAGTTTATCTGAGTTGTGTCAATGGTTAGTGAGAACTGGAAACTCAGAACACTACAAACTTGTTTATAGAATGGTGTGACTTGTGCTTACTCTTCCAGTTTCTATTGCTACTATAGACTGAGCATTTTCAACTATGAAAGTTGTCAAAACTAACTTTCGAAATAAAATGGAAAATGATTTTTTGACGAACTCTTTAATGTTATACATTGAAAAGGATATAGTTTTGACATTTAGTTGGATTCAATCATAGATAATTTTGAAGATTTGAAAGAGCATCGAGTTCCCTTTTCATAGATGATTGTATTAAGAAATAATAGTGTCTCATGTCTTTTGTTTTTGTTGATAGATGATTGTATCTTAATATATTAAGAAATAATGATTTTTGGGTATTTGTCTTGGTTGATAGTTTATTAATACTATATGGATACGTATTTGAAATTTTTTTTTCGCTTATCTCTGGTCCCCCCCCCCCCCCCAGCTTGAAATCCTGGGTCCATCCTTGATGCATGCCTCTAGTATGCGTGCACATACTTAGTATGCACATGCATACACGCCTAGAAACATAGTTTTAAAGCGAGCAACAAACAACAATCAAACAAAACCTAACATGCTTCTAATATATAACCAAACAACTTAAACTAACAACAAAGATATCAAAGATCAAAAAAATAAAAATAAACAAAACAAAATCTATTCCTAAACATACATTGGATCTAACAACAAAAAAGAACAACACTTAACACATCAAAACATGTTCATCGATATATCCAATCATTCAACTCTCCAATCAAAACATGATGAGACACAACAAAACAAAATTAAACAAAGCAAAACATATTTCTAAGCATGTAAAACAAATACATCAAATTGTGAGCAACAAGAACACAAGAAAAATCCAAATTAAGGAAAAGCCATGAAGAGATACTCACCTTGCTTATGGAGAACAACTTGATTGATATTTAACCAGCCCCGCAGAGTCTACACAACAAGATTCAATGAGATAATCAAGGGATTCAAAGTATTCAATGGTCCATTAGTAATCACAACTCAAAAAGAAAAAGATGTTCTTGAAAAAGCTTTAGAAAGAATGTTTGAAAAACGTTTTTTGGAATCAGATCAATAGTTTCTACCTAAATGAATAATAGAGAGAGGTTTTGAAGAACCAAAAACGTGCTTGGTGGCTATGTGTGCAGAAAATCCAAGTTAGAAAAGAGTTTTGGAAGAGTTTAGGTGAAAAATAAACTCTCTCTTGCTAGGGTCTGAGTTTGGAGGCATAAGATTGTATTTATATGTTTAAACTAGGATTTTTAGGCTCATTTAGAGAGTTTTGGATGTTCCAAAGGGTCTAAGTAGTGGCGGTGCCACCTTATGGTTGGGGTGGTCCTAGGACCACCCTAACCTGAAAAAAAAAAAAAAAAATTATATATAATAATTTAAAATTTTATATTTATTTACCTTTAAAAAAAAATTGGGACCACCCTAAATTTTTTTATGTCAATAAAATTAAATTTTGGTCCATAATTTGAGCAACTTAACAATATATTGGGGTCTTTCAAGCAAAAAGGAAAAACTCAAAAAAAAAAAAATATATATATATATATATATATATATAATAAAACTACTATAGGTTGGACAGTGGCTTGATTCCTTCGACTAAGCACACTGCCCAATATAACACAATTTTTAACCTTTTATTATTTTTTATTACAATATTATTTTTCCTCACCAAACATATATTACTTCTCATTTTTAATTATTATTTTTTGTTTATTCTTAACCACTTGTCTTTTGTCTCCTCGATTTTTACACTTCATACTTTTAAATTTTATTACATCTTCATCTACACTTTTACATCTATGTTTTGCTTTCCTCCTTGTTCGTAACTTCTGTGTCTTCTACCAGTACCAGTGCGACAATGCCTCTTCTCAAGTTTTGAGTCTCAAATTTCTCAATACGATTTTTTTTAGCTGTACAAGTACCTTTGTTCATTTCTTTTCTTTTCATTTTTTTTTTTCCTTTTGAGGTTTTTTGATTTACAGAATGAAAATTTGTTTTGATTTTAAGAACAATTTTTTTTTTTTTTTTTTAAGCACAAACTTCATGCCGACCGAATTTTGAATTTCGGCCGGTATTTACCAAAACACCCTGAAACAGACCGGAATGAACTGAAATTTTTTCTGAAGTGGAATAGGGTGGGTTACTGTTCCAGTTTGTTTACTGGTATCGTATTTTCTGGCCGTAACATAATGGAATTAATAACATTAAATCAAACCTAATTACCTAAAGCCTAAAAAGAAATAAGATTGTGTAATTTATGCTTCCTAAGGAACACCCTGAACAAAATTCCTGGAGCTGCCATTGGGTGTAAGGGCCGGGTCCCATCAAAGAGGGAGGCTTTAAGCCCTAAAAATTGAAGTTCTAAGGTTTTGTAACAAGTCCTGCATATGCAGGTTTGTGCATGCATACACATGCATGCTTCTTGCGTACGCATGCATCCCCAGAAACCTTAATTCTGATAGCTTTGATGGCCCAACTTCAAACAGTCATAACTTAATCAATTTAAGTCTAAATTAAGTAAAATTTGTATCCAAATTGAAGCCCAATATGTATACTTTCCAATGAAATAAATCTCACCTAGAAATTCTTTATGAATCAAAAGTTATGGTAAAAAAAATGAGGAAATTTCATTTTTAAACATCGTTTTCAAAGTGATTTGAGCACTTTTGAGTTGTGATTACTTCCAAACTATCAAAATAATTTCAATTACCTTTTGTAGGCATGTAAAGCTCATCATTGGGACTGGGGACTAAAGTTTATTAACCGGGTACAAAATGAGGTGTCTACAAACAATCGGATTAAAAGTTATGGCATCGAGAAGCAAGCTGATGCACCTAGCACGGTTTTGAAGACATCTCAACTGCTTTAATTCTGTTTTCGACCCATGAGTAGTCGTTTGAAAGGGAATTCAATATTCTTCACAATGGCATTGGTTTTATCCCAATTGGACAGTCGGATCAAAATTCAATTTTCGGTTGCAATGACATTGGTTTCATATTTTTGCATAGCACTAAATCCTTGACACCGCTCAAATCCTCCACTCACTTTTTTCCCTCAATATATTTTTTATTTAGTAGTTTCAAACTCTATATTTTTGCCATGAAGCCAAAATATAAATAATTATTAGAATAGAGAAAAAAAAAATGTTGAATTTTACACAAATATTTTAAGCAATTTAGGCATCAAAGCGCATATAAAACTTTCCTTGTCTACCGTGAAGGGCAACTAAATCTAAATGGCTTGATCTATATTTGAAAAATAAATTAAAAAGACATTTATGTTATTTTTGTATGATAATTACATTATTATATAATTGTTTCTTTTATTTTTTTTCTTAACTCCGACTCATATTTATGGGATTAATGTTGCTTCAAATTGTTCTTTTTTTGTGGCTTCAATTAGTTTAACTGGTAAAATCTTTGTTAGTTGAATAAGATATCTAAAGTTCAATCTCCGCCTACACCAAAAATCAATGGGTGTCTTGGTCTGATGATAAAAAGCTATTATCAGGAGTGAACATCATAAGTTGAAACTTTCTCAAAAATAAAATTTGTTCTATTTTTTCCCTTTCCAATCTTGCCCTCTTGGGCTAAAATTCTGGGTCCATGATTTCATGATAAAATTGTATCATTCTATCAGAAATCCAAGCATACTTCATGATAAAATTTTAGATGTGTAGAGTACCACATACCTAGGGAGAAAAGCGAACGCAAAACCACTAACAAAAAAAAAAAAAAAAGGAAAAACACAACCCCTACATCTTTTAATACCTACTGATCAATTTTCCCTTGCATCACTTCATATTGTACATTCCATTAACAGGTGTATTTTAAGCACATATATTGCATTCAAGGTAAACAATGTGTTGGTACAAACACAATAATAATGGAAATAACTCAAATAAGACAAAGAAAAACTAAATAATACTTCTAAATGTTATTAATTTGAAGATAAAAAATACATAACATTATTTGGACTGAGGCGTGACACTCTCTATTTTTAAGGCGATTTAAGCCATTGGTTGGTTAAACTTTGTAACCAGTGTAGACCTTCTCTGACCTGTCTCCCTCAGGATACAATAATCCAACAATTGTTGCATAGCTAAAACAACCTCTGCATAAAGCGTTCAAGCCCAATACTCCACCAGAAAAAACACCATTCCTTGCCAGGAACCTCTCTATTTTTTAGAGTATAAGAATGCTTGTAATTGTTGCATTTTTTGTTGTTGTAATGTTGCATATTATATTGGGTCCGAATGAGTCTATTAATAGGCTTAATGGGCCTCAAGAAATTATTACCCAAATTAATTTGATTAATTAGGTCCAAAATTCTGATGTAGTGGGAGTTATAAGGTTAGTTACTAGATATAATGCTGATGTAGTGGGTGAATGACTCTTTATTTTCCATAATAATAAAAATGTCATTTACTCACCAATGAATAGATTATTTATTTGGAATTTATCTAGCCTAATATGTGCTCTTGTACATATCAACCCATTAATCACCACAATTAAAAAGAATTAAATAGTCTCTCTCATTTTCAATGTGAGATTAAACATTTCACTAATTCCTTATCTTTCATACTAACTCTCATATCTTTATATTAATGTTTTCATATTAATCCATTTTAATTATATAATACTAGATGATGTCCTGTGTTACAATTTCATTTAAAATAATTTTTATGTATATTAAGACATAGATATAATACATATTTTGTTGTATAATATTTATGTTTGCCTACAATATTGTTGAATACTATGAATTTTTTTTTTTTTTTTTTTTGAGGAGAAAGATGAATACTTTGAAACTTGATTTTCTTAATTCATATTTTATTTTTAAAAAATTGAATAACACTATAGGACTATAATACATTATAATATTTACGGCTAAAAGTATATTTCATTTTTTAAGTTGATTATATGATTTTGAAATCTATAAATAAGAATTTAAAGCATAGAATACTTTTATATCTTAAAATTACATAAATTTAAGCAACCTCCCAAACACTTCGTCAACCATTCTATTTTCACAATCAAATATAGAGATCTCAATTTCTAAAAAAAAAAAAAATATATATATATATATATATATAGAGAGAGAGAGAGAGAGAGAGAGAGAGATCTCAATCACAAATTCCCAATTCATTATCTCAATGAAATTAAGGAAATCATTTGTAAGTATCAACATAAAGAGAACATGATTAAACAAAGAGAAATTGGTTAAAAACACATCCACTTATCAAATTTAATTGCCTTTTTATCCTTTTTAAAAAGCGAAAAATATTTTTAAATCATCATCGATTCTTATTTTTATCTTTATGGCTCATACCGAACAAAATAGCAGTAACAAAACCTACAAAGAAACCTACAAATTATGAGTTCTAAAAAAAAAAAAAAAAATCTAACTTCATAAATAATCAATTAGAATGGTTCTCTTTCTTTAGTTCTAAAACAAAATACATTTTTGACTTTCCCAAACCAAAATCCCAAGCATCCAAAGACTCAAAGTGAATCACAACCTTTACAAAATCCACAATGTCCAACTTCAACATCAAAACTATAAGCTACCATCACTGAATAAAAAACAAAAGCCCCCTTCCTTGGTCGTAGCCTACTTATACATGTTAGAATCAAATGGTACTGCAGTGTTGGAGTTATGTAGGAGTTGTTGAAAGGTTGAAGGTAAATGACATCGTTTTTTGTTTGAGTGTATTTGACATAGGATGGCATGAAGGGCTATGGGCATGTGTATATAAAGGAGTAAAAGTGAAAAGAGTGAATGGAAATGCAAATAGTTTTTTGTATGTGTGAGAGAGGAAAATTCTTGAAACATTGAACTAAATAAAACAAATAGTAGTCTTAAAACATTGAATAAAAAATGTGTTAGGTTCTAAGGATTTAGGATCCAAATATTTTAGAACTTCAATGTGTGTTGAGGTCTAAAAAATCACAACACCCAGACCCAAAGAAATAACACAAGGGGCCATAGAAAATGGAATTAAAGAAGAGGTGGTAAGCCCAAAAGGCTTGAAGCCCAAAGGGACAGCCTTAAAGCCTACGAGAAAAGAAGGAAGAAAAAAAGAAAGAAAGGCCCAGATCAGAAGATTGAAGAAACGCTAGCGTAAAGAGCTGAGTCCGGATCCTCAGAAGTTGCCAAAGGCTCGGAATCCCCGAGGTGGGTAGCATAGCTAAGACAGCTCAAAGGAAATGCCAAAAACACAAGAAACGAAGGGCAGATATGTCATTCTTAGGCACTAGAGATCCAACAAGAAAAATGAGAAAGCCTAGAGTAACCACTCACCATACAAAAGAACAGTACCTCGGGGAACCAGAATGAGGAGCTATAAAAAAGGAAGTAGTAGCAAAAAACTTTTGAACTAGCAAAGTTGGATTCCGCCCACTTGGGAAAAATGACAAAGAGGAAGAACGGCCAAAAGCTGAACCATAAGGAACGTGAAATTAGGAACAAGCGCACTCCGGAATGGAAAGTCAGCCATGGGCTTTCGAAGAAACAGCACCAAAAGGAGGAAAATATGAGAAACAGGGAAAGGCTCAACCTTCTGGGTGATGGGCACAAAACAGGCTTTGGTACCCAGGGAGCAAAACAGGGGAATCAATAGTTCCCCGGGACCCTAGAATAATACTATAAAAAGGGGGGAAAGCAGCCGGCAAAAGAGAAGAATTTTTTTTTGAGAAGGCAATGGAAAATCACAACAGAATCATGGAGAAAGCTCTGTCAAAAAACTCAAAGAAAGTAGTGAAATATCTCCCGGTATCCTAGAAACAACCACTATAGCACATACTTGGATTCAAAAGGATTCAAACTTTGCAAGTCTTAGAGGCTTGGATAGCCATCTAAGTCTGTAATTTTTAAATTTATTTGAACCTTGCATCACGTCTTAGTGAGCACATTGTAACCATAATTAAGAAAAATTAATGAAGTATTTCTTATTAATTTAAGGATTTTTAACAATTATTTTGTGTATTTCCTAATTACCTTGCATTCCTTTTGCTGTTTTCATTGTTATTCAATACAAATATTTTCGTTTGCTAGTTTATGTGTATTGTAGGAAACATGCCCTATGCACCACTTGGTTCTTAAACAGCCCCCTTAACTGTGGTGAACCAAAGCCTAGTCCACCAAACTACAACTATTTGGCCCAGGATCCTTGGGCCTGTGTGCTAAAGAAAAAGACACTCTCACAGTGTGTAATGTTGGCAAACCATGATCAAAACTTAGAGTCTAGATTAAGACTACTCAAAGTGTGTTTATTGTAAAGTTGGAATCGAGTAATTGCAGAAAATTACTGTTCACTTTCTGCAAGGCTTGATCGATCGAAAATTACACTTGATCGATTGGAACTCGTGCAGATTGTTTTTCTGCAGAATTTTCCAACTCAAGCCCAAGCCCATATTACGTGTAGGGTTTTATGTTTTGCCTTAAGTATAAACCTAGCCATGTTTTACTGTTGCTGTTTATGCTATGTGTGTGAATTTCTTGTGAGATCTAGAGGTATTTGCCTTCATACATACTTAGGGTTATCAAGATCAAGATTGATGTCGATAACTTGGTGATCGTTTCAGTTGCTGCATAAAGAGCTTAAAGAAAAGCACAAGTGGGATTACTTATGGTTGTTGTGAATCCAAGAAAAAAGTAGTCCATAGACTCGGAGCGGTCATGTGATCATGGTAGTAAGTTTTCTACTCGAGGTAGCAATAAGATGTTAGTGGTTTAAGTCGCTATTGTAAAACTTCAATTCTTTCATAGTGGATCTGTTTTACCTTGAGGATAGCTAGGTTAAATCCTCACTAAGTTTTTTACCAGTTTGGTTTTCCTGGGTTATCATATCATTGTATTCTTTATTTTCCACACTGTTTCAATGATATGATTTATCTGTGTTAACCTAGATCTATATAATTTACCCAAGTTAATTACTTGGCAAAATAACTAGGTTAATCCCTTTGTGTTTAAGGGGGTCTAAAAACGTACAGGTGATATTAGAACGAGTTAACTCTAGTATTTAGATCATTTGATCTAAGAGTTGATCCTTGACCCTTGTTGTCATGCAACAAGGTCACTCTCTTGTGATCCTACCTCACTTTGATGCGAACAACTACGCCTATTGGAAAGTAAGGATGAAAGCATTCCTGAAATCTATTGATGAAAGAGTTTGGAATTCCGTTGAATACGGATGGGAGAAGCCCACTACTCCAGTTAGTGAGTGGCATACTTCTCAAAAAGAGGCAGCTACTTTTAATAGTAAAGCCATGAATGTTATTTTTAATGCTGTTTATATGGAAGAATTCAGGAGAATTTCTAATGTTGAGGTTGCTCATACTGCATGGAATAATCTCCAAACTATGCATGAAGGCACAAAGACAGTTAAGATTAACAAACTGCAGCAGTTAATTACTAGATTTGAAAGTATTAGAATGTCTGATGATGAATGTTTTGATGAATTCTATGCTAAATTGAATGATATTGTTAACTCTGCTTATAATTTAAGTGAAATCTATGATCAATTTAAAATTGTTAAGAAGATACTTAGATCCTTGACTGAGAACTTTAGACCAAAAGTGACTGCCATAACTGAGAGCAAAGATGTGGACTCCATCCCTGTTGATGAACTTGTAGGATCTCTCTATTCCTATGAGTTAGACCTACCTAAGACAAACAAATCCAAATCAATGACTCTTAAGTCAGTTGATGATGTTGAAGGGAATGGATTTGATGACGAATTCTCTTCTACAGAGATTGCTTACCTTGCTAAAAACTTCAGAAACTTTCTTAGTAACAATAATAGAAGGGTAAGAGGTAAAAACAATATTGAACCTAAAAATTTTAGGAGGAATAAACCCACTAAGGTGAACAATAATGAAAAACCTAAAGAGAAAGTAGGTCAAACTTCTAATAATTTTATGGGTCAACAATGTCTTGGTTGTTAAGGGTATGGTCATGTGAAATCAGAATTCCTACATTCTTGAGATCAAAAGGTAAGGCTATGGTTGTAACCCTTAGTGATGATGAAGTTTCTGATAATGAGTCTGGTAGTGATGGGGATAGAAATTTCATTGCTCTCACAGCTATTACTGTAGTTGATGAAAGTGTTATGATTGATGAGAACCCTTCTGATGGAGAACTCTCTGAGAATGTTGATTTGCAAGAAGCCTATAATAAGTTTTGCAAGGTTGCTGCAAAGGATGCTATGAATATTGATTTAGGCTTACAGAAAATTGTTTCTCTTGAACTTGATAAGAAGAATTTGCTCTTGAAATTGTCTGATGCTAATGAATTGCTTGATAAGGTGAAGACTGAGAACATGTTGTTGCTTGATAAAGTTAAAAATTTGGAACTTGAATTATCTATTGCTAGAGAACAAACAAATAGGGTTGCTAGTTCTAAACTTGAACACATATTAAGTATTCAAAAGTCTCCCTTAGACAAAACTGGTCTAGGTTTTGAAGATAGCATCTCTATGCCTAAGAATCATTCCATAAACTTTGTTTTTTAGTCTGAGCCTCCCGTGAGTGAGATTGTCAAACCAGCAAAAGTTACATCTCCTAGGAAGATTAAGGTTGATCTCAAAGAGTCTAAACCTAAGACTCCTAACCCTCTTAAGGACAAGTTGCATGATAGACCTGCATGAGTTTGTCATTTTTGTGGAAAGTCTGGGCACATTCGTCCAAACTGTTTCATGTTGCAAGCTGCTAAGCGGGTAAATAAGCCAAAAGTACATGTGCCTCAAGCACAAGATCCTATGGTACTTATTGGTGAATTGGTAAATGTTTTAAACTTTTATTCCAAACCTGGAGTTGCTCAGCATTCTAATATGAATAATAACTCCAATGCAAGAGTTGCATCTAAAAAGTTTTGGATGCAAAAAACTCGATCTAATTGAGTCTTTTTGACATGGTCCTTGTGCTTCATCTCTCTATTCTTTGTGACCATTCCTCTTTGTTGTTTTGTTTTCTTTGTTTTCTTCTAGGATTTGTATTGCATAACATTCATGCATTTCATACTAGGTCGTTTGTGTTATTCTTGTTAATAATAATAAATAAATAAATAAAAGGAAAAGGGAAGAAAAATATGTTTTGCATTATTTTTCTTGGATTTGAAATCAAGGTTGGTCATATTATCTTTACATAACATGTTTATGTACCTTGTTTAACTTGGATGAATTTATTTTATTGCACTTTACTAGTTTGACCTTTGTAGTACATGTTGTGTGAGAGTTGTTTATAGTTTTTGATCACATGATCTTGATCTTGAAGTCACATGCCATTGATTGTTGGACTTGAACTGAATGAGAAAGGCATAAATAACCATCTCACCACTGTTTACTAGCCAATCATGAACACCTTAGTGCATATCATAAGTTTTTGTACTCGAAAAAGTGTAGCACATGCACAAAAAAAACATAAGGTGTAGCCTCGGATTATGAGGCAAATCAAGAAACTTACATGATTGTAAACTTTTATTCTAGGAGATGTGAGAGTTATATGATGTATCTCTTTAGGTGATTGTCTCTTTCAAACTTATATGATGAATTTTGTAAAAATTGTGATTGATCACTATTTACTTATCACCTCACATATATCTCAAGTTTTTGCTAGTTGCATACACTATACAAGTTACTCTTTACTAAACTTGGTACATTATATTGTGTGTGATCTTATTGTGACCAACCAAGATTAAAAGTTCCTTGATTTTAATGCAAAATGTGTTTAAAGTTTGAGATTTGGGGACAAATTAATTGAAAATCTTGTTTTTGGAAGATTTGGGTTAAATTCAATGATTTTTGAAAAACTTTTCATCTCATACTCATGCATTTTATTCATTAAATATTGTGCTTTGAGGAGTTTCCGCATTAAAATGCTCTGTTTTTCAAAATTTTGATTTTTTCAAATTTTCGATTGATCGAACCTGTTGCTCGACCAATAGAAATTGCGATTAAAAATTTGGTTTGAATCTGTCGGGCTCGATTGTTGCTCAATTGATGCTGGACCGATCGAATATGTTTTTCGATCGATTAAACATATTTTTCGACAGATCAAAAATCGGTCAGAGAGTTTTTTTAAAACGTGAGATTTTCACGTGTTCTTCACTATTTCAAAAGTTTTCAAAAAGCTTTTCTCACTCTCTTCGATCGATCCAGATTCACTATCAATTTTTTTTGTCGTTTTCCCTCAAATTTTTCTCAAGGTT
This sequence comes from Quercus lobata, assembly GCF_001633185.2. Taxonomy (NCBI): domain Eukaryota; kingdom Viridiplantae; phylum Streptophyta; class Magnoliopsida; order Fagales; family Fagaceae; genus Quercus; species Quercus lobata. The sequence continues at coordinate 41,496,297 of NC_044911.1, forward strand.
TTTGTCGTCTAGCACCAGTAAGACCATTCTACCCTTTCTTTTTTGGTTTAATGTCATTTTTCATGCATTTTAGGGAATTTTTCAGACCTAATAGTTTTTGGGGATTTTAATGTTTGACATGTTTTCTTTCACAATTGATTAATGGGTTTTTGTTATTGAATGATGTAAACATGTTCCTTATAGTTTAATATGATCAATTTTGTGATTTGGGAAGAATTGAAAATCCTAAGGCTTGAAACTCACTGAATTTGGAGATTTTGTTCAATTGAGATTAATTTGATGAAATTGGCTTGTGTAATTGATTAATTATGTCATTATATATTGTTATCTAACTTGTGTAATGATAAATTGATCAATTTGTTGGGATTTTTGGAATTGGGTTTTTCAAAGTTTGGATTTTTGTTCTAAACCTTTATGTTCAAGCCAATTCTGTGCTTTTAAAAAGTATAATTGGACTATTCTCAATGCATTAGAGCATGCATCATGTGGTTATTCTGTTCATGCATCATATAAATTGTTTTTTTTTTTTTTTAATTCTCTAACCATGTCTGATGCAGTCTGCCCTTGGTTTTTTCTTTTGTCTCTTTTCTATCTATCCTTTCCAATCCTTAGCATCATGGTTAGGAAAACTAGAGCCCATAGGACATCCACCTCCTCTTCTACTCCAACTTTTGATAGTGAGAGGTTTTTTAGTGAGAAAAACTAGGAGACCTATGAGAAGTTGAACATTCTTAGATCTGTGTGGGTTAAGAGAAAAATTGTTTTAGATGAGCTTGACCCGGAAATTAGGAGAAATTTTGAGCGTAGGGGCTGGTTGTCTTTGATGGATATAGACCATCCTCTTCCGGCTACCTTGATTAGAGAGTTCTACTCAAACCTCTTTGTCCACTCCAATGATTCCAACACCCAATTTGTGAAGAGTTGGATATGGAGTGAAGAGTATGTCATTACTCTTTCAGTAGTAGCCTCTGCTCTTGGGGTGCCTAAGGTACAGCAGCCTGTGTACCCTTATGATGAGTCACCTCCACTTGATGACATTATGTCATATTTGACTGGTACTTCCATTCAGTGGGGTATTGATCCTCGGATTACTTCTCATGAGTTGATCGAGATTCATTACCTGTTTTTCCAGATTTTTTGCCATTCTATCTGGTCCATCTCTCACTTGCACACCATTCCTATCAAGAGATGTGCATTTTTGTATGCCCTTATGACAAATGCTCCTATGAGTTTTCCTCATCTTTACATTCGACCCTTGGTTGAGGTTCATAGGAGTAGTTCTTCTGCTCATGCTCTTTTCTTCCTGGTTTTTATTCATCGAATTTTATTGCATTTAGGTTTAGATGAGTTTCTTGCTTCTGAGCCTGTACACATTATAGCTCCTATAGGTGCCACCTTCGTTAAGCAGAGAGCTGCTCAGATGAGAGCTAGCTCTAAACGTCCTAGAGTTGAGTCTTCTTCGGATGTTGCACCTCCTCCTCCTCCTTCTTCAGGTGATCCACCTGCTGATGAGTATGTTGATCCGACTGCTGCTACTGCTCCTTCACCTTCTACTTCAGATGATTCTAGCATTCGTCTTATGTTGGACACTGTCATGACCATTCAGGCAGCTCATGGTTAACTTTTGGTGGACATGCCCACGGAGTTTGAGGCTTTACGTGCAGATTTGGCGAGTTTTAGACGGTCACCTCCACCACCTCCTTTTGATAATAAGTCTTGATTGCCCTTTGACAATTTGTCCCAAAAAGGAGGAGTACATATGGATGGAGAGAGAGATAAGGGGAGTTTTTTTTTTTTTTTTTTTTTGGAGCTTTGGAGATTTAGATGGTATCTAGGTGCTTCATCTTGTACTTATTTTTTTGGCTCATGATGTATTTATTTTGATGTCTTTATTTTTTTTATGAGTTGTATATGATAGGGGGAGACATTGTGTTCTTATTTCTATTTCTCGTTTCACATTGTACTACATTGGCTATTGATTTATGTTTATGAGGTTATTCATGATATATGTCTTTTATTTTATGTTATGTGAAATCAAGAATTTATTTTGTTTTACTTGTATTTTCCACACATGTGTTTATTCAAATGTTACAGAAATATATAGGTTGATTCAGTCGTGCTGCTTTCTACACTTGCAACTGATAGATAGTAGTTAGGTTGAATTGTTTTTGGTTGGACAATTATATTGTAATGGGCTGTTTTTGTAACTTTGAGCATTTTGTTTTATTATGTGTTTTGTTACAAATTGCCAAAGGGGGAGTTTGTTAGGTTCTAAGGATTTAAGACCTAAATATTTTAGAACTTCAATGTATAATGTTGGCAAACCATGATCAAAACTTAAAGTCTAGATTAAGGCTGTTCAAAGTGTGTTTATTGTAAAGTTGGAATCGACTAATTGCAAAAAATTACTGTTCACTTTCTGCAAGGCTCGATCGATCGAAAATTAGACTCGATCGATCAAAGCTCATGTAGATTGTTTTTCTGCAGAATTTTCCAACTCAAGCCCAAGCCCATATGACGTGTAGGGTTTTATGTTTTGCTTTAAGTATAAAAGGAAAAACCCTAGCCACGTTTGACTGTTGTTGTTTATGTTGTGTGTGTGAATCTCTTGTGAGATTTAGAGGTGTTTGCCTTCATACATACTTAGGGTTATCAAGATCAAGATTGATGTCGAGAGCTTGGTGATCGTTTTAGTTGCTGCATAAAGATCTTAAAGAAAAACACAAGTGGGAGTACTTGTGGTTGCTGTGAATCCAAGAAAGAAGTAGTCCGTGGACTCAGAGCTGTCACGTAGTCGTGGTAATAAGTTTTCTACTCGAGGTAGCAATAGAATGTAAGTGGTCTAAATCGCTATTGTAAAACTTCAATTATTTCATAGTGGATCTATTTCACCTTGAGGATAGTTAGGTTAAATTCTCCCCAGGTTTTTTACCGGTTTGATTTTCCTGGTTTATCATATCGTTATGTTCTTTATTTTCCGCACTATTTCAATGATATGATTTATCTATGTTAACCTAGATCTGTATAATTTACCTAAGTTAATCACTTGACTAAATAACTAGGTTAATCTATTTGTATTTAAGAGGTCTAAAAACGTACAAAATGTAACAAAACATAGTCTTGAAATATTGAACCAAAGGAAATAAGGAGTCCCTATTTATAAATTTGTTCTTATATTTGATGTGACTTAAGAATATTTCAATTCTCTTCATAGAGTACACTACATGGCAGAACCTCAAGCTCTCTTGCGTGAGGTCTCTACTTTTATATATTCGGACATATGTGATTTAATGTTAGGAATATATGTCACTATTTTATATAATTGGCTAATCTTTTGACAAAACTCACTTTACTTGTAATTGAGTTGATCTAGGATGTGTTTAATGCTTCAAGAAACAAGGTTTTAAATTCAAGTGTTAAAACCATACAAGTCTGTCCAAGAATCAAGTTAGAAAGTGTAGGATTTTAAAGCTCGATAGCTAGCTTGACAGCTAGCCTCTATCGAGGTTTAAAGAGAGCTGTTTCAGCCCGAGGCTTAATAGCTGCTCGATAGATAGGGTATGTGTCGAGATTTATGAAGTTCAGATTTTCAGTTTTGATTTTCATCCAATCCGTTAATGTATGTTTGGGTTTTCTTTTCTTACAACCCTAAACATATATAAGGATTATTTTAAGGGCCGTAAAAGGTGACATAAGTTGCACAAGAGAAAATTCTATAGTGTGAAGAAGAGTGTGATTGGAAATAGGGATGGCAATTTAGATTCGACCCGCAGATACCCTGCCCGGTCCGACCCTAATGGGCCGGATTTTACCCGGCACGATAAATAATAGGGTCGGATATGGGTTTAAAAAAAAAAACCTGAAGCGGGTCCGGGTCGGGTTCGGATTTTATAAAAAAAAAAAAAAAACCCGAAACCCGACCCGGTTAAGACCTGATTATATTATATATAAAAATACTAAATTACCCTCATATATATATAGTTAAAACCCTAAACTCTCAATTCCGCTCCTCATTTCAGCCTCTCACGCCTCTCATCTCTTCATCTCTCTGAGTCACTACCTCTCATCTCTTAGCGATCTCACACGCACGGCCACAAGCCGTATGTATAGCATGATGAACATCATGAACTCATCAGACAAGAGCTAGCGAGACTCCCGTTTCCGACAGATGGAAGTATCGATACCAGAAGAGCTAACTATCCTCGCAGTTCCGACAGATTTAAGAAGGGAAGGAGGTAGTTTCATCCTCGCCATTCCCGTTTCTCTCAAGTCTTAACTCCGTTTTGTCCTCGCCATCGCCGATCTCGCACTGTCTCCATTTTTTTTTTCTGGGTTCAGTTCGCCTCAATCATGTGAATTTGTGTTTGTGTTTGTGTTTATGATTTCTGAAAGGGAAAAATGAAAATCATAGATCTGAAATTTGTGTTTGGATTGTGATTTTGAAAGGGAAAATGTAGATCTGAAATCTATGTTTGTGATTGTGATTGTGTTTGGATCTGAATTTTTTTTTTTTTTTTGGTTGGGCCACGAATTGAGCCCAATCCTTTAACGGGACCTGGTTGGGGCGGGTTCGAGGCCCAGGAAAAAACCCGCTTAGTTAACGGGCCGGGTCCGGGCCATGGGTCTTGGCCCGCAGGTCGGGTCCGGGTATAGAAAAACCCAGCCCGAACCCGACCCGTTACCATTCCTAATCGGAAACCTAGTTTACCCTAGTTCTTAAAGAAGCTGCTGTGTTTGTCCACCATAGGGTTTTGTGATCAAGCAACTTCATGATCTTTATCGTGTGATGAACTGAAGAACTTTCTAATTTTTGCCGTGTAGGTTTTCCCCATTCGTAAACTAATCACTGTGTCAATTTATTTTTCGCTGCATACTTTAATTAATTGGTGATTTGTTTGTGCTGTCACGTACAATTGCATGTTAATTTGATTAATTAATAAACTTGGCTAATTAATCAATTAATTCATCACAATGGGTCAATACGTTTTTGGCCTATCATTATATATGCTAGAAATATTATATTCTTATGTACTATCTTGAATTCTTTATAATGCAATAGGATAGCATTTAACAATCAAAGTAAACAAACAAAAAAACAAACAAACAAAAAAAACCTTAAGACACAAAACTAAATCGCATTAACCCAAAATAGAGTTTTAAAGAACACAAAAACTTATCAACCTAAAGTAGAGATGCAAGAAAATAAAAAATAATCCACCAAAAAATTGAGAGGGAAATAATAATTTTTTGTGATGGAAATTATGCATAGAATAGAAGAGTGAGTGAAAAATTTATACTAAGAGAATGATAGTAAGAAGAAACAAAATAAAGGAAGATAAATGGAAAGAGGAAGAGCAACATTAAGGAAGAGGGCTTGGGGAGATGAAAAGGTAAAGGGAATGAGATAGATTGGAGACTGTAAATGTTAAAAAAAATTAGTACAATTTTATGAGGACAATTTTATTTATTTGAATTTAAGTAAAATCTTATATTTTTACATATATATATATATATATATTTTAAATAAAAAAGTTGAGAAGGTATAAATAATTTAATGATAAGGAGGATCTGGCTAACTTTCAATGTTGAATAAAATAAGATGAGAAAAAAAAAAAGTAGAGATAAAATATATAACAATAAACACTATCAAAATTATTTTATGTAATAGAATAATAATATATTCTTATCTACTATATTTAATTCTTTATAATGCAATAGAGTAACATTTAACCATCAAAGATAACCCCAAAAAAAAAAAAAAAAAACTTAAAACACAAAACTAAATTGCATCAATCCAAATTATAGTTCTAAAAAATACAAAAATTTATCAACCTAAAGCAGAGATGCAAGAAAAATAAAAAATCTACCAAAAAATTGAGAGAGAGAGAGAGAGAGCCTTTTTTTTTTTTTTTTTTTTTTAAAAAAAATTTTATGGGAGAGAGAGAGAAGAGCCTTTTTGTAAGGAAATAAAACTATGCAAAGAATGAAAGAGAAAATGACAAATTTATAGTAAGAGCGATGTAAATAAGAAGAGACAAAATAAAGGAAGATGAAGAGAAAGCTGAATAGTGATATTGATGCAGAGGGTAGTGGGAAGATGAAAAGATAAGTGAGGGAAAAAGGTTGAAGAAAGTGTAAATATTTTAAAAAAAAACAGTGAATGCTAAAAAAAAATTATAGAAAAATTGAAAAGAAAAAAAAAAAATAATGACGTGAACACTAATGTAGCTTAATTGGAGTATAACAACAATAAATTCTACGCTTAAGCTTTTAGATATACTAGTTACGGATCCTACGCATTGCGCGTGATAATATTTTTAGGGTAGTCTCATTAAATTTATTTTTGCAAATTGGACTAATTTAATAAATAGTAATGTATTTCATAATCATATTTTCATTTGTTACAGTGACAATCACAAATGTAATATATAATTTTTGTCATACCAAAATGAAAACAACACAATTTTTCTCAAGAATTCAAAAGGTTGAAAAAATATTAATTTTTTTATAAAAATTATTTATAGTGTTTTATGTCTCATTAAAAAGTAACTAAAATTTGGAAATTATTTTTTAGTTTTAAAAAAACTTTTTCAAATCCAAAACTTTCTACCGTACAATCAAAAACACCGAGAAACGTATCAAAAAAATTTATAAAATTTAACAAAACTACAATTCAAATAAAAAAGAAAGGGAAAAATAAAACTCACATCAAAGTCAAAGTCATTCTCAAAATAAAACTCACATCAAAGTCAAAGTCATTTCAAATGTGATGTGATCAAGCCAAATATTCAATGCATAATCAAATTCAAAAATTTTATCCTATCATACATAATGATTGTAATCAAGCCATGTGTAAGGACTAGATTTGTGGCTTAGTCCAGGATGAATGGACTTAGGCCCAAAAAGCCTAAAACAATGAATTTGTAGAGAGTGATATGGAATTGGATGGCAATCATGAACAAATAAGAAGTACTGATATGAATGAACTTCTTGTCCGAGGAGGCAAGTGTGCATATAAATCAACTAAATAGAGTACAAGTGCAATTTTGATTGTTATAGTGTTCTTTCTCTCTATTTTTCCGATCATTTTCTCATGGAGAGTCTTTTACATTATATAGCTCCCTTTGGACCATCTTAATCTTACACTTGTTGGTCATTTGAGCCCTTATCTGAGTACTTGTCCCACCACAACCACAACTCACAGAAAGCCAAAGAGGGTGTATGATGGGACAGATACTCAGATAAGGGCTCAGATGACCAATAAGTGTAGAATCAAGATGGTCTAAAGGGAGCTATATAATGTAAGAGACCCTTCATGAGGAAATGATCGGAAAAATAGAGAGAAAGAACACTGTAGCAATCAAAATTGCACATGTACTCTGTTTAGTTGATTTATATGAACACTTGCCTCCTCGGACAAGAAGTTCATTCATATCAGTACTTCTTATTTGTGCATGATTGCCATCCAATTCCATATTAGCCATTGTCTAATTCATTAGGGCCTAGTTTTTTAACCCACTTTCTACAAATTCATTGTTTTGGGCTTCTTGGGCCTAAGTCCATTCATCCTAGACTGAGCCACAAATCTAGTCCTTACACCAAGTATTGTGTTAATATTGTCATAATCTAATCTAACATCTAATCAACATGCAAAAAATGGATAGATAAATAAATAATTTTAAACTTGAAATTGAATTTGTTTTCTTAAAAATCTCAAAAAATACACTAATGAGATAAGGAAGATGAGTAATACAAAATATTCATAAATGCTTAAAAATAATTACTCACGCATCTAAAAACATCATATAATAAAGATTTAACAATTTGGTGCTAATTTGTAAACAATATATTTACAAACAGTAAAAGGAAACTGCACAAAGGCCATCTTCTTCAACTGCACTAACTATTCTTCATCATATTGTCCAAAGTATCTTGTTGTTTTTCAAATAAACTAAAACTTGAAAATAACCGTCTAAGAGGAATATGTATAGACAATACTTGATTATAATATTAAAATTAAAGTAGATAAATATGTAAAGTTAAAACCGTCTAAGATGAATTTGTAAATCCAAAGTATTTATATATTTAATAATGTCAAAAAAAATTAAAAGTAAAAAATAAATATGAAAAAAATAATGATGTGACAATGACGTTGAGGATGAGGTGGCTTAATAAGAGTGTAATAACAATAAATACTACGCTTTAACTTTTAGATATACTAGTCACTGACCTGTGCGATGCACGGGATAGTTAAATTTAAAATCACTTATATTTATAATAACAAAGATAAAACAAATGTGTGATTGCATTAAAGATAGATTAATATAAATGAATCTAAATGCTTAGAAAGGCTTTTAGAATAATTTCCCAAAAATTGAAGAGACCAATTTATATTGCTAAGGTCTAAAAAATAATAATTGTGACTTCTTAGGATCAAGCATGCTATCTACTATAGTCAGACCTAAAAAACTATTATGCCATCTTAAAAAATAAAGGATTTTCAAATTTTAACATAAATATCATTCTAGAATCCCATCTATTCTTTTTATTCTTCTTAAACATGCACCTCTTATTGATATTTGATTTCCTTTAAGCTCATATTCCATGTTAATTAGATATAAATTAACGTTATTTTCTATTATAAATTATTACATATAAATAAACCTCATTACATAAATATATTTTACACTTATATGATTTTGGAGATTATTCACCTAACAATCTTCACCCAAGCATCCTCCTTCTAGAGTCTCACCTCTTTTCTTTAAATCTGCATATGAACAATTTTAAGTGAAATAGTTTCAGCCAATGATTTCGTGTAAATAAAAGTCACTTTTGCCCAAATCTAAGTGGCTTTTTTTTCTCCTTTTGGAGTGTGGGTGGGTTTTGCCTTTTGTAATTGCATGCTCTTACTATGCAAAACCAAAAACAAAAGATTCTAGAGTTTCTTATGTTTCAACATCTTATAGCCTTACACATCATCAAACACCATCAGCATGAGATGTTAATTCTGTGAAGCAATGTGAAAAAGAGTTGGAAGACATTATTTGGCAAACTGATTGAAGCCATCCGTTCATATATTCATTACATGCATGTGTAGAAAATAAAAAATAAGTTTTGTTTTCTTTGCTCACCATGACCAATATATATCAATCCTAATTGAGCACATATGAGTTCAAAATAAAGATAGTAGTTTCGATTTTTGTCTGCAATGATTTTTCACTTCCATCAACCAGGACCATTCGTTATAATGAAGAGTTACGTCATTGTAGAGTTTATATATGGTATAAAATACGAGTAATGGCAATTGACAACACAGCCACATGCATCTTATTTCATTCATATATACTTTAGTTCATCTTATTCGTTCAAGTCAAAATTTACTTCTTAAAGCAATGAAGGACACCACAATGATGCAGTTATTTACTAATAACCTTAATCCAAAAGTTCAAACTCTGAATCTAAGTATCATGACTAACCTAAACCTGAAACAATAGATTATCCATGAAAACCGAACAAATTGTGGATAGAATCTAAAGCATTCAAAAACATTAATCATTGCTTGGTATAATAGATATATAGAATCAAATGGTTAAAATACTATTTTAGTCCCTAAACTTTATCAAAATTTTGATTTTCATCCCTGAACTTTAAGGAGTTCATTTTTCGTCCCGAAACTATTGAAAAGTTCATTTTTCATCCCTAAACTATTGAAAATGTTTTATTTATGTCATTAAACTTTACTTTTCATTCCTAAATTATTGAAATCAGTACCTTTTTCATTCTTATTTTTTTTTCTAAACCATTAAAAAAAACTATTTACAAAGTTTAGGGATGAAAAAGAACTTTTTAAAGTTTAGGGATAAAAAACAAATTTTTGTCAAAGTTCAGGGACCAAAATAGTATTTTACCTAATCAAAATTCATGACTATGTATAGCAGATTGCTTTATAATTCCTATGCTACAATAAATTCCATGATAATTGTTATGCCAATTCTTTGAAGATAAAAAATCTCACCAAAGTGTACTTATAGGAACTTGTTTGGACTTGTCAAACTTCATAAGGTCGGAGATTTGAAACACAATTTATACATTATAAATAAATTGAAACTAAATAAAACTCACCAACATTCTACCTTTTCATACTGGAAAACCTATCAGCATTAGCCATTGCACTGAGTGACAATGTTTTTCCAAACAAATCTCTTGGCATCCATATCCCTGATATTTGCTAATGGTTCAGCTTCAATCCACTTGGTGAAGTAATCTGTGCTGACTAGTAAATATCTCTTATTTCCTACTGCCTTAGGAAAAGCTCTAACAATATCCAAGCCCCATTGAGCAAAAAGCCAAGGGCTGGATAGAGGATTAAGGACTCCTCTTGGTTGATGAATGTTTGGGGCAAATCTTTGGCATTTGTCACACTTCTTCACATATTCTTGTACTTCCTTCTACATGTTCGGCCACCAATATCCCTACGTAAGGGCTCTGTGAGACAAGGACCTGTGTCCTGTGTGACTTCCACAAATCCCTTCATGTAACTCTTCTAGAAGTAGCTCTGAGGCCTCAGGGTGTATGCACATCAAGTACGGCCCAGAAAAAGAGCGCTTATACAACTTTTGATCCTCGAACAGCCAAAACTAAGGACCCTTTCTTTGCACCTTGTCGGCCTCGGATTTACTCTTGGGCAAGATGTCTTCCTTAAGAAATAATACAATGAAGTCCATCCAGCTAGGACCCACCCTAATCTGATGAATATGACCATGTTTCTCCCTACTTCAGTGGGTTTACACAAGTCTTCCACAAGGATCACTTGAGATAAACTTTGTGCCAAGGAGGTTGCCAATGTGGCAAGAGAGTCAGTATGTGTATTTCTACTCTTAGGGATTTATGATAAATTAAAAGACTCAAACCCTGACTTTAAGTGTCTAACTTGGTTTAAATACTCTTACATTCTGAGATCTCTGGCTTCCAACTCTCCCCCTACTTGGCCGACAATCAATCTCAAATTTGAGAATATCTCCACTACCTTTCCACCCATTTTTTGAATCATGGTCATTCCTACCAACAGAACTTCATACTCAGCTTCATTGTTTGTGGTCAAGAAGTCCAATCTCAAGGATTTCTCAATTATGGTCCTCTCGGGAGATATTAGAACTAGCCCCATTCCAGATCCTTTATGATTTGCTGCACCATCAACTTATACCCTCTAGGACAAAGGTTCTTGCAGGGAGTCCATCGATGTCTTACTTCTCCACTCTTCTTCTAATGGGGATTCAGCGAACTCTGCCACCAAATCAGCAAGGACTTAACCCTTGACCGAGGTGCAAGGCATGTACTTGATATCAAAAGCCCTTAGGATCGTGCCCCATTTGGAAATCCTCCCTGTATAATCAGCATTTCGGAGTAGAGATCTGAGCGGAAGTTGGGTTAGGACAACAACCATGTGTGATTGGAAGTAGTGGGGGAGCTTACGTGTAGCGTGCACCACTGCTAAAATGGCTTTCTCCAGTGGAAGGTAACGGACCTTGGCCTCATGTAGTGACTTGCTCACATAGTAAACTGGCATCTACACACCACTATCAACTTGTACCAGCATCAAGCTCACTGCGTGGGAGGCCATTGCAATGTAAGCAAACAGAACCTCATTCACCTCAGGTCTGGACATAATGGGTGGCCAAGAAAGGTATTCTTTCAATTGCTGGAAAGCTAGAACACACTCCTCGGTCCATTCAAATCTCTTTCACTTGTTCAACAACTGAAGAAAGGCCTATACCTGTCTGCTGATCGAGAGATGAATCGGTTTAAGGCAGCAGTCATTCCTGTTAGCTTCTGGACTTCTTTACGATTCCAAGGTGGTTATAGACTGTTAATTGCCTTAATTTGATTAGGATTGACTTCAATCCTACAGTAAGTGACCATATAGCCCAAGAACTTTCTTGAACTAACACCAAAAGAACACTTAGAAGTATTAAGCCGCAGCTTGTGCCTCCTCAAGATCTCGAAGATATTCCCGAGGTCGTTAACAAGCTCAACCCTGTTCATCATCCTCTGGTAGGTAGCCCTTGCATTCTTTAAACCAAAATGCATTACTTTGTAATGGTAATTTCCAGTGGGGGTGACAAAAGTTGTCTTCTCTTGATCACTTATATCCAGTAGTATTTGGTGGTATTCTTGGAAGGCATCCAAAAAGCTCATCCAAGGATGGCCTACAGTTGTGTCCACTAGCTGATCAATCCGAGGCATGGGGAAAGGGTCCTTTGGACAGGCCTTGTTCAAGTTTGTGAAATTCATGCATACTCATCATTTTCCACTTTTCTTCTTTACTACTACTGTATAGGCTAACCATTCAGGGTAGAACACTTCCTTAGTAACCCTAGCCTGCTTAACCTTGTTCATCTCCTCCTTGACAGCATCAAAATGTTCTTTAGATGAGTGCTGAGGTAGTTGCTTCTTAGGGAGGAAAGTTGGGTTGACATTCAGATGATGGCAAATGAAGTTTGGATCCACCCCAGGTGCTTCATAAGCATTCCATGCAAATACATCAATGTTCTTTCTAAGGAATGCTATCAACTTCTCCTTCTCCTGAAGAGGTAGCTAAGCTCCGACCTGAAAGAATTTCTCCAGATCACTATCTATAACAATCTCTTCTACCTTCTCGCATTTTGCCCCTTTCAACACCGCATCTGTAGATAGGACCGGAATCCTTGATTGCTATGAGCTCCCCTCAGCAGAGGCCAATGACTCATTTTCAGGCTGATGTATAATTGCAGCCGCCAAGCACTGCCTAGCCATAGATTAACTAATAACAAGCTCTTCAACTTGGTCCCCGAACGGATATTTTACCTTCAAATGCAGGGTAGAAGAAACAGCCCCAAGGGCATGGAGCCATGGTCTTGCCACAATGGCCTTGTAGGGAGAATAAGCATCCACCACAATGAAGTCCACTTCTACTACCTCTGAACTTACTTGTACGGGTAGTCTAATCTGACCCTTTTGAAAGACAACTTTTCCATCAAAGCTTATCAAAGCTGAATCATATGCTGTCAAATCCTCAAACTTCAGATTCAGCCCTTTGTATAAGTCAGGGTACATAATCTTTGCACCATTGCCCTGGTCCATCAATAATCTTTTCATATCATACCATTCTATCCTAAGCGTGACCACTAAAACATCATCGGGTGGCTACATGGTTCTAACCTTGTCCTCATCCAAAAAGCTCAACACTGGTCGGACCTCCACTTTAGCCCTCTTCGGCTTAGGATTAGAGTCGTCGGCGTGTGGCAAAGCTACAGGCATCACCCTGGAGGGCTGCGAGCCAGTTCTTCCAAGAGCAGCAAAGATGACATTAATTGTACCCAAATGGGGCCTTGAAGAAGCATTCCTCTAAGCCCTCGACCCTGCTTAGTCTCCTTGCCCATTAGGCAGATATAAAAACTGTTGTAACCTTCCATCTCTGACTAGTTGCTCTAGATGGTTCCACAAAGTTCTATAGTCCTCGGTGGCATGCCCTCATTCCTAGTGGTATTAGCAATGAAGACTTTGGTTGCGCCTCATAGGGTCTCCTCCCATCTTGTTTGGTCGTTTGAAGTATGGCTTGCTCTTGTTCTTCTCCAAAACTTGATGCACTGACTCTTAGAGAACACCGAGTTAATCGCCTAAGGAGCCGTAAACCCAGATTGCCCAACAAAATCCCTTCAAGGCCTGTTATTGTTGTAGCGGTCCAACCTAAAATCCCTCATCTCCTAAGGGATAACCTTACCCTTCCTCTTGCCTTGCTGTTGGTCCTCCTTGACCCGTTTATACTTATCAATTCGGTCCATGAGCTGATGCATAGTGCCAGCAGGTTTCCCAGTCAAGGACTTCCTCAAACCATGCTCGGCAGGTAGGTCGACCTTAAATGTCCTTATAGCCATGTCATCGAAATCCCCATCGATCTTATTGAACATCTCCTAGTATCTGTCCGAGTACGTTTTCAAGTTCTCCCCTTCTCGCATGGACATGGATAACAAGGAGTCCAAGGGTCAAGAAACTCTACTGCACGTGATAAAACGAGACCCAAATGCTCGGGTGAGCTCTTTGAAAGAATTAATGGAACCTGCACCTAGGCCATCAAACCACCTCATGGCCACAAGTCCTAAACTGGAGGGGAATACCTTGCACATTAAAGCCTTATTCTTGGAGTGCATAGTCATTCTCTGGTTGAAGTGGCTTACATGCTTTATAGGATCTGTTTGACCATTGTACATGGTGAACGTGGACTAGGTGAACCTCCGAGGAAGTCTCCCTCCCTCGATTCTATGCGTGAAAAGTGACTTGGAAATTTGGTTGAGTGCTCTACTCATAGCATCATTTCCAAAGCTTTTGGAAGATGAATTTTTGTTTCTGCGCTCATAATAGTAGTCCTCATCATACGAGAAGGACTCACTAGAAGGAGTCCTTGATCTGCGTCTATAACTACCATCCTCTTCATCATCAAAAGAGAAGTCAAAATGGGAGGGAGTTCACCTTCGCCGTTCGTGACACAACTTCCTCTTTAAATGATCAATCTCCCACTGCATGTTCTTAGCATCTTCCTCATGAGAGAGGTGGCTCCCACCCCGAGAATGGCTCCTACCGGTCTGGGTAGTATGCACACTCCCTTCCCAGTCCCTTCTTTGTTCAAGATTACGGAAATAATCTTGACACTAAGACCCCATAGATTCTGCCTGATTCGGACCTGAACCTACCATAGTTGGATGTTAGACTCACTATGACACCAGAAAATTCCCATAGACGACGCCAATTGTAAGGACCATATTTGAGTCTGTAGCCCAAGGGATGAATGAACTTAGGCCCAAAAAGCCCAATACAATGAATTTGTAGAGAGTGAGTTGGAAAACTGAGCTCTAATGAATCAAACAACAAGTAAAGTGGATTCAGATGATAAGAAAATGAAGATATTCTAGTTTAATCTGAAGAAAATCATCCTCGACATAGTCCAATGAGATCATTTCTTATATATTTATCTCGAGTTTGATTACAAGTTCAATTCTTGATTGCTACAGTGTTTTTCTCTTAATTTCTGATCCATTTCTCTCAGGATATCTCTTCCATTTTATACTATCTTCCCTTTTCATCTCCACCTTCCATGTGCAAATCAGATTGTTGGTGTTGATCCTTATCCCATCAGCACCTTCCTGAAATCTTTGGATAGTAGCTGTAAGGCTGAAAGTTACTGTTCAGATATCACTTCCTCATTAATACAACCAAAGAGTTATCTGTAGAGCCTTTAATGCGATGGTAGCAGTTTTCCCTTCAGATATTTTATAGCTTCCCTATATCTTGTTCCTTCTTGATACTTATTCTCGTCAGTGGAACCATCCGGAACGTTACTCTTGATGTCAGACCGCATCGTCTGACCTCGGCTTTGCCTAGCCATGGAAGCATTCATCCTCGGATCACTTCCCTGGAACATAACACCTAAATCCCTTCCTTTATTTATCAGTGTTGACCTCTATCCCATGTCTATCCATCCTCGGACTTTTGAGGTGTCCTTGGACTGGGCCCCCGGCCCGATACATTCTATTGGGCCTAATATCTCTACAAAAAGTATAATTTAAGTGGTAAAGTATAATTTTTCTTTTCTGTTTTTAGTTTTTTCTTTTGAAATGGGCTGCACATTTCTGGAATATTAAGTATCCGTTTGGATACAACGTTTGGTGTTCAACGTCTGCATTTCACGTTTTTATTTTATTTTTTTTTTTTAGAAGAATGTTTCACATTTCCATTGGGTCTCGTGCACTGTTCATGAGACTCATAAACCCTTTTTTTTTTTTTAGCAAAACTTTCATTAAAAATGAATCCAACAACACTATTCACACATTTAAAAATTATTTTGCTATAACGTTTTCAGTTTTCAGCGGTATCCAAATAGACCCTAATTAAAAGAACTTTTTTTTTTTTTTTTGGAGAAACAAACACACACACATACGAGAGAAGGAAAGGGGTTGAGTGTGATGTTAAATGTAGATTTATATAATGATTGGGTCTTTCCACTTCTTTAAAGTGAACGTTTTGACTTCGTAAATTGATCCCATTGCGATTTATCCTTTAATAATAATAAAAATAATTCCATTGTAATTTTGCTCTTTCATTTCAGACATGTTAAACTCAATCAGGTTAAGAACTTTTGAAATCAAACCCAGCCAAACCCCTCTCCTTTACTGCATTGAGAAGTATTCATCTTTTTCTTTTTCATTTTTTCATTTTTTTTTTTTGGAGGGAAGAGAAGTATTCAACCAAAACTCAACCCAAATCCTTGTTTTACATCTTTGTTTCTCTTAAAGAGGAAATAAAGGGGTATTTGCCTATGCCATAGTTGGAAATAGAGAATCATGAGGTTTTTAACTTTTTAAATGCGAGGTAGGGTAGAAACAATATTCAAACCCAAAACTAATTACTAATTGTTCCAAAAGTTTAAATCATTAGGAAATTATGAATTTAATCATTTAACCAATATATATTCTAATAAAAGCAATTTTTTGAGTTTTAACAAAGGAAATTGAAGATGTAATCTAAATATTATATCATAGCAATTAAGGCGAAGTCTTACAGACTTATCCGTGGAATAAAAGATACACAAATCATATGTAGAGATCATGAACAATAGAAGTACTGTATAGAAATGAAAAACAAGCATGCACATCATTTTACTGAGGTAGTGGACGTTGATTTTGATTTTAAACTTTATGCAGTAGGGTGAGAGGCTTCCATTGCTATGCCACAGAGGCCTTCCTTTGCAGCAACATCTCTTTGCATCTGTATGTACCCGTCTTCGCCCCATTGTGTACCCCATGAATTCTTCACTAGCCAATACTTAGTCCCATCATTACTTACCTCATACCCAACAGCAGTAACACCATGGTCTAGGCTAGTGCCACAAGGTCCTGTAAAAGCACCAGTCGAATAGAACTGGAACTCAAAGCCTCCAGCATCAATGGCAACAGAAACTGGTTGATTAGCTACAGCCTTTAGCAATGCCTGCTCACTGTTGGCAGGCACATCTTCATAGCCAGTTATTTTGGCTGCATCGTTGGCTTCTTCGTTAGCGTTGCAAGTTCCATCAACACCCATGTAGGGGTAGTTGGCCTCTGTTGTGAGGCCGTGATTGTGTTGTATGAATTGGAAGGCATTATCCATCAAAACACCCTGGCAGCCTTGGTCCACACCTTTAGTATCACAAATTCACAATCTACTAGCTCTTGTTCAGACAAAGAGATTAATTTACCAGTTGTTAGCTGAGTAATTCCTTCCATAGCTGCCACTGCTGAAAATGCCCAGCAACACCCTATATGTTCATCACAAGAAAGAGTCAAAATCTTTTATATATATATATATATATATATATATATTTTTGGATAATTCAATAGTTGGAAGATGGAGATTTGAACTCTTGATGTCTCCATTGGAAACACAAGGAACTTTTAGACTTTTAATTAAGCTACAAGGTTATATTCTTGGCAAAAGAGTCAAGAGTCTTGAAGTCAATAAATATTGTTTATCTCAAAATTAAACACTTACCACATTGGCCTTGGTCCTTGATGGGTGTTACAGCTCCTTTCTTTCTCCAATCCATACTAGAAGGCAAAGCAGTCACATTTTCATATTTGAAGGATGTTGTCTCTGTGGAGCACTCATGCCCCTCGAATCTATTTCGTGAGGCTTTGAACTCTTCGTTTGTAAGATCTGCAAATTGGTTGACACTTAGCTTGTAAGATTTGTTTGCATCACCGTTCGAAGATTCTATACGTGCCACATTTTCCTTGAATATCTTGAAACGGTTCTCTTTCTCGTAATTGTCCTCGTATACACGTCCATAATGAGCCATCCATTGCTCATGCCTCTCACGCATTGATTCATCTTGGAGGGTGCGAGCAGTAGCTTGAGAAGCCAAAGCTCCCATACTGAGGATTAAAGCGAAACAAATCCATTGGCTCTGGTTAGTGAACCCCATGGTACTGGTAGCAGCTAGGATTTAATAAATTGAATGAATGAAAGGCACACCAACTCCACGGTAGCTTATGAGATTTATATAGATTAATTCATGTGTGTAGTCCTGCTAGAGGAAGCTTTGTCCATCATCTTCAACGTGCACGCACAGGTTTTCTGATTTGAGCCCATAATCTAATTTGATTACTAATATGATTTTCTCTAGAGTGATTACGTGGTGCATGCACTTGTCTCTTTATGTGTATTAATATGGGTTGAATCTTAAATTGATCCATGCCTTGGTCTCTAATAGTGAGCAGTTTAATCGTTTTCCTTTGTACTTTTCTTATATCAGAACAGGCCAAAATGCTCTCACCGTACCGTTTCATTCCATCATTAAAGGGCTGTGTATCAAATGCATGGTTATGACGTTACAAAAGGTGTTAAAAGAAGCTTCAAAGTTCATAGCACAAGCTAAGGCTTTGAATTAACAACCAATATCAACGAACGCTTGAACTGGACAGAACTATTTAACAACCAATTTCACTTCTATTTAACCAATTGGTCTCGCCTGTGAATGCAGAGAAAATTCCAAAAAAAAAAAAAAAATAAATAAATAAAGGATTTCGTGTACGTTTGGATAGAGTTGAAAATTCATTTTCAGATGCGTTTTGCGTTTCCAATGGGTTCTTGTGCACTATTTACGAGACCCGCAAGTACTTCATTCAGCAAAAAAAACTTCAAAACTGAGTCCCACTATATTATTCACATATTTAAAAATTATTTTGTTACAATATTTTTAGTTTTTAGTAATAAAACATTTCATGTGATTATTGTTAAGGCCCAACAATTGAATTTGGCTAATCAAGCAAATTAAGCACCGAGTCCACCATGCTGGCTCACATTGTGGACTAGAAATAAATTCGGTTCACGAGAACCAATTGGGCTGTGATCATATTGAATTTGAGTCCATTCTTGAACTTCACAATCATGGTAAGCCCGTAAACATTTGTTGGGCTAGTTCAGCCCATTTTCAGGTAATTACATTCTTAGAGCAATCACATCGATCACATCAATCCGTGCAAAATTCATGTCTATTTTGCAAGAAAAAACATTTTTTTTTTCTATTTTACACACTCACTTTTACAAGATATCCACATCAGTTTATCTATTCTATCATCTATTTTATTTAAATAATAATATTTCTTTAATTTTTTATTATATCAAACAAACCACTACCCACATGGCCCCACCCACCTTTTTCTTTCTTTGTTGTGAGCACATGAACAGTGCACAGTTACTGTTCATTTGCAAAACAGTTTGTATATTTGCACATTTTTACAAGTACTGATGTATGTGTTTTTTGGGTTAAAATATGCAAAATTGAACATTTTTTGTATTTTGCAAATTTTTGCAACCATTGATATGGCTACTCTTACAACCTAGAAGATACCCTAAATTACACAGTGCATTATAAACTTTCAAAATACATTGTCAGTATCTTAAACTATAATTCGTATTACAATTTGCACTTGTCATCAATTCTACCATTATCTTGGATGGAAAACCAAAGTTTAAGGCAGAAAGTGTAATCCAAAGTATAGTTTAAGATAATAAATGTAATTTCTCATTTGTTTTAAATGGATTGAGAATGTGAGCAATTGAGTCTTTTCACGTGGTACCATCCATGTTAACAGTAAAATTGATGGTAAGATGCAAAGTGTAATATAGGTTATAGTTTAGGATGGTAAGTTAGTAACTGTGCATTCTAAAAATTTAAAGTGCAAAGTGTATTTAAAAGTATAATTTATATCAATCAATTTTTGGTATAGGCGAAAATTGAACCCTAAATCTCTTATCCAACCATCAGAGACTTTATCAGATGAGCTAACTAGAACTCACTAGAAAAACCTAATTCGTTGAGTGTGATGTTGAATATAGATTTATATAATGGTTGGCCTTTAAATGAACGATTTGACTTCGTAAATTAATCCCATTGTGATTTATCCTTTAATCAAAAAATAAATAAATAAATAATCCCATTGTAACTTTGCACTTTCTTTTCAGACATGTTAAACTCAATCAGGTTAAGAACTTTTGAAATCAAACCCAGTCAAACCCCTCTTCTTTACTGCATTGAGAAGTATTCAACCTTTTTCTTTTTTTAGGGAAGAGAAGTATTCAACCTAAAGTTGACCCAATTCCATGTTTTACATCTTTGATTCTCTGAAAGAGGAAATCAAGGGGTATTTGCCAAAGCCATAGTTGGAAATAGAGAATCATTTATTAACCCTTATTTATTTATTTTATTACATCATCACCACCACTTGTATGGTGGATATTCACAACTTCTTAGCATATTCCTAACATATGGGCCAGAAACTCTGACATTAAATGAATACTCACTTTGAATTTCGTAAAATAATAGTGAAAACCCTAAACTTATAGTTGAAGCCTTCCCTGTACATAGATATTATAGAGGATAAGTTATCCATGACATGATACTTAAGAATGGTCACTTAAGTCCTCTTAAAATCTTACTAGATTCTAATTGGAAACATCAGATCCCATTGATGTAGCTAACGAAATTCTTTAGCTATAAAATATAAGGTAAATATCATTTTTTAAGCAGTGTTGTTCTACGTGGTTCTTGAATTATGTGTTCTTCATATATGTAATGCTGCGTTATAGAAAGCAAGACAAACAAGTTCTATTAAAAAAATTACAAAAAGTACAAATCTTGGTTAATTGGATAGTTCACATTGGAGAGATAATTTACCTTTGTCACAAAAGTTTCTTTATATTTTTGGATAATCACATAAATAAAAGTGCACTAGCTAAGTCGGACGAATTTCTTTTGATTCACTCAAATAGGTTCGAAAGAAAGAAAGGGCCACATTAGAAGAACAGTTATGATTCATAGCAATACATTAGCAGTATATTATTTGTCTATTTTTTTTTTTTTTAAATTTGGTTAATTATAACTAAAAAGCAAATGAGATATATGACTGGCTATGAATCTACAATTGATAACCTATAAAATAGAACACCAAAATTGGGATAGAGGGCCACCAATATTGCTGGATGAATTTTCA
This sequence comes from Quercus lobata, assembly GCF_001633185.2. Classification (NCBI taxonomy): domain Eukaryota; kingdom Viridiplantae; phylum Streptophyta; class Magnoliopsida; order Fagales; family Fagaceae; genus Quercus; species Quercus lobata. The sequence goes on from NC_044911.1 coordinate 41,517,362, forward strand.
TTTGGTTAATTAGATATTTAGCATGATTATGCAGGTAATAAACTCCTAATTTTAAAGCTTTATGTACTTTTTTTTTTTTTTTGTTGGTTACAATAAGTGAAGAGGGACTCAATTCCCTTAAGAGTAAAGGAGACAAATTGATATCAAACTTCTTATTTTAAGTGGATTTCAATTAACTCAGCTGGTAAAGAATTTTCTTGTTGAATGAGAGATTTGTGATCCAATTTCTACCTATACCAAAAATTAATTGGTATCTTAATTTGATAAAAAAAGAGTCATAAAAAACAGACAACATAAATTGAAACTATATCTTAAAATAAAATAAAATAAATTAACTTCTTGTTCCAAAGGCTCCCCGTATAACACGTTTTTTTTAATGTTAATGTGAGTTGTTAAAGCACTTGCATAATTTCTGAGAGTGATCATATTAACAGTACTTAACACTAATATACCGAATATCATCAATACAAATTCTGACTTACTTTTTACAAAGGCCGACAAATTCATAATTTTAATCCTAGCCTTGTCTTTTGACTATTAACTCCAGCTTGAGTCACTTAAGATTGGTTGAAAACAAACAATTTCCTATTCCCCCAAATCTCAGACCAAATAGCTTACCCTTTTTAATTGATTGAATTTGAACAAATATAAATTAAAATTGTAAGTTATTATATAAAGATGTACGAATAGTACCGCTGTTTTGCTTACCACATTATGTGTGTTCAGGTTATTTATAGAAGTCCCTATTTTTATCTGAATTGATGGTTTGAGAAGTAGGCCCGCCTTGTACTCTTTTTTTTTTTAACATAAATATATTTGTGATAAAATAACTTAACTTACCATAATTTGTTTGGTTGCTAGTTTTTGGAGATGGAGGTTCCATTTATTTTTGACCAATTGTCAAATGTCATACCAACCTAGCAAAAAACCCATCGTCATACCCACAACATTAAAAATATTTAAATAAAAATATATATAAATAAGAACAACAACAACAAAATTGCAGAAAAACATTCTCAAAAAAAATTGCAGAAAAAAATAAGTAAAAAAATAAAATTTTTTTTAAAAAATAAGTAAATTTATTTTGTATGCATTTACAAAATTATATCAACTTCTTTGAAGTAGAAATTAATCATTGGACCTGCTTTCCATCATATTAAAAACCCATAAAAGCAGGTAATTTCGGTTGGACTTCCAATCAAAGACTTCCTTTTGCCAATATTATTGCCTCGGAGAAGCAAATGGCCTTTTTCAGGCTTGAGTTAAAGACTAGATGCTCAACATATTTATGCGCCTCACAATGTTATTCTTTTGGTCTCAAATCTGAATGCACCTTAAAAAAAAAAAATCAAACACCATCATTATGGGCTAATTACCATATTCCCATTTTGGGGTAACTCTTTCCAGATTGTCATTGTTGGATTGAGTGAAGGCTGTGAAGCTGTTCTTGTTTAGTGCCACTCGAGTTTTTGCACTGTGTAGGCTCAAGTAATATTGCCATGGAGCAGTAAAAATATCCTCGTGATCCCATAATATTTTTCTAGACATGCTTGTTAAGTAGTAATTTTAACAAATTATTTGAATGATAATATTTGACCTCATAAATTGAGGGTTTTACTTTGAGTTGTCACTTATTTTCTTTAAATTAAAAAAAAAATTAAGAAAACATTATATTTTATGGATAGAATTGAAAATTTACATTTTATTAAACATAAAAATGAAAATTACATAACTTTGTTCTTAGATACAATCTAAGAAATTATATGGTTTAAATTTCCTAATTACATTTTAAAACATGATAAATTACATCAATAAGAGACTTAGTCTAAAACCATTGATCTAAAGTTGGAGACTTAAGGGTTGTTTGGTAAAGTAGTTTGAGAAAGGTTGTTTATAGTTTTTTTGAAATACATGTGTGAAAATATGTGTGATGTTGTTTAAAATGTGAAAAATGTGAATTTGAGATTGATGACCAAATAGGCCCTAGATTATAAAGTGAAAAAGTGTTAAGTAGTCTATCAAATGGTTAGCACCTTAATTTAGCAACAAGGTAGCATTCTATATTTTGAATTTTTCTTTGTCCATTTTTTTTTTTTTTTTGTATGTACCTTGTTGCTAATATTATATCATATATTGAAATGCATTTGTTAAAATTTATTCAATTAATATAACTTTCTTTTGAACGCAACTAAAATGTAAATTAAGAAAGCTATATCATTATTGATTAGTGAACTCCACCTTCACTCCTAACTGGCTGCTAGCTAATCTGATTGTTAAATTCCTAACAGATTGGAGATAATCTATAAACATGCATTAGACTTTCTCCTTCACAGGAAGAAAATGTAATAGTGTTGTACCAAAATATATATTTACATATATGTATGTATGTATATATAAATTAAAATTAAAATTAAGAAAAAAATGACATGCGACACACCAATTTTATGTTTAGGACTTGGGACAATGAGTGCTTTGCTGTCTAGTGATTTGGAGGCAATAGAAAAGCGTGGAAGCACGATTACAAATCCTACATTCCTACCACACAAAAAAAGTGAGACATGAGGCATTAAATGCTATCTCCTTTTCCTTCCTAAATTACCCTAAAAAGTATTTTTTGAGAATAACCTTACAAAGTAGTTATCATTATTATTATTATTATGTATAGAATCGAATGCTTATGCTCTTTTATAGTGGTACTTTGAGTTAAGTAATGTATTTAAATTTGGTGAAAGAGTGCAATTAAGTGTGTGTGTTTAACAATTTTTTTTCTTAAAAAAAAAAAAAAATCAAACAATGCTAAAATTACAATAAATTACACAATTTATATCACAATAGACTACTGACGAATTGTGAGTGATTGAAAAAATGTGGTAGGTTAAAAAAAAAAAAAAAGATTTGTACCTCAATCTAAAAGACATAAATATAAATAAGAGGAAAGGATTTCAACAATGCTTTGGTTGCATGAACTCACATCAATAAAAGTATTCCTTCTCAAAAAAAAAAAACTCACATAAAGAAATAAGAGAATAAAAGCTTTGCTGATATGTGTTGGATCTCCTTAATTACTACGAAGTACCTTAACTCAACATATTTTAAACCAGAACTTGAACTTTACTAATATATGTTGGATCTCACATTCTCACATATACTTGTTTGTCACCGTGATCATTTAATTGAGGGGTATATTTTCCTGGGCTGTAATTTGAACTCCCAAAGCCAATTAGAGAACAATAACGCAATGCAACATCAATAAGGAAAGAATACAAACATCGCGGGTAAATTACTAATTTGTTCATTCAACTATAGAAATTGACGTGGGTTCCAGTTATCTTAACTAGCTAGTAAAGTTTCTGATAGTTGAATAAAAAATTTAAGATTCAATCATCATTTACACTAAAAACTAATTGATATCTTGATATGATAATAAAGAGTTATTATCAGAAGCGGATGCTATAAGTTAAAATTCTCTCCAAAAAAAAAACTATAGAAATTGATTCTCAACTATTAATTGTGACAATTTTGTTTATAAAATTTTTAAATCAAGTCAATTTCATCTTTCAATCTTCTCTTACCATTAAAATTTTAAAAGAATTATGTAACAAACGGATCACTGCACTATTAATTTTTTTTTTTTTTTTTGGGGTCTAAAATACATTTTACACCCATAAAGTTTGAGATTTCTTCTAAATCAAATACTTGACTTTTAAAACTTTAATTTACACCATTGAATCCTACAAGGATGCCAATGTACCCATTCCGTCGTGGTATCATTGTCAACATTTTAGAAACGATTATTTTCTTTTTCTATCCAAAAGGACGTCATTTTTGTGTAGGTTAGCAGCAAGATTCGATAGGAGGAGCACATCGATATTGTTGCAATACTCAATAGTATTAATTACATGTTTTCATAGTCAAGCGATCAATTTATAAACAACCTCAAACTTAGAGGGTGTAAATAGTATTTTAACTCTCTCTCTCTTAAATAAATGTTGCTCTAAGAAGCTAAAAGTTAAAATTCACCTATATGTATGGGTTTTTTTTCCCCTTGTAATGTTGGTAAATATTGTACTTTGAAATAAATAAATAAATAAAAATCATGCGATTCTCTCTCTTCTAGGAGGGAGAGATATCATAACCACTAATGGTAGAAATGAGGTAAATGGGAATTGCAAAATCTCATGATGAAAAGTGTGGGAGTTGTAAAATAAGCACAAGGGTATGAGTGCAAATCCATTACAAATAGTTTTGGCAGTGGCTTTACTCAATGTGACTTGCAACGATAGTAGACTAGGGTAGTCATAACCGCACTACTTGCGTTCGGTGTACATTGTCCCATCGACTGAAAATGAAAATAGTATTGTAGGGCAATGATGCACTCTTACGATGCCACACATACTATGTAAGGGTATAAATACCTCCTCCATCAGTAGGAAGAGGTATGCTTAAAGCCTTAAACTCAAAACTTGCTCTTATTATTTCCCTTACCAAAAATAGTAACTGACTTGAGTTTCAGAGTGCTTACCATCGCCTAGCGCAATAACATGCTTTTCTAATGCAGAACTTGTACCTAGTTTCAGTAGAGCTTCATCTCCTATCAATTCATAATACGCAAATCCCCAAATTACCCAACATCGATGCTCTGACTAGTTACAGAGGTATGATTAAAACCCCTTTTTTTTTTTTTTGCTAAATCCAAATTTCATTAGCAGCAACAAAATCTATCTTCTAAGCTTCCTTGATAGCAATTGGAAAGGAAGATATATTATATCCAAAAGGCTTATTAACGTGCAAAAATTTGTATCTATTTTAACATAAGAATACTACTTTTTTAACTTTTTACCTATTTACTTTTCATAATACCCCACATCAGATTATCTATTTTGCACAACATTTCATTCAAATATCAATTTTTCTTGATTTTTAAAATTATTTATTTTTCTTTATACACAATAATCATCATTTACTTTCTTCCCTTATTCTCGAGATACTTAAAGAAAGAATATAAAACTAAATGCAAAATAAATAGTATCAATGTAAATTTATATAGTTCCTGTAGTAAACTTGTAAATTTACATAATTATACACTGACTGATATTGATAATTTTTAAGTAAAAATGTGCAAATTTTACACATTTTTTTAATTATACACTCACTGATATCATTTTGTCAAGTATGGGCTACAATTTTTTTTTTTTTTTTTTGGAGATAAAAAACTACGTATTATTATTCAACTAACTAAACAAAGAAGCAACAAAGTGAGAAATATTTGGAGGAACAAACTCTATTCAAACTAACAGAAGTGAAGATAACCTAGTTCTCCTATTTCAACGGCCTCTTAATCCAACCAAAATTTCTTGAGTTTTAGGACATTACAAATAGTGTTAGAAATCGTGTTAACAAAAGCATGATTAAAACATAAATGTCTTTGGTGGGATTTTGAACAATTTTGAAGATGAGTTTTGTCGGGCTTTGATTTTCTTAATAAACCAAAGGATTCTCAAATAAAAAATAAAAAATAAAAACCAAAGGATCCAAGGCCGTTGAATGAATAGTCACCATCTTAGCAAACTTACTAATAACTCCTCAAAAAAGTGAAAAGCTCGTATTTTCATAGATCTTGTCTATACTCCATAATGAAATTCTTTTTTAGTAAATGAAAATTTATTAAAGCAAAATATAAAAAATAAAAAAATAAAATAAAATAAACACCCAACAAATGGCAATGTGACTTTCATATAAGCCATCTATCAAAAACTTTTAACTTGTATAAGATAACATCAATCTGGTATAAAAAAGATATTGGTTGAAGCTTCATACTTTCTACATAAAGCTATGGCTGGTAATTATTTTTTCCCCATAGAACAGGATTAAAACCCATAGCTCTTTACTATGATAATATAAAAATCCATGAACATATTTTTATGTCATCAAATAGATAATTATATATAGCCTTCTAAAAAAAGATTATATAAAGATATACAATATATCTATCGATTCTATCCTTTGTGTCTTTTAAGTTTTAATCGTGTGTAATCCTAAGAAGTCCACGAACCTCTTATATTATAATGAATGAAAGTTCAGCTGAATTTTTTTGGGGAGAACTTTCTTTCTAATTTTTTTTGGAGAAGAATTTTCTATTTAATTATATATATAACTTTCTAGATTGAGGGAAAAGGAGGGGAGTAGAGTAGAGTAAAATAGAATTGACCTAAAATTAGTTTATTTTCACTTTTCAGCCAACTTCATTCTACTCCCCTTCACTCCTCCGTCCTCCCCTTACAAGATAAAACCCACTATCATAGTTTTACTCAAAAAATTAATTGTACAGCAATTTCCTAATTTCATCCATTCTACTTAAAAGAACTTGTGATAATATAACATTTTGTCATGGTAACTTTACTCTAAATAATAACCTTTGTGAACTGACTATACTTTTTAATTTCTAGTCACTTTTTTGTGCAACTCTAATTGTAATAACCATGTATATTTTTACATTCATTTTTCTATTATACAATGTTCTACTGTTGTCATTGTCTTCTAAATTGAGGACATGGATAATTTTGCTCCTTATCCTCATGAAAACAGGTAGACGAATCAGTAATAATTGACCTTCTATATGAGGCCCACTTTATAAAAGCTACTGTATGCATCAAAATAAATTTACAATACAACTGTTTTCTCAAAAAACTATACAATATAACTGCAAAATTTACCCAGTTATCAACGCAAGGAGGAAGAAGTTTGTAACGGAATAGTGGGAAAATTCATATCCTGGTATCAATGTCCTGGGTGCTTAATCTTTTCGTAGAAAGATGAAACTATTGCACACTAGCTAGTAATTTTCGTAAGAAATTTAGCTACCTCAGAACTTGCCAAATAATCTAACGTTATGAATGAATGAGAAGTCTTAGTATTTATAGACTTTTGCATGTCTATTGAGAAAAGATACACATGTTTACCAAAAATTTCTAAGGGTGTGCACGTATTGGATTTGATGGGTTGAGGGAAAATTTTTAACCAATCTGCCATTAGTGAGTTGGAAAAATTCCAAACCATTGTCAATCCACCAAACTATTTTTTTTAAAAAAATGGTAGGTTGGTTGAAAATTTGGGTAGTTTCAACTAGGCAAATTAAGCGAGTTAGGTGATGTCAGTTTTAAGTATACGTTGTATACTAAACTTCTAAATTTATTTTATCATTTACAAATAAATTTAAAAAGTACTTCTTCTAAATCCTATAAATCATTGAAGAACTTGAAACAAATATATAAACAATTAAAGAAAATCATAGGAAACAATTTCTTATAGATCAAAGTATACACGACTTATGGTATGAGTATTTTCTAACTTTTTTCTCCAAAACGCTTTCAAAAAAAAAAACTTTTTTCTCCAAAACAATAAAAAAAAAAGTTTTTAAGCATATCCATGTCATTGTGTTTGCTTTCGAATACGTTGGAAAAGTTTCATATTTTCCATATTACTATGTGTAAATTATGGAGTTAATAAAAAAAAAATCTTAAATTTGATATGAGATATAAACTATTGAATTTTTCTATTTTGTTTCAGGATTTTTGCTCCCTCCCAAGAAGCAAAATGCATTAAAATTTAGAATTTTTTTATGGCTACAACAAAATGTCACACAACATTTTCATAATAAGTTTTTTTTTTTTTTTTTTTTTTTTGTGGAAAAATATTTGATAAGTTGAGTTGTCAGTTTAACTTTTTAATAGAAGACAATCCAAAATTTATTCTAAATACGGAAATATTGGGTTGTAATGAAAATAGTTTGACCTTTACATTTTTTTTTTTTAGAAGATTGACATTTGCAATTGTTAAAAAAAAAAATATAGGATATAATTTAAACACCCGAACGGTTAGTAAAACAATTAATAAGCACAAATTTGGTGACTACATAAATTTTAAAGTCAAAATAATATTTAACACGTGTTAATTAACTGTTAACCATTTTTAAATTGATTTTGTAGGTTAGTAAAAGATTTTATAATTTTATTTCACAAAAGCTTTCCAAAATAGAAATAAAGATAGGGATGAAAATAAAATACTTTTTAGGTTAAAATGCAAAAATTATTCTCTAAGTTTCACTATTATTCATTTGACTCCTTTAACTTTCACTACAAAACACACGGGTCTTAGGCCGCGTTTTTTTTGGCAAACGCGGCAATAGAAGGACTAGAGCTGCATTTTTAAAAAATGTGGCTTAAAGAAAACAACATAAGCCGCATTTTAAATGTGTGGCAATAGAACGCCAATATTCTAAATTTCAAACGTGTTCAATTTAGTACTTCATTATACTTTCGTTAGACCTTTGCCATTAGCTCCCAAAACGATGACATTTTGATCTTTTTTTATTTTATTATTTTTCTAAATTTAAAAAAAATGTTAATTAAAAAAAGGAACCATAAATTTAAAAGATTATGGCAATTTAATTTAAGAAAAACTTGAGTTCCAAACGTACGGCAATTTGATCAAACATAATGCTTGAAATTCAAGTTTGACAAACTTGAATTCCAAAAAGATGCTACATAATTAAATAACTTTGGTAAAATGTTATTTGGTAAATTTTTCCAAAAATTATGCTACTTAGCAATTTTTTCCTGAAAGTTGAGAACTTCACCATTGATCATTGTCTCCGTAATGTTTTCTTCACCACCCACCATTTCAATCCCATTGATCAGTTATTATGGAAAGTGATACTAAATGAAAAATGCTCAAAGCTCTGTATTTTTCTTATTTGTTGCTTATTTAGATTCTTTGTGCGAGGAATTATGGAAGGAGTTGCATATTTGTAAGGTTCAAGGGAAGTTCCAGAAGAAAAGAATTTCATAATTTTCTTAGTCAATAAGTAAAGCCTTTTTCTTTTCATTTTTGTTTTGAATTTATGGGTTCTTGTATTTTTTTTAATTTTTTATTTATAAATAAATAATAAAACAATAAATTTAATAATTAGTATTAAAAAAAGACCAAACAGCAAAGATAAACAGAGGTAGAGGATTGAATTGAATAAAATCAAAGTTAAAAGATTGAAACAAATAATGGTAAGACTTAAAGGGTAGATTTTGCATTTTAGGCTACTTTTTAATTTAAGGAAATTTAGGGTACGTTTGGTACACTGAATGAGAATTGTGGGGCCCAAATGATTTACGGGCCAGGCCCATCTACCTGGGGAAAATCCGAAGGCCCAAGCCAAGGAGGGCTATGGCCCAAACTCGACAAAATAGCCTGTGGATATCGCTGAGGACGGCTCAGTCCTCGGCAGACCCAAAGTCCCCCCCCCCTGAAGGAAGGGTAAAAACGGTATAGGACCGAAATCAGGACAAAAGATCTAAAATATCCAGGGAAAGCTGCTCTCACTGCCATTCAATGCTCTGAACCTGACAGAGCCGCAGTCTTTGGCTTTTACAACCACCCCCAGCGACTTTGAATATGGGCTGATGGGACAAGTATCAATTTTGGAAAGATTGACCCTATACGTGGGCGAAGGACAGTGGACGCAGGCGAGTATAAAAGGAAAAATAAGTAACCTAAAGAAGGGGGTTGGGAAAAATGGCCAAAAACCAGAGCCTCCCAGCCCACCTCCAGGAGAAAGACTCCAGGGGTGTAGGAAAACGTAAACTAGTACGAACACCGCGAAAAACCCACCGCCTATCGATCAAGGCCTAGCCTTCCAAACCCACGCTCTACAAATGATGTTGTTAGGGGCCTTTTCACGTGCGAACCCGACACTGTTACGGTCCGCCACGAATCGCGTCCTTACAATTGGCGCCGTCTGTGGGGAAGGCTTGTGTGTTGGTATAGGAAGTGGGTCGATAGGGTTTCTTCGTTATATCTAACCGTTGGTTATAGAGTTCTAGTACAAAGTTCTGTTACGGACTACGTTTCATGATTAGGGGCTTGGTTGAGGAGCTAACTCCCTTAAAGCCAAGGTCTCCCGTAAAGAGCAAACTAGGCACTTGGTAACGTTAACCGTATGGATAAACTCTAGGGGCTTGGCTGCGGAGCTAACTCCCCTAAAGCCAAGATCCCACACAAAGAGGCCTCTGGGGAAACCAACTACCTGGATGTGGAAAACTAGGTTTTGGACAGAACCAAGGCATTGCATAGTCCTCGGACTCAAGCCTCTAGGGAAACCAACTACTTGGATGTGGAAAACTAGGTTTTGGATAGAACCAAGGCATTGCATAGTCCTCGGACTCAAGCCTCTGGGGAAACCAACTACCTGGATGTGGAAAACTAGGTTTTGGACAGAACCAAGGCATTGCATGGTCCACACGGACTCAAGCCTCTGGGAAACCAACTACCTGGATGTGGAAAACTAGGTACCTTGCTGGGACTCAAGCCTCTGGGGAAACCAACTACCTGGATGTGGAAACTAGGTTTTGGACAGAACCAAGGCATTGCATACTCAAGCCTCTGGGGAACCAACTACCTGGACAAAACAGTTTTGGACAGAACCAAGGCATTGCATGGTCACCGGACTCAAGCCTCTGGGGAAACTAACTACCTGGATGTGGAAAACTAGGTTTTGGACAGAACCAAGGCATTGCATCGTCCTCGGACTCAAGCCTCTGGGGAAACCAACTACCTGGATGTGGAAAATTAGGTTTTGGACAGAACCAAGGCATTGCATGGTCTACGGACTCAAGCCTCTGGGGAAACCAACTACCTGGATGTGGAAAACTAGATTTTGGACAGAATCAAGGCATTGCATAGTCCTCGGACTCAAGCCTCTGGGGAAACCGACTACCTGGATGAGGAAAACTAGGTTTTGGACAGAACCAAGGCATTGCATAGTCCTCGGACTCAAGCCTCTGGGGAAACCAACTACCTGGATGGGGAACCAACTATTTTAAAAAAAAACTATGGCACATAAACCTCAAAATTCATCCGAAGAGAGCTCCGCGTTAACAGATGGGTTAATACCTTGATTGCGCGGATTCCTCGGTCCACCCTCTGATCCCCCAATATCAAAGGGGTTGATGCGATACGGCGTAACATATTATCCAGAAGCACAACCAAAGCCCCTCGCTACTCGGCTACCCTCTCGGACGAATTACTTAGAGTTTGTCGTACTCGGACATCGCTCTTGCATGCATTGCGTAGCACTCAGCCGTTATCCCGGTTAGTTCCAAGAGTTTAATTTATTTGATGACTAACCTTGTTATGTTTGATAATATTTGTAAGTCTAAACTAGTAGGACTCTGTGTTAAGGCCTTTCTCTGCCTAGAATATCATTAAGGGCAAACTCATATTTAATATTCATGCATAAAGTAGTGGTTACGGAGAAAAAAGATATGTATAGAGAAATAAACACATATTTTATTAAGACAAAGGAACAGTACAGTGTACAATGGAAAGCTGAAACAAAGCCTACATCGAAGCTAACTACGTAAGTAACGAAGAATACAAGAGAGTAAAGATAAAGCCGAGGAGGCAGTTCAGAGGAGAGGTTGGCTACTGTCTCGAGACCTTATTCCCCCTCCATGCTTTTGCACGCCCATAACTCAGGCAGCAAAAGAACCCAACTTGGGGCCTGCACCGATACAGAAAAGGTGCAGGAAACCTGACCTCAGGCTAACACCATCTACAGAAAAGGTGTAGGGAGCCGGAAGTTGGGAAGCCCCCGTAAAAATTTGCCTGCTACAAGGCAGACGACGCTGATGGCGGAGATTCCTTTTTCTGACATACCAAAAATCTGGCATGACCAGAACCTGCTTCGGATTCTGACTAAAAGAAGGAGGAATACCATCTTCCTCCTGTCAAGGCGGAGGACTGGCTTGAATCTGTACCATCCTTGTCCATACCATATCACCTTGAGGATTCGGTGCCTCTGAAGCACGCGGAGACCTTTCATCCCTATCCAAGCCTCAAACATCTTGCTTTGGGGCACTGGCACTAGAAAGAGAGATCGCGGATATGGAAGAAATATAGTTCTGAAGGGAACGGGAGAGTTCATGTGCAAGTGAAGTGATCCCCTATCCCATTTATACCCAGAAGTAAACCGATGGCATTTAATTCGCGCAGCGTCCCAAGGAACGCTACAAACAAAATGTCTCTGGCTCGATTTCCAACGTCGTCTGCAACCCTGAGGATAAAGGAGTCTCGAGAGGGTGCACCTCGAACACTGGGACGCCAAAAGGTACCGCGTGATCAAAGGTTATGGAAACACCTCTTAATTTGTGGGCCCAGTAAATTCGCGGCCCAGGCCCGTTCAGCATATGGGCCCAGGGACAGAACCAAGGCCTTGTATGGTCCTCGGACCCAAGCCTGTGGGGAAACCAAGTACAAAAAATTATAAAAATTACAAGTTTTGGACAGAATCAAGGCCTTATATGGTCCTCGGACCCAAGCCTGTGGGGAAACCAAGTACAAAAAATTATAAAAATTACAAGTTTTGGACAGAACCAAGGCCTTGTATGGTCCTCGGACCCAAGCCTGTGGGGAAACCAAGTACAAAAAATTATAAAAATTACAAGTTTTGGACAGAACCAAGGCCTTGTATGGTCCTCGGACCCAAGCCTGTGGGGAAACCAAGTACAAAAAATTATAAAAATTACAAGTTTTGGACAGAACCAAGGCCTTGTATGGTCCTCGGACCCAAGCCTATGGGGAAACCAAGTACAAAAAATTATAAAAATTACAAGTTTTGGACAGAACCAAGGCCTTGTATGGTCCTCGGACCCAAGCCAATGGGGAAACCAAATACTTGGATAAGAAAAGGTTTGAATCCCGTAAGATGGGTTACTTGGTAAAAATGTCAGGTCACTTCATCCACGGCTTAAACACCATAAAAGGTTAAGGCCAATAAAGGTGTAAGGAAGGGGGTGGAAAGCCCCAGCACTTAGTCATATAAAAAGGCCGCTCATTTGGTGGGTGCTATATCTTCAAATGGTTATTCCTTACATGACATCAAGCCTTCGTTTCTCTCCTCGGCTAGCATGGGGTAAGTATTACTTTTCACTGATCGGCCTTATTATGTCAAGCATTTCTATTAAAGTTATGGCGACGTCTTTTTATTATCAAATCTTTTGGTCTTAGCCGTCATTGATTTAGATGCTATATTAATATGCCGAGCAGCGTTTGTAGATCCAAAAGAAAAAAAAAAGCATAGAGACAAAACATGCGAAATAAAATAACAACGATTTTTATTAATACGAAAAATTATTACAATGTACAAAGAAGGGCTCGAACGAGCCTATACAAAATGCGAACTGCCTAAGCGATAGTTACATCCGTAGTACAGATAATTAAACTCCCAGGCGTCTTCTAAACTCGTTTTCAAAGTCTCTCCAATCTTTGCCTCGATACTGCTCATATAATGATAAGAACCTTCTTTGGGAAGAAATGGCGGAGAAGGAAATAGTAAGGAAGAAATCAATGAAGAAGATGGAGGAGATGAATGAAGAAGATGGAGGACATGAGTAAAGAAGGAGGAGAAGAAGAGAGAAGAGATGAAAAGAAAGAAAAAGGAGTAAAAGAGGGAGAAGTGAAAGCACCAGGATGGAACTGGTGCTGGGAAGACTAAGAAAGGGAGATGGAGAATAGCCCCAGTGAAGGAAGAAAGGAAGAAGTAGAGACGCTTAGTCCCTGCCTCGATCCTGACTCCCAACACACTGGAGCCATACTAGGTATGCTCATAGGAGAGCGGTTGGTACTGATGATGGGTGTTCTCGACTCAGTCACGCCGAAAGTTTGACGTGACGAGTCCCTGCTTCGGATTTTGATTGAAAGAAGGGTGAGGTTGATTTTGAGTCTTCGCCATCCCTGTCCCGATCGAGCCATAATGAGCTTTATTGGAACATGGCGTCTATGGGAGGGGTTTGGCTCCTGCATCACTCGTTGTTATGATAAAGTGTATCACGATTTAGTTTGTGGACCAGTGGGTAAAATGAACCCTCGGGGAGGCCAAATATTTCAAATCTCAGAAAGATGAGAAGGAATTCTTTACAAAAACAATAACCTCCGCCTTTCCTTCTTATACTGAGGGTGGAGCGGGAGACATTTAATAGGTTCAAATATCCAAAGGAATCTGCCAACACGAACATGCCGGTTCCGTTTCTCCACCCCATCAAAACAAACCGCCGAATTAAAGCAGTCTCGTAAATAGTGGTCATTAAAAGCACGTTTTGGGATACCCGAACGATAAGAGCGCATCAAGTGCGAAATCAAAAGGCTGCCTCATAGACCGGCGCGTTTCTTGGACAGATGAGGAGCCGCCAGCATTATTAAAAGGCCAAATTGATTAGGCCGTAGGAAGAGGTTTTGCATCACCAAAACCCCCCTTTCCAACCAAGAGGTTGGACAGCCGGGTTTTGAGGGGCTATTGTGGGGCCCAAATGATTTACGGGCCAGGCCCATCTACCTGGGGAAAATCCGAAGGCCCAAGCCGAGGAAGGCTATGGCCCAAGCTCGACAAAATAGCCTGTGGATATCGCCGAGGACGGCTCAGTTCTCGGCAGACCCAAAGTCCCCCCCTGAAGGAAGGGTAAAAACGGTATAGGACCGAAATCAGGACGAAAGATCTAAAATATCCAGGGAAAGCTGCTCTCACTGCCATTCAATACTCTGAACCTGACAGAGCCGCAGTCTTTGGCTTTTACAACCACCCCCAACGACTTTGAATATGGGCTGATGGGACAAGTATCAATTTTGAAAAGATTGACCCTATACGTGGGCGAAGGACAGTGGACGCAGGCGAGTATAAAAGGAAAAATAAGTAACCTAAAGAAGGGGGTTGGGAAAAATGGCCAAAAACCAGAGCCTCCCAGCCCACCTCCAGGAGAAAGACTCCAGGGGTGTAGGAAAACGTAAACTGGTACGAACACCGCGAAAAACCCACCGCCTATCGATCAAGGCCTAGCCTTCTAAACCCACGCTCTACAAATGATGTTGTTAGGGGCCTTTTCACGTGCGAACCCGACACTGTTACGGTCCGCCACGAATTGCGTCCTTACAAGAATTATGATAGGAATTGTAATCTTTATTACTAGAAATAAAATGTGTTATAATATAATAATTAAATCCATTCATTAGTTTGATTGTAAGTGATAACATTAGAATGAAACTTAACATTTATTTTAGGAAATTTCTTACTCATACAATTATATTTTCTTAAAAATTGTTATTTTTAAATTTAAGAGAGATATGTGTTATTTTTTATAATTTTTTATTTTTATAATTGTTAGATGTATATGGAAAGTTTGTTTACTTGGAAATATATTAAGTCTTGAATATATATTATTTACAATTATATTACCACAACCTTTTAAAAAGTAATAGTTATTCCTCATTTTGAAGAATAGCTATTCATAAGGAATGATTATTCTTTGTAATAAAAACATAACCAAATTAAAGAATAACTAAATCATAGGAATAACTATTACATTACAGCGCTTATTACAATCTACCAAACATGCCCTAATTGTTTGATTCAATATATATATATATATATATATGAATGAATGTGGTAATGTAATTGTAAATAACACAAGAGAACTTAGTTATATATATATATATATATATATATAAATAAAATGAAAGAAAGAAAAAGAGGTAGTCGTAAAGACGTGTTAAGAAAAAAGGTGAAAATATCTTTTAGGTCCCTACATTTATGTCAAGTTTCACTTTTGTCCCCACTTTTTTGAGCTCATATTTTGGTTTTAAAATTTTAAAAATCATTTTCAATTTAGTTTATATCGTCATCTCACTAATGAAAAGTGCCTATATGGCACTGTGTGCCTATGTGGCCAATAAAATAATAATAAAAAATGTCACATTAGCATCCACATCAGCACATAAACATAAAAACACAAGAACACAAACTTAGAACATAAACATGCTAACAAGGAAAATGAAAAAAATGAAAAACTAAAATGAAAATACGAATTGGAAGAACAAAGAACATCATAGCTCAAAGAATTTCTATTCCAAAATTTTTATACATTCTTCCAAAAAAATCAATTATACATTCAACTAAAAATTGTTATCCTAAATCCTAATACATCATTTCTAATAACATAGATTCAACCAAATACATAGAATTTCATATAATGAAGATTCATGCCAACATATTTCCAAACCTAGTCAATCAAAACCCAACCTAATCAACAACAAAACATCCATTATATAGAAACCAAAAGAAATACAATCAACAACAAAACACCCATTGGATTGTGTGATACTCACTATTTTCTTTGCTTCTTGTGTTTCTGGTTAACCACAACAGAGTGGATCAACTTGATTTGCATATGACACTGTCTAAATTGCTCTAGACTTGAAAAAGAGAGAGAGCATCAATTAGGGCAAAGGCTTTTATGCTCCATAAATTTTAGCCAAAATCATCAAATCCATATTCAATACAACCTGATTTGGGTTTTTGATTAAGTACAATATTAGGGTGATTTTTGTGTCTACCAAAATTAAAGATTGGTAGATTTGATTTTTGTGATGTTGTGTTTGGTTGTCAAAAAAGTTCAAGAAAAGTTGGGAAAGTTACAACAATTTTTTTTAAAAAAAACTAAGAATATATATATTAAATTTAAATTAATTGGGAACACTATTTTTTTATTATTTTATAAATTAAAATTTTTTGTTATTTTTAAATATTTATTTATTATTTCATTAGTTATGTTAACATCTAATGTGACACTTCATACTGCATGAAAAACGATTTTCAAAATTTAAAGATTAAAATAGGAGCTCAAAAAAAAGTGGAGACCAAAGTGAGAATTCGCCCAAAATATAGGACAAAAAAGGAATTTTTGCGGAAGAAAAAAAAAATGAAAAAAGAAAGAGGGAGAGAACGAAGAGTTAGATCCAGCTCGTGAAGTAGCAACAACAAACAAGCAAATTATGAAAAGATAAAATTTTCAGAGGAAATAAAAAATCAAATACCCATTAAAGTCTCTCTCTCTCTCTCTCTCTCTCTCTGAACACAACTTTGCATCACTCACATTCATTCTTTGCTTCCTCCTCTGATATCACGAGATCCCCATCTCTCCTTCTCTCTTTCTATGTCTTCCTCGCACTCTCTCTGCTATTACATAACTCATTCTTTGCATTCTTAACACAAACAATTGCTAAAACAACCGAAACTCTCCCACCCACCAATTACAATTCACAAACATTTTTTTGCAAACTGGTTGTACGACATGTCGCATTCTCCAAAACCCATACAAGAAATCTCCAGCTTTGACTCCTTAACCACTCGGTTCCATGACTCACTGAGTTGCGACGAGAACAAGCCCGATTTCCGCGAGCTCGATCTGGCCTCCCCAGTCTCCCCCTTGAGAAGTCGTGGCTCAGTGGCCAATGGTGCACTCACTCCAAGCTCAAGCTCCAGCTCTTCTGGCTCAGCTTCGGCCAAGAACAGCAACAACACCCAGTTGGCAAGCAGATCCGAAACCAAATCAAACAACCACTCCGGAGAGCTCTCGGGCTTGTCCGAAACCAGCCCAATTGCCCAAGACCCTCACCGATCCAGTAATTCTAAACCGGGCCATCGGAGATCTGTCTCCGCCGAACCCCCTTTGATCTATTCGGGTGGAAATGGAGCAACTTCAGCTTCCTCGAATGGGACAGTATTACCAAGCGGTAACATTTGCCCATCTGGGAAAATCTTAAAAGCGGTTCCTTCTCCTAGAAACGCAACTGGGGCTGGGAGAATCTTAAAAGCTGGTTCTGGGACTGGTAACTATGGCCACGGAAGCATAGTAAGAGGCGGTGGTGGCGGTGCTAAATTGGGCGGTGCTGGCACTGGGAGTGTTATAGATGCTAATGTGACTGGGAATATACATTTTGCTGGAGAAGCTATGATGGTCAGGCGAGCACTTGCTAGTACTGATCCTGAAGAAGTGAAAAAGGCTGGGAATGAGTTGTATAGAAGAGGCCATTTTGTGGAGGCCTTGTCATTGTATGATCGGGCTATTTCCTTGTCGCCGGATAATGCTGCATTTCGGAGTAATCGGGCGGCGGCATTGACGGCATTGGGGAGGTTGGGGGAGGCAGTGAAGGAGTGTGAGGAGGCTGTGAGGTTGGAGCCTAGTTATGGAAGGCCACACCAGAGATTGGCATATCTTTATCTCCGGTGAGTGTGTTTTCTGTCTTGGAAATTTTATGCTTTTGTTTTGGGGGGCTTTGCTTGGATAAATGTGATTGGTGTTTTTTGTTTTGTTCTGATCTATACCTTGTGTTTCTTATTGGTTTTGGTGCATCTAGGATCTATTTTGTTTATTTGGGTCCTCTCATTGTTAGCTTGCTTTTGCTGATTTTTATATTCTTTTGCATTGGTGAATTGGTCTTGCCTCTGCAATGCCATTGTTGTATCTGTCACATTAGTCTCTACTCGTATTCCTTTTTTTATGGTACCTAATTAGAATGGTGGATTGCTGTTTGAGTAGTTGTTATAATTGCTATTATTTAAGAGAGTTCTTTGTTCAATTCTGGAAGTAGTTAAGATTGTTGGGTTTCTAATTTTTCTGTCTTCACGTTTGGTGAATTAGGTTTTTGAATCATTGACCTTTTGTCTTGAGGCATTCAACTAATTAAAGACTAATCAGTAATTGTTCAGTTTTCTATTGGCTGCAAGCCTGCAAGAATAATACGATTCATGGATCATTTGTCATATTAATCTGGATTTTTTTTTTTTTACAGTTTTGGGCAGGTTGAATATGCCCAACGCCACCTCTTTTTCCCTGGGCAATACCCTGATCAATCCGAGTTGCAGAAGATAAAGTCGTTGGTGAAGCATCTGAACCAATGCACAGATGCCCGGAAGATTGGCGATTGGAAGAGTGCAATCAGGGAATCTGATGCAGCCATGGAAATTGGGGCAGATTGCTCTCCTCAGGTAGAACCCTATTCATGAAATCTCTAGAATTTTCTAATTAATGTGGAGAAAAGTATCAAAATGCTAACTTATTAGAATGGTTTCTACAGCTCATTGCTTGTAAGGCAGAAGCCCTTTTGAAGCTCCATCAAGTTGAAGAAGCTGAGTCTATCCTTTCAAACATTCCTAAGTTGGAAAATTATCCTCCTTGCTGCTCGCAAACCAAGGTCTTTGGAATGCTTGCTGAAGTTTATCTTCTCTATGTCCGAGCTCAGGTGGAGATGGCATTGGGAAGGTATGCTCTAACATATAAAATTCATATACAAAGTAGTAATGGCTTTTGGGATGAGTGAGAACAGTTAGTTGATTCCTTGCAGGTTTGATAATGCAGTTGAGGCAGCCGAGAAGGCTGGTATGATTGATGTTGGTAATGTTGAAGTTGCAAGGGTGTTTAATAATGTGAAAATGGTGGCAAGAGCTCGTTCCCGGGGAAATGATCTTTTTAGCTCTGGAAGATTTTCTGAAGCCTGCTCGGCTTATGGAGAAGGCCTCAAATATGATAGTTGCAATTCGGTTCTCTATTGTAACAGAGCAGTTTGTTGGTCTAAGCTTGGACTATGGGAAAAATCTGTTGAGGACTGCAACCAGGCCCTTAAAATCCAACCGAATTACACCAAGGCCCTTCTAAGGAGGGCTGTCTCAAATGCAAAGGTGAGTTGGTATGCAATTGCTTATGTTCATAGTGTTGCTTTTGCTCTTTGATTTTTCAGTTTGTTGGTTTATACGCTTATAGTTGGCATCGTTTCTTGTGTTATGTTATAGCTTGAACGGTGGGCAGAGGCTACGCGAGATTATGAGGTCTTGAGGAGGGAACTTCCTGGAGACAATGAGGTTGCTGAATCTCTACACCGTGCACAAACTGCATTAAAGAAATCTCGTGGACGGGAAGTTCATAGTATGACCTTTTGTGGTGAAGTAGAAGAAGTTTCTAGTCTAAATAAGTTTAAATCTGCTACATTGTCTCCTGGTGAGTTTAGTGCCTTTATTATTGGTTTGTGATGCTTGTCTTTCTTTCCTGCTCCATTCCATAATATCCTCAATTGTCCTATCTGAATGAAAATTTCAATTTCAGGTGTTTCAGTCATTCATTTCAAAGTGGCATCAAATGAACAATGTGAAGAAATATCCCCATTTATCAATATGCTGTGCGTTCGATATCCATCTGTTAATTTTTTTAAGGTAGGCAACACACTGGTCCTTTGCTTGCCTTATGTGATTTGTGTCATTCCATGGCATTCTACATAGTGCTTGAAATGAGCCTATGTTGTGTTTATATGGTTTCATTGCATGGGTCTTCAGAGGTCATGTTAAATCTCTTTCCCTTTTATAATCCTTTAAATAAGAAATCCAACTCTTTGCATTCTTTATTGATATAGTTTGTGATGACTGGTGTTATGCTTGCAAAATATACTGAATGATCTTATTCTGTGCTATAAAAAGCATAGTACAATACTACAATCTGTTGTCAAATTTGACATATAAACAATTTTTTGTTGTTTGATTAAAGGTCGATGTGGAGGAGCTCTTAGCAGTAGCAAAAGCTGAGAGCATAAGAACAGTTCCGACATTTAAGATTTACAGGAATGGAGAGAAAGTGATGGAGCTAATCCGCCCAAGCCATCAATTATTGGAAGACTCAGTGAGGAACTTTAGCCTTTAGAACAAACGCCCAACCATACAGCATTTGATGGTAATTGTCCATGTATTCACTGTCTTTACCCAATTCATACTAGGAGATTACTTGTTACATAATCAGCTACATAATTGTTTCATAGAGGTCTAAGGCAGTGAATCCCTTAGAGAAATAGCTTCTTAGTTCACATTTGCGGAATTATATGGTCTTTCCATTTCATTTCTCTCTGATTTATTCTTCCTTCCACATTTTAATTCCAAATCCAATAGCTGTCCTTGTAATTTTTTGGCATATCTCAGCCTTATTCTTGTGTCCCATGTTCCATTTTTGGAGGAATAAAGCTGAAAAAGTGTACAATTTAATTATATTGTCTGCTTAGCTAAAGCTTTGAGAGAGAGAGAGAGAAAGAGAGTTGTTGGCTGGTACTGACATTGTGTACATATAATAATATGATATTATCCTTGTAGTGAAAGCAATGAGAGGCTGGATCATGTTTATCTTTTTTTGATCCAAAGAAATACAATGCGCTACACAACAAGGGGGTGGCTTTCCCTCTGCTTAAAAAAGCATCAACCTTGATAATTGCTGGAATATTTGTTTTAGTACGAACAAGCAACTTTTCTTTCATGGTGTTTACATGGCAATTTTTTATTCTTTTCAAAAATTAATTTTAGCTTTTACTAGCATCTCTAACTCCAAAAAAGGGTTTTGTTTGTTTGTTTTTTTTAGCTGGAGTCAGGGCTTGAATGCCTTTCTAAAGAGATGTAAGAAAAATCAAGGGTCAATAATTCAAAATTTTCTATCATTATTTTTTGCCTATTGATAAAGTTGCAGAGTGGGAATTATTGGTTTTTCTTTTTTGCCGAATTAATGGTTATATACGACCGGTTTATTTATGAAACACACTAGCCCCCAGTGCATTTACAACGCTTGCTCCCCCTGCCCCTGCGGGTCCTGGAGTGTGTCCTAAGTATGGGTGGTGTCTTAAGTAACTGCTTTTCTAAAGCTGGCTTTATCTTTTTCTATTTCGGCTACTTTTGAGGATGTTTCTTTTGTAAAACTGCTTAGGACTAGATTCCCAATTCACTACTTACCTCGTTACCTTTTTTTGCTCTAAAAAATAAAGATAGCCATTCACTTGGAGACAAGTTGGAAATGGTCCGGCACTTTCAAGAAATTCCCTCCTTCAGGTGAAATAGAAGAGTAGTGTTAGGAGCACCCCTAAATTCACACCTTGCTTGATTGTGGTGTGGATTTGGGCGTGGAAATGAGCATATCCCTAACATTACTCAAAATAGAAAAAGCTAGCCCTAGATTTGGGTATTGCCAAGTACTTTATTTCTAAAGTATCCAAATTGCTTCGTAAGCATAAACACTACTTAACAATGTTAGAAAATTCTTTTATAACCAAAATTCTTTTATGGGTTATGTTAATGGACATTGTAAGGTGTCTATTAAGAAATTGTTTTATGTTAAATTTTTTGTTTTATAGAGTATAGAGCTAGTAGAGCTAACATTTTAAGTTTCACTTATCACTTCAATCGTATTTTCAGTTACTTATCAATTCATACCAATTTTTTATTATCTGAACCCCACAATAACTCATCATTATTAGACATTTTACGGTACTCGTTAATATTTCCCTTTCCTTGATTTATATATATTTTTTCATCATGGCCCTAAATATGTTTTTCTCTTCATATTTAGCTGTTATTTATTTATTATTGGTTATCGAGCGCAAATAATATCGGTTGGACTTATGCAATCAAAACAAACGGTTGGAAGAATACAGAATACCTAAAGTAGTAGTTTAATACAATAATACAGAATACCTAAAGGATTAGGGAAATACAATGTTAAATGTCCTTTGTACCTAGGAAGTAATTTGGATATTTCTAAGAAGTCTCTTAATACTTGTTATTAGTCATACCTCATGGACATCTTTTTAATACCTTTTTTAAAAATTAGATTTATACAGTTTTGGCCAGCTGGAAAGGTTATAAAGAATGAAACAGACATAAATTGGGGCACCTTCCATTTAAGGACGTCGGGGCCCGAACCAATACTTTGATTTTGGATAAGATAAATAAGACACTTCTGTATTGAAATATGCAAAAGAACCTATTGGGTTGGTGTACTACCTAGTGATAGACTTTTTAGTTTTTTTTAAAAAAAAAAAAAAAAAAAAACTAAGTTCCCTTTGGGCCCATTGGTCCTGCCACCCTGGTTAACCAAGAACTTTGCCTTTGTGTGACCAAAACGGCCCCAACTATTTCTGGTCCCTCCTACTCTAATGTGGTTAAAGATCCAAGGTAAAAAAACAAAACAAAAAAAAACAAAATGTAAAATTTGGCAATGATGGTACGGTATGTACCAGTAGGTTTTATGGTGTTAGAGTATGTAGCTACTGACTGCTGAGTTGGTATGCATTGATTAGAGAGTACACAAAGGGCAGTCTGGCTGGCTGGCTGACAGTAGATGACCGTTCTGAATGATTCTCCTTGAAAAACGCTATTGAAATTGTCATAAAGTTGAAGAATCTGACCCTTTTCTCAACAGTTTAATGTGGTGCATGAGTGCATTATATCATGGCGCTTCGCAACAAAACCTGACCACCATCCATCATCCTTGCGGCTCCATTATGGCTTAAGTCTCTCTTTTTTTTTTTTTTTTGGGTACTGATTTTTAATTAAAAGATCCTCTTCTGTAAAGATTTTTATTTTCTTAATATTATGTTAATTCAAATTTAAGACAGCGAATAAATTACAAAAATAGTTATAAGTATAATAAATCAATCATTAATATATTAGCCTATGAGATTGACATATGAATCTCACATATACGTTGGATATATACAAATTTTTTATTAAAAATGAAGACTTCATGTAGGAGCGTATAGGGTTTTGTCATAACTCTTTCTTAGAGTAGTTTTACTTTTACGTTTAGCTTTTCTACATTAACTTTTTATGGCTATATTCAAAACAATGGGTGGATGTTTAAAATTAGTTAAACAACTCAAATATTTAATGTCTTTATTACTCTAAATGCTTTAGATTGATTTAATGGATAATTTTTCAGTTTTCTCTTTTGTACATAAGAACTAAGTTCAACTTAAAATTGCAAGAGTTGAATTCAATGGATTTGGTAATATGATTATTTGTCTCTATACATTTATCCAACTAAGCATAAATAGAAACCTCCTTAAGAGTTATCCTTCAAGAACTAAGTTCAATGTAGAATTGCAAGAGTTAAATTCAATAGATTGAGTAATATGATTATTTGCCTCTGCACATTGGGGGTCCATTTAGATACTGCTTATTTTGTTGGAAACTAAAAATTGAAAACTGAAAACACTGTAGTAAAATAATTTTTAAATGTATGAATAGTATCATAGGACCTATTTTTAATGAAAATGTTACTGAAAAAAGAGGTTTGTGGGTCCCGTGAACAGTGCACGGGACCCATTGGTGTGCACTATCCACCACTTATTTTGCTGGTGTGAACATTGCACTGACAGACAAAGTAAAAAAGAAACACTTCTCACAACAAAGAAAAAAAAAAAAAAAATAAGGCCAAAACACTGGACGTGGAAGTTTTCATCCGTATCCAAATAGATATTTGTTCAATCAAGCATAAAGAGTGACCTCCTTAAGAGTTGTCCTTCAATATAAACTTTGATGGAGTGATTTTTAAAGAATAAAGTGGGAGTAGGAGTTTTGATTCGAGATGATAATGAGTTGCTCATTACAACATTGAGTTGCAAAGGGAGATAAATTTGGATTCTGAAGAGGTAGAACTAGCAGCGATTGTCTAGGCTATTAGTTTTGCAATTGAAATAGGTGGAAGATATATCATCTTAAAGGGAGATTTAGCATATATTATTGCCAATTTTCTATCTAAGGAGGAAGATAATTCATAGTTGGGAGCCATGGCAATGGCAAAGGCAACAATATTGAGAATGAATATTCTGCATGGTCATAGAGATAATTTCATAAGAAAAAATATATATAGTTTCTTATAAAACATTTTAAAATAAATTTATATTGTACCGTGCATTGCATTAGACATCAGCTAGTTAACCAAATTAATAAAGTTATTTGTCGTCACTTGTCAATAAAATACATGTAACTTTGAATCCTATCTAACATTTTTTTTAAAGAAAAAAAAACTCATTAGTATTTTGTCCCAAAGATAAAGAGATAAGCCATAAAGTGGACGTTATAAAATTTTTATTAGGAGACCAAAATTATTATAGATTTGAAATCTCCTAAATAATAAAACTTATTGTTGGGTCAAATTTTCGGTTAATACATGTGTTGTGCTTTCATACGTCAGCGATTGGACTTGCGGTTGTTAACGGAATTTGCTGGTCCTTGATGTGGATGACAATGTCATTAGACTTGAAATCACAGATGTAAGGACTTGGGTCTGTAAAGAGAAATTGTGTTTTGCACTACACAAATAATGCCCATGGGTATTAATAT
This sequence comes from Quercus lobata, assembly GCF_001633185.2. Lineage (NCBI taxonomy): Eukaryota > Viridiplantae > Streptophyta > Magnoliopsida > Fagales > Fagaceae > Quercus > Quercus lobata. The sequence continues at coordinate 41,542,383 of NC_044911.1, forward strand.
TTTATAGGCAAGCATATACCTACTTATCTGTTATGAACAAATATATCAATTTTAAGAGTCACATCCTAACCGAAATACTTTTTCAGTTAATTTATCTTTATAGTAACAAATCTAACGTCTTGTTAAGTAACACTATCTGCTAAATAGAAGGTTATTCTATATACGAGAGTGTATCATATTATAGTGTGATCACCTATTATATTTACATACTAGCATCTCCCACTTAATCACACCATAACTAATGGTGTTAGTTATAGTCGATATGAACAATGGTCCTTACCCTTTGCCAACTACATCGGCATTAGTGTACGACTCTGGCTAACTTGTGTACATATCTTTGTCATCCTACACTGACCATACAATTCATTATATGCTATTTTTGCAACATAATCCAGGTGACTTCCAATTCACTATCTTTCGAGCGAACGACATTGGTCTCCCAGCAATGTAGCTGCTGCAAAGGGAGTTTTAGCCCACACCCATTTGATACCAATGACTTCAATCATACATACTTATATATGTGTTGACCTACGCTGAAATTTTCATATTTTACTTCCTCAAAGCCAATATTCATGAAAGTTTTCCTTGAACAAGGTTATTAGAGGCTCTCCATTGAAACAAGCTCAGCTGGACCATGATGCATATCAGTGGGCTTTACATTTATGTCTTAATTCAATTAGTTTATTTCGTCACATTTATTAACCCACATCTTCTGTTACATATATGTATTTCAATTTCACATGACTTATCCACGAACTCAAAAGTCACAAGTCTTGTGCATACACACATAACATAATGGACATGTGTCAAGGAAGACATAATTCATTCATGATGCCAAAGAAGACATGTCAAGATGATATATATGCATATTAGGAACAGGTGTCAAGTATTATGAACATGCACATTCCTTTTTTATTGCCATCCCACACGTTTTACCAAGAGTGATTTCATTTGGCTTCTTCTTGGTTCCATGGTTTAAACGCCACGTCATCTAATTGCACCGAATGCTGATCATAGAACTAACCATTCGGAAAGTCCTTGATATGATTCAATGCTTCCATTTGAAAACCCCGGCTACATCTGTACTCCTCGTTTGGCTGCCAAGTATATTCAATACACCACAACTGTTCATCACGAGTAGCAAATCAATCCAGTTGAGTAACTCTATCTATTTTCCTTCTTTATGAACTCTATCAAGCCAGTATTAAATTACTTGCATAGTAAAATGTATAAGTTTAAACCATAGAAAAAATGCACTAATATCAAAGAAAATTCCCAAACAACTTAGAAAAAAAAAAAAAGAAAGGCCCAAAACCGATCAAACGACCCGACTATAGACCCATATATTTGTTGACACAATCTTGAAATTGCATCATGAACCTATACTCTGATATCACTGTTGGTCCCTGATGCGGATGACAATGTTGATTTACAGGATGACAATGTTGTTAGACTGTAAATCGACTTAAGTCTTCAAAGAGAAATTGTGTTTTTCAACATCATTGCACAAATGAATGCCCAGAGGTTTTACTATTTATAGGCAAGCATATACCTCCTGAAAAGAAACATATCTATTGTAAATAGATATATCAATTTAAAGAGTCACACCCTCACCCAAATACTTCTTTAATTAATATATCCCTACAGAAACAAATCTCACATCTTGTGAGGCAACACCATCCACCAAATAGAAGGTTATTAATTATTATACGTATGAAGGTGTACATGTTATGGTGTGATTAACTACCACAATTATATACTAACAAAATTGAATTTAAAATTCTTTCCAATGAGTAACTTGTTTTGGCTACTACTATAGTGTTTTTCCTAGAAATTAAAATTGCAGATGAATATTTAAAATAGGATAGTGGATGGTTTCAGAGAGATTTATTTTTTATTTATTTATTTATGAAGCGAAGTAAGCTAGGAATAAATAGTTATATATAAGTATAACATAACAAAATTAATGCTTATAATGTGAAAGAAAGTTGAAATAATTATGCACAAAACTTGTCTTGTAGTGGTTTGGGTTGCAAGCAGTGATGAAAGCATTCAATAATAACACTAGGTATTCAGTTGTGGTGGAAGGTGCTTATTAGTATAGGGGCAACCTAAGGCCTAAGGTATTAACTATTAAGCAAAGCAGGATATAGAGCATTTGGTGGTGATGCCATGAAACATTCAACGATGAGACATTCAGATTCAGGGATGCATCATGAGGTATTCAATGGCACGTTAGAATGGGCCATGTAACCGTCAACAAGTATGAGATATTGTGAGAAGTTATTAGGCTCTTGAGAACTTATTCTAAGTCATCGATCGAAATCAGAAAAGCTTAGAATGTGAGAGCACATTCTAGTCAGCAAAACTAGAAACTTTTTGTTTCATGGAAAGTTCAACGCCTGCAAGGAGTAAAGTCTCATGTATAACTTGATAATAAAGCAAGAGAAGAAATCTAAAGAAATGATTTTGGATAAGCTTTTACAAATGTTTTACCTTGAGCCTTGTGGTTGACTGACTTTGCTTTATTTCTTAAATTGGAAATTAGTTGGGTGGAAGTAACATTTAGGTTTAGCCACAAAGGACTGCATTTAAGGCATATCAAAGATTAATGTTAATAGCCTTATAAAAAGAGGAAGTGGGTGTGGTATCCCAAGTTGACACCTTGACCACGGGCATGTTCGACAAGTCAGCCAATTATTAAGAAAATCAACGGCTTGGTATCCGGTACACCGTTCAATTCACCCAAGTCCCTCACATTTAAAAAAAAAAAACTTTTTTACCTTTTTATAGCAATTTTAAATCTCAACCATTCATACTAATTGCATAATTGCAATTAGTCAGTAAGTGTAAAATTCATTAATTTACATATGAAAATGTAAAGTTATGTAAAAATATATGGTTGTTACAATATAGCAATTGTGTTAATTTACACTTTGAATTTAGTTTTCTATTCTTTTTTTACGTATTCTGGGTATAAAAGAAGAGAGTGGATACTAATTTTTGTGTGTGAAGAAAGAGAAATAATTATATCAAGAAAATTTAATATTTTAATGAAATGTGATGTAAAAATAAATAATTTGATGTGGGTTATTTTAAAAAGTGCGTAAGTAAAATAAAAATAAAAATAAATTCTTATGCTAAAATAGACAATTTTTTTTGCTCGAGCTAATCCTCTTATCTCCCTTAAGTAAAAGTTGAATTGTACATGAGCATGGGGCAAGGGAATTAAATAGAATTTCATATGATTTCAACAGGCCTTGTGGCCCCTGTTTATAGATGGCCATATAACTTTTGGCATGTGCCATCTATGGCTGCATAGGGTCTCTGGGCCCTCGAGTCTTCTGTATAAGTTAAATGAGACATGTTTTCCTACTTGGGCTTCAAGGACTGATATATAACATGTCAGAAGAAACACCTTTTCTCCAAAAAGTGAAAAGAATATGCTGGTCTAGTTTTGCTCATTTGTTGACTTGCGTTTCAAGGTTTGATGTATGGTATAGTCGGCAGAAAAATAGTTCTCAACATTTATATATCAAATCTTAAATGTGGGTTCCAGTTAGTTCAATTGATAAAGTCTTTGACGGTTGTATAAGAGATCTAGGGTTCAATTCCCGCTTATACATTTGAAAAAATATATACTAATTTTTATGTAATTATATCTTTTTAATTTATTTTTCATTGACCGTTAAATAACTTAGAGCATCCGCATCAGTAGATGTAAAAATTATACATTTGAAAAAATATATACTAATTTTTATGTAATTATATCTTTTTAATTTATTTTTCATTGACCGTTAAATAACTTAGAGCATCCGCATCAGTAGATGTAAAAATTATACATTTGAAAAAATATATACTAATTTTTATGTAATTATATCTTTTTAATTTATTTTTCATTGACCGTTAAACAACTTAGAGCATCCACATCAGTAGATGTAAAAATTTTACCAAAATTTTTTTTTTCTATTTTACACACCAATTTTTGCAAAATACTCACATCAGTTTATCTATTCTACACGTTTCATTCAATAAAATATTCATCTTCACACTTCTCTCTAGAAACCTCACATAGACCCATCACAACCCAAGCCACCATCAACGATCAATTCACACACACCATCAACCTACCCAGCCACCATCATCAACCCACCATCACCCACTGATCAAACAAAGAATAAAAAAGATCAAAACCCCAAAACCCACTGATCAAATGGAGAATCCCAAAATTGATCAAATAAAGAATTAAAAAGGATCAAAACCCCAAAACCCACTGATCAAACAGAGTTTTGGCGGCGATCGGTGGTGGCACGACGAGAGATTCAACAAGTGAGATTCGGAGATCACTTTGGTGAGTGAGCTTTAGTGAGTGAGCTTCGGTGGCGATTGACGGTGGCATGGTGAGAGTGAGCTTGCTTCGGAGATCAGTGGCACGACTTGCTTCGGAGATCAATGGCAGCTTGCTTCGGAGATCAGTGGCACGACATGCTTCGGAGATCAGTGAGGTGAGAGTGAGGGACCAGAGATAAAAAGAGAGAGAGGTGAGAATGAGAAGCACCAGAGAGAAAAAAGAGACAATTAGGTGAAGGAAAGAGAAAAAATAGTAAAATATTAAATGCAAGGCTACAGTAACTGTGCATATATGCACAGTTATTGTAGCATTTTTGTATACATAATTTTGCAAGCACTGATGTGAGTGTTTTTTTTTTGGTTAAAATGTGTAACACCTTTTTGCATTTTGCAAGCATTGATGTTGTTGTTCTTATATTTTAGTGTTTAATGATTTATTTTGATAAATTTTAGTAGTGTATTTACCATAATCGGGGCTTGGTTTCACTTTACTTCGAGTTTTTTTGAAGGAACTCTCCTTAATTATCTGTGGAAAATTGTTAGTATTCCAACTTGTGCAATTTTGACTAATCTTGCACTTGTTTGTGTAAGTGATCAGGTATCTATATAAACCTAACTTCTTTCTTTAATTTTGTACTCCTAAGAGGATTGGTAATTTAGCCAATTTATTCCGGTTGTGCACAATCTAAATTGCTTGAGAATTGCTAGTTACATGTTTAGCTCATTTGCTTAGTGAGCAACTATAAATTGAAATTTTTTCATGCACATGCCAAATCATACCATCAAGTACCTGCTTTAGTGAATGTCTTAAATTCAATATTAAGAAAAAAAATTAGATAAAGAACCCTAGAAATTAGAACGATTGAAATCCATTTAACATGTAATCAAACCCTATAACATGACAAAGGTTCAAAATACTTTTCAACTTTTATTCTCACCCCAACAATTGTCACTTTAACCTTAACTTAAACAATGAGCCAACGATTGTTTTCGTTTTTTTTTTTTTTTTTTTTTTTTTTTTGCTGGGTAAGTGTTGTTGCAGGGGATAGAACCCCTGACTTGTTAGGCCCCAAGTAGACCGGGTACCACCAGGCCAGAAGGCCCGGTGGTAACGATTGTTTTCGTATAGCAAAACCCAAAGAGGCCCATATATATAAGGAGTGACTTAACAAAGTAGCAAATTAACCATGCAAATAATGCCAAACCAACAAGCCCATGCAAATTTACTGGCCAGCAGCAAAGGCCTCAACAGGGAAATTCTTTGTGATTCCAGCAAGACTCTTGAAGTTAATCTTCCCAGTTGGTGGATCATCAACTGTAATCTCACTCACTGGAGGCCAGAGCATGAACTCCTTAGCCTTCACTCCTTTGAGCTTCTTGATCCTCTTCTTCTCAACGTAGCCAGTGATCTCAGGGTCATAGCACACTAGCTTGCTAATCTTGTTGAACTCATGCTCAACATTCTTCTTCTTTTGTACAATCCATATGTAGCCAACGTTTTTCACATACCCGACTTCGATCACGTCGGCTAGAGGGAGAAGTCCCAAAGGGAGTTCAAATTCTTGGAGAAGAGAGGTTGCCAATCTCAGTCCCTCTTCGTGGCCTTACTTGACAATGCCTCCTTCCTTTTCTGCCATTGTTGAAATCTTTGGTAACTTTTTTTGTCTTATAACTTTGCTTTAATGTTGTTGCAAGAGGAAAATGATGCGGCTGGCTTTTTATATACTTTGTAGATGAGAGGCCAAATATATGGGACAAACTTAGTGGTGGAAACCAATGTTAATTTCATTGTTATAGTCGTCGGGCGGTTTGATCCACCAATTTTATTCTCCTTGAACAAGCTTTTATTCACATTTTTGTGCCGGTTACAAGGGCAAGTTACAAGTACGTTACTATTTTTCCTAATAACTGACCTTCCATCTTGTCTAATCTCCAATAAAACAAATTAAAGCTAAAGGGAACTTATTAGAAAAATACAAATAACCTGAAAGTTTTCAACTTAAAACCTGCCAACAATAACTTAGTAATATGTTTGACATTTATTAAAGTCAAAGAAATGAAGAGAAAAAGAAAATTCAGAGAACAATTTTTTTTTTTTCTTTTCAAATAATGAAGAATGAGAAATAAAAGGGGCCATAAGGCTTTTTTCAAGTGCAAGATAGAGGCCAGAGGGATTCAATCTTGTGTTGGAAGTTATTTTGTACCAAACACCATTTTGATTTGGCCAAAAAAGCTGATTTTGTATCGATTAATATCAAAGTACCATTTTGAGGTTATCGTTATTTATATACTTTAAAATACACATAAATAATTTAAAATTCACATATTTTATAAACTTTTTTTTATGAAACATATTTTATAAACCCAAATATTAATCTAAATATATTAATCCAATGTATTAGTTTAATGTTTTATAACATTTTTTAATAATTCTTTTATTGTATTAATCAAAACGTCAATACCAACCAAAACATTCGAAAAATCTCCAATACAATCACTACATACTACACTATTATTTCATAAAGTACATTTCAAATAACTATTGGTATCGGTGTAATGAATATGTATTACAATACAACTGGTATTGGTATGATATTAACTTCTTTATTACAGAAATTTCAAAGGCTTTTCTTTAGAGGGGGGCTAGATAAATAGGAGGGAGGGAGGGAGGGTTTGATCACCATAGATCACAGAGATTGTCTACTAAGCTATTAGTTGAACCTTGGGAGCATGAGCATTAGACCATTATTGGTCACTACGATATAAGGTATTGTGATTTAATATTAGCTTTTAAACTTTGGTAACCAAAGCTCCAAATGATCGAAAGAGTTAGGCGCCAAGTAAAGATACTGACGTGGCAGGACGAGTGGCTAAGGCTGACACGTCAGCTAACGAACTTTGCAACAAACTCACGAATCGAGTCTTTTTTTCATTTTCAGACTCGTATATATGTAGTCATAGAGAGTCTTTCCAAAATCAAAATCCTCCAAACAGAAACAGAAACAGAAGAAATTGGCAATGGAGTTTCAGAGCGAAAAGGGGATGAGATCGAAAGTGAAAACGAGAACCGAGAAGGTGTCACTGGAGAATTACATCGATTTCGTTCTCTCTAACAAGCAAATCGATCTCACCGTCAACTTCCTCAACCAAGTCATCTCTCATTTCGCTCTCTCTTTTTCTTCTTCTTCTAATTTCATTTCTTGCTTCTAATTTCGTTGAATTTTGCAGATTATCAACATGCACGGGTTCAAGAAAATCCACAAGGTTCAAAAGGTGAAAATGAAATCACACTCTCTAATCTCTCTCTCTGTGAATTACTGAAACTAGCTATATATTAGTATTAGCCTCTGTTTGATTGCTGAGAAATTGGATATGAAATCAATTGTAAATCAAATGATATCAGGAAATGCCTTAATTAACACCACTGTTTGGCTGCGAGAGAACAAAGCAAAGAATAGGAGTGTTGTTTTACGTTTCTGTCTATACTGCTCTGAATCATCAATGAAGTTCTTAGCATCTGTTTGGTTGTAGAGAAAATGGAAAGAAAAAAAAAGTTGATGAATGCTATGGTTTATGATATTTTCGTTTCTAGAAAAAGTTTCAGCTCAAGAAACTCGGCCAAAATCTCACATTTGAAAAGGCAAACAATAAATTGTACATAATTCTAGTTTAATGCGTTTTTTTCTGAGCAAGAGTAACCAAACGGATCCTAATGAAGTTATCGTTACAGAAAGTGCTGACGGACGCGGTGAACACTCTGGATCTGGTGGATCCGTCGCGATCAACACTAAACGACAACGTTTCGTGCTTCGCGTTCGTGACGCTGGAGGACGTAATCTTGGACCTCTGCGACCTCAATTGGCAAGAGTGCTGCGTCACCTCCATCCAAACCCTCGACTCCTGGAAACACTGCGGCGTCGTCTCGGGTGGTGCGCCCGACCCGATTAAGCCCAAGGCTTCGGATCCCATAGGAGTCGCTGACGTGTTCGGCGGAGATGGATCCACGTCTTCGTGCGTGGTCGGGTCGGAGTACTCGGGGTTGGAGCGAAGGTCCGGGGTTGGGAAGCTGGTGCCTAAGAGGAAGAGATCGAATTCGACGAGAGGAGGAGTCGGTGGCCGCCCTTCGGGTTGCGCTTCTGTCGGATCTTTCGGGTCCTGCTGAATGGATCGAGTCGGGTTTTTTCCTGCGTTTTGGCGGGAGGTATGTGGTGCGGTGCGTACTGTGTAGTGTGTAGCGGTAGATCTGTGGTTTGTTGAAGAGATAGGGGTATTTTTGTCTCTCAAGAATTCTCACCTTCGGTTAAGGACTTGCGTACTAGTTGGGAATTTGGGATTAGATCTATGATAGTATTTTGAGTCTATTTTCTGTATTTAGGAAGGGTATTTCATGCACAGTAGTGACAGCTCTTTTTGCGTGATAAAGTACGAAACAAACTTAATCGAGTTAAACAAAAAAAATTCGAAAGCCTCTGCTTTAGAAACAAAATATTTGAGAAAGGGTTATTTTTTTTGGATCATTGTCTTTTTGTTCCATATAATTCGCATTCTATTCTTGAAACCAGTGTGCGTGTACAAACTATCTGTGATTAACTCCTAAATCCGAAGTCATGAATTACAGCAATCATTCATTGGTGGGGAGCAAAAATGTTTCAGATTTGACGTGAGGATTGAAGGATAATCCAATAGATGGGATAGTTTGTGTGAAGTTTATAGTGACTTTATATTTGTCTAAATACGATAATTTCATTAATTTTTTGTCATCACTAGTGGTTGTCAAGTTATATGAAATAATATTGATTTGATATATCGCTAAGACTATTATCAATATATCTTATTATATCATTCTTAGCCAAAAGTCTTGTAGCTGAATTAACACTACTTCATGTATAAAATGCTTGAGAGTCTAAGGAAGAAAGAGTTCGAACTGCGAAGTTAACAGCATGTTGAATTTATTTCTAAAAAAAAAAAAATTATCCTTTTCAAAAAAAAAAAAGTATCTTATTATACATGTGGTCATCACTAGTTGGGGTCCAATTATATGAAAAAGTATTGATTTGACATAGCACTAAGGCTGTTACTAATGTCTTATTATTCATATGAATTATTCATCAAAAAATTATTCATATGAATTGCTTTTGAGGATATTTTGAAGATTTTGGGGTATATATATTTGGGGGGTTTTATGGGTAGTTTGATTATTTTTTTAAGGTTTTAGGTATATTTTCATTATTTTGGAGGTGTACAGTGTATATTGGTCATTTTAATAGCATTTTTTTTTTATCATTTTAGAGATCTCCATAGTATTTTGGTCATTTTATAGAAAGATTGAGAAATGAGAGCTTTGTTCTCCTAAGGTTGAAAATGTATTACGCCCCTAAAGAATATAAAACATTTTCAACCCCAAATAAGGTGTTTTTCTTGGTAAATAAACAAAAAATGAAAGAGAGAGGCTAAGTTTTGTGTACGAATTATGGATATTAGAAGTGAGGGCAAAATGGCAAATGGACGAAACTTGTTGAATTACTTAAAGATTTGCCAAGTATTTCAACAATTTTTTCTGCCTTTCACTTATTCTTTAACAGTAGATAAGCATATGCCCTGCATTATCATCGGGTAAGGGACAACGCCAACCCACAAGCCTAAGGGGGAGAGCGAGTACATGCTGCAGAAAAATCAATGATTCATTTAACAGTTAAAATACAAGTTCAAATCAAACTCTTCTCCAAAATTGTTCAAGAGACTAAAAAAAATATAACTCACGAAATTTGCAGCAGCCATAAACGTTTTGCAACACACAAATATATTTAAAAATTACACATCTAAAATTAAAGTTGAAGTGCACAAAAAATCGATATCAAACTTCAATATAATCATGCAGATCTTAAAAGCAGGCTCTTCAAAAGATGAAAAAGCCTTTCAAGTTATTAAAGATGACTCAAATAAATGAAGTTCTTCAGAAGAATCATCTTTCATTGATCAACTCAGAAATCATTTGTTCATTCCTGATGATGACTCTCAGTTAATTGATGTTCTCAAGAAGATTCATCTTTCATAGATCAAGTCACAGATCATTTTTCCATTCATATTTTTAATACCAAATGACAAACCAACCATCAAGTTTAACAGACATTTTAGAGATTGATATGTTGACCAACAAGCTCATCAGGCTCCACTTGCATACAGACGGGTCCATTCCTTGGCTGCAAGATTCAACGAAACAAGGGCCAGTAATAAGTAATGATACACATGACAATAATGCCTTGTAAACTCAACTGAAATCATTTCATCACATCAAATCAATTATTTTATGGTGAAATAAAACATTTTTAATCCTTACATAAAAATAATCAATATGGGTATAAGATAAATGAAAAAGTATCAACTATGGAACTTTTCTAGGCCACATGGCTACCATCTTGGTATAAGCTAATAGAATAACTAAAATTATTATTCATATTACCTGTTTCAACAGCTTCAGCTTCATTTGTCTTCCAATGCTTTGCAATGTTCTCGGAAAGTGGATCATCAGGGTTTGGAGCACTCAAAAGAGCTTGGATGCTGACACAGTAAATAATGCAACATTGAAATAAACTCAATTAGCTTTGCTTTAAATACCATATCACGACCCAAGATCCCATCATTTAAATGATCAATTTTTTTTTTTTATCTACCTTTCTTTTCCAAGTGACCAGCTTTAGATTTTTGTGAGACTTAAAGTACCATAATCCTAATATTACAGCAATCCTCTTTTTTTTTTTTTGGGGGGGGGGGGGGGGGGGGGGTGTGGGGGAGAGATAAGTAGACATTTTCCAAACTTTCTAATGAAGGTAAACTACTTTATGTATGCTTTTTAATTGAAGCACCAAATCACCTCAGCAATACTGTTCGGATTTGGAGGGCTGGACTCCATTTGTCTTTAAGAATATCGAGGCATATCCTTCCAAGCTGCATGAAATTACCCCTTATATTCAGCAATAATAAACAAATGATTTCTGGCCAAGGAAATGAGTGAAAGGGAGCAGGAACTACTTGCCTTATCAATATTAGGATGGTATATTTTGGTCAGGAAGCGAACCTGTTACCAAAACTGAATGAATTAAAAAAAAATAAAAATAACAAAGCCCAAGGTTGGGAATCAACAACCCAACTACAGCAAAGGGACTACAGTTAAGAAGCACACAGGTAGAAGAAACTCAAACTAAGACTTTCCTCAATGAAATTAAAATTAATAAAATAAACTTAATGGCTATGTTAAAGAAAGAACAGGCACAAATTCAGCCATTATTTGGTTTCTGTATGGGCCAGAAAAATGGATAAACAAACAGAATGGAATATTACAAGATACACTGATTTCATCCACTCTAGTAAAGAAAATATTTTGAAACACAGCAGCACAAGATCAGTTTGACTAAAACGGAAACACTTTTACATGAGTGACAGAAAAGAACAGAAAACTGAGTGCCTAAATCAAGAATTGGGAGATCATAACTTGAATGGTTCTTATCAACATAACTTATACAAGTCACAGATCAATATTTATATTGTAACAGTAACAAATCAGCAGAATCTTTGCATGCATCTCAGATATTTTGAAGTCAAACAAGTCCAATATTAATTGGAACCCTCCTGCTTATGCTTTAGTATTTACCCTATTCAGCAAGGCATTAAATCAATTGGTCCCTCCACAGGAAAATAGGCCAGATGAACCCATTAGTTTAGTACCATGGAAAAGTTTATCACATGATATATCTACGTAACTTCCACCACTGTCATTCTACACAATGAAGCAGATTTATCTTCATAACTCTGCATGTCTTATATTGATGGACACTGGCTTCCTTTTCTATAAAGTAAATTTTATGTCATAATGCTGCTGTTCTCATACAATACATTTCCCTTTTGATAAGTAAATAAGTCATTGAAAAGTGCAAAAGGGTCAGAACCCAAGTACTCGGAAAGTGTACAGCTCATACAATACACTTTCTACAATAATCATGTTATTTGACATTGCAATTACTACAAACCAGCCTCTTTCAACAGCATGATGAAAGCTCTTCAGATCTGATTCTTCAGTGGACCACTCAGCCTATATAAAACTGCAAAATACTAACAATTTTATCATACAGGCTTCAACTTACTTGTATGTATGTTAGCTTCTACTCTTCATTTGAACAATGAAAAACAAAATCTGGAGAGCTTTTCTCCATGCTGTTGAGTGTAAGCTCAAACCATCAATTGTTTCATATATTGTGTTGAACATGGACTTTATTAGTAAAATTATTTATCTATGCTTGAAGAACCTATCCAATGCTTCAAACATATATCCTGCGCTAAGATACTAATAATAATTGCTATACAGATCTCAAATATCTGTGAATTTTACTAAAATGAACTTACAAACCTCAAAACATTTCAGTCCTGTAAATTTCTTTCTCCAGTAGATGGTGTTGATGGAAGGTAAAACCCAATTAATTTTTTTGGTTACTTAACTTCTAAGTGCTCATCACGGTTATGCAATAACCAAAAAATGCAAAAGCATAGATTTAACATGCTGGGCTGAGAGAAATCTGGTATAAGTTCAAACAGGTCCAAAATAGTCTATGCATACAAAGATGAAAAAAAAATTTTATATATATAAAGATGAAAAAAAATGCATGCAACTCAGAAATTTTAATTTACTGCAACCAGTGAGATTTTGGATTCACAATACTCTCATTTTAAATGCCAATTGATCAACATCCACAAAAGCCAAATTATCCAATAATATTGTAAAAGATATTAACTTCCCCACGGTTTTTTTATTTTATTTCGTTTTTCATTCTTTTGAGGTCAAACATAATGTATAAGCTTTCAGTAGCCAACATTCATGTGATAGCTAAACAGATGTAATTAATACAACAAAAAATGATAAAGGTTTTGGTTATAACTTCTTGGCATACCAGGTATCACCTCTACAGAAGCATAATGCAAATAAACAAGATGTGATAAAAAACAAACATGCGACTTTGAAAGTGCAACTTGTTTGCATCTATTAGTTGCATGGAAATTACCATTAGGCTTCAAGTCCCAAAAGAATATTTACTTAAAAGTACAACAGCCAACAGATCATAGCCTAGACCTGTTTAAACATTCACAATCAGATAGACAGGAAAATAAAATATAAGCAAAACTTAAGAGTCTAAGCTACCATTACAACAATTATCGAATAACATAAGCCACACATCTCTTCAGACAAGCAACCATCTGAAACAGCAGATATAACTGTATCTGGGCTCTCAAGCAAGATAGCGGATGAATGCCTTCATAATGATCAAATGAACAACCATTGAACCTCAAAAAGATAGCATAAAATGGCATCAAAATATGCCTAAACATCATATTACCTTAGGAGCTGCCATTGGATATTCTTCAGGAAGAAACAATTCTAATTTGAACACTCCACCTATATAAAAATCAAGATATAAGAAATTAGATCATATATCAGTAGATGAAAAGGGAAGTTATCAAAGGGACAAAGTGATAACAAATGCTTTTATTAGGTTCCAAAAAATCTGCAGGATATTATCAGTTATATGGATGTCCTTTGTGTAATGATAATTCACAAAGAAAGAGGCAATAAAAAATATTATAATCCATAGGACTAATGAAGGATTCCAAATTCAAAAGTGCCAACAAAGAATATTCATAGGGGGAAAAAATCTCCTATAATGTAGTCAACAAGAGAAACATTGCTATTTTTATAACTACCTTCATAAGGAGATTGAGCTGGACCAAGAATCATAACATTGAAGTATCGCATATTGTCTTCAGAAGGAGAAGCACTTATTCCGGGAGCTGCATACAAATGTCACAAAACATGCATAATACAATTAAGCTCTTTGATTAGAACTGGCATTTTATGAGAAGAATCTACAACAATGTAGGAAAACAGGTTTAATCTTCATAATGTAACCATCCCATACATGATATAGCTAAAGAAGGCTTAACTGGCCCATCATTTCTAGCTTCTTGACATAATATTTAGTTTTGTAAAATTTGAGCCCCTGCCTACCCCACATTGGCCAACACATGGAAATGATAACTTAGGATCATAGTACAGTGATGCAGTTACTTCAAGGTTAACAATTGCTACTAAATGTTGGGTCAGAGAGGGCAGTGTCATTCATGATTTCATACTATTATATAATTTTTTTTTTTTTTTTTTTTTGTGTGGATAATTTCATATTATTATATGATTTTACTTCTATTCCTTTTAAATAGCTATAGCAGCCCATGGGAACATTAAAATTCCAACAATCAATTCATACCTCTAGCTGAATTTAACTCAGTGTTATGAACTCATATTGTACTTTGGATGCCTTCCAAATTGAGTAATTGATGTTGCTATAATGCACAGATCCTTTTAGCAAGTGAGATATTGTAGCCCGACACAAACTACAGTAAACTTGCATTTCTAGGTTACCCTACTCTGTAATTAGTGAAAAAAGCTGTTCGCTTTTTTTTCTTTCTTGACTAATATTATCACTAGTGTGGTTCAGTTTGGGTGTACTATGGAACAATGGAAGATACTATTACAGAGGTAGAAAACCCAAAACAAGTTTTGTTGGGAACAACAGGTCTGAGGTGGTCTAACTGAAGACCTAGTCTTATCTAGGTAATACCATGCAGACAATGACAATTCAGGTGCCTGTAATTGCCACCTTCATTCAGGGTAGCCTAACATGCAATAAAAAACAATATACCATGGAGTATAGTTCCATTTGACACTTTCCATGAGAAAACGTGCTGCTTGTCCACAGGGGTCTACTATCCCAAACCTGGGTAGAAATATATCTGTTGAAAATATTTACCAGCAATTGTGCAAAGGGTCAAATGCAAAGAAAAAAATGCTACTCCATCCTGAACATGATTCCCCAAATCCTATCATTAACATACAACTACCGCTTTTTTACCCCTTTCACCATCATCTATCAGTATCACACTTATATTAAAAGGAAACATGAAAATCAGTGAAACATTACCATAAGACAAATATCTTCTTTTAATAGTCTCAAGGGGCAGTTGATTTGTGCAATCTTATCAAGATTCCTACTACTTTCCATGACTGTAATAAAATTTCCATATTTGGTTCATTGTTACACAACTTTTTCCCCCCTCACCTTCCTACAGATATGGCAACACAATGTTTTAACTTTTAGGAATACGATTAGCATGTGTAACGGACGTAATCTCAGATTCAGATAATTCCACTTCTTTTATCTATGTTGTTACATGAAGATATTTATGAAATGACAAGAATAACCTTACATATATATGGAGTTTCTTTTGGAAATCCAAGATAAAAGTTGTGATTATTTCGAGATACTTTTTTTTTTATCATTATTAAGTTAATTATTTTCGAGAATTTCATATTTTAATAAGTAAAATTCTTTTTTTTTTAAAAGGCTGATAAAAGGCACCACCGATGTACACTGGAAGTGTACAATTGATACATTAAAATTAAAGGCTAAAAGTGCATCGATCAAACAAATCAGGCAAAGCAACGAAAGAAAACAACCCCAAAGCATTTATCCACCCCAATAAAATCTTGAGTAAAAGCTTCAGATCATGAGATCCTTTCTCGCCAGAGACCCCACCACATGAGGAAATGAGGGATCATGCTCCAAATCACATCATTACCCAACTGCCAAACTTGCCTTTCCAACTTGCTAAAAGCTCCACAAAACCTTTTGGCATAACCCAATACATTCCAAGGAATCTGATAGGAATGCATCCAAGGAACCAAACCTAGGAACTCTACATTTCCTATAATCCAAGATTCAGCAAACCAAACAACCGGTAACATTCCCGTCAAATGCATTGGAAAACTAGAGTCTATAACTGAGAATCAACCCACTCACAAAACCGGCCCTAGTACAGTTTTTCTTATAAACCAAAATTTCACAAATTTAAAGGAAATATAACAAGATTTGCCAGGAACTTTAAATCCTCGTCATAAGGAGTGATATTAGGCCCTAAAAACTGGGTTTAGAAATATTCTCAAAAAGTAGCCAAACATTCAACAAAAATTCATAAATTCCATGGAATCAAAGCGTAAACCTAATTACCACCATCATCAAAGCAAAGGCCTCAGCTCAAATTAGAGAGTTTCTGATTCTTAACAGCTCCAAACACATAATCTAGCATAAATTAAACCAACAAATCTACCCGCAAATAAACAAATTTACAACCAGAGAAAGAGAGAGAGAGAGAGAGAAAGACCTGGTTCACTGAGAAGCCGCTGGGTTTCCTGTTCAATCAGACACAATCAAAGATCAAAACCACAACGACGATACATACATACATATAGAAAGAGAGAGAGAGAGAGTATAGTATAAGATCGGAAAGAGAACCTTGATAATTCGCCGAGGAAGATTACTGTTCGCCATTGATTCTTCGAAGAATTGGGGAAGAGAGAGATTGAAGTTTGCAGGCGAAGAAAGAGAAACGCAGAAAGAAAGAAAGAGAAAAAGAGAGAATTATATGGGGAAGGATCTAAAAGTTTTTAAAGGCAAGCTAAGCTAAGTCTTCTTATATAGTGGTTCGTATTTATTTATTTTGATTCTTCTTCTTCTTTTTTTTCTTTCTTTCTCGTGAGTGATGGCCAAATGGGCAATTACTTGTTTTTTCTTTTTTTCTTTTTTTTTGGGGTTGGGGGAAGTGTGTGTTTTACTTTGCTGGGTACCTAATGTTTCTCACTGACCAATCAGCCTACTTTACCCTATTTGCTTCTTTATGTAGAACTTTTATTTATTTATTGAAAGTTAGAATCTTTATTATAACTTTTTAATCTATATTATAGAATGTCTTTTTTAACATTTTATCCACCAAACCCTCCAGCTCCAACTACTTGACTTTTTTTTTTTTTTAAATGTTGTAAAAAGATCAGAAAATACGTATTTGATTTTAGTAAGCTTTGAAAATTTTTAAGCTTACAAGCCCATAATTTACCATTAAAAATGTGATCAATGATTATTTTTCAATAAAAAAATTACAAAGTTTGAATTTTCCAATTTGAATCAAGCCATAAACCTGTAGAAGATCCAAATCGAGCATTATATATTAAGAATGTATAATATTGAAGAACATAAATATATATACAGTTGAAGTAACTTATCTTTTCATTGTTTTCAAGCCTGAGCTTGAGCTCACGATTTATGTGGTAAATCCTAGATTTAAATAATTTGACTCATTTAAGTAAATAAATTTACTAATTCTTCTTAGTGTGCGCTTAGATGTAGATTAAAATTATAAATTATTTCATTATTCAGTTTATTTTGTTATTATTTATGAGTCACATTGCACTTTTTGACACTATTCATAAGTCATATTGTACTATTTCAACTAACTTTTACTTTTATCTATAGTACTTTCAGTAATAAGTTTTTAATTTCAACAAAATAAACGATTTCCAAACAGATTCTTAAAAAAATTAACTAATTAAGATGGATGGGATGGTGAGCTCATTGGTCTAGAGCATGATGTACACTAGAAGAAATTAGGTTCAATCCACAGCATTATCGATAATTTTTTTTTTTTAAGTAAATTTTGTTTTTGTTGTGTGTGTGTTAATATTGGGCAACTAAAATGCAATAATCTTCCTTTCAAACCCTATGTCAGGAGGTCAAGAGTTGTTTTGAACTCAAAAGTCAAGAATTAACTGACTCCCCTTTATTTTTAGGAACTTTCAAACCCCGTCTCAAAGTCAAGACTTAAAGACTTAAAAGACACCCCTTGGTTTTTAGGAGCAGTGCCTTCAATAAACTCTTTTTTTTTTTCTTTTTTTCTTTTTTTGGGCTTAATGCCTTAGATGAACTCAATCATTCGCATAATTTTCTTCCCAAATGCTCCAAACTTTCAATGACATAGGCACATATCTTTCCACATGGGTCGATGATAAATTTCTAAAATCATGTGATTACACCACTAAAGCTTTTAGAACTTTTTAAAAGCCCACCTAAGTTCATGTAATCTTACTTGTCCACATAATTTCTTGTGGGTTCTTTTTGTTGTCTTGTCACATGTTGAACTCTAATTGGTGAGTTTATGCCTGCGGGTTGAGTTCACAATTCACATTAGCAAGGAAAGCAATGACAATTACCTATGCATGCTCACATTAACAAGGAAAGCAACGACAATTACCTATTTTAGAGAGTGTGTGGAATCATTTCTATCGTCTTGTCACGCATTGAACTATGATTGGTGGGTTCGTGTATAGGGATGACCGGATGAGTTCACTGCTCACATCAGCAATAGAAGCAATGACGATTACTAATGCACTCATTGTTTTGCTAATTGAGTGAGAGAGAGGGAAAGGAGGGAGAGAGTTGAATATGAGTAATAATTCGCATTAATGAGAGAGGACAAACGTTATATGGGGAGATGAAGAAAAATAAAATTACATTTGTGCTGCTCAAATGAGAGAGAAAGAGAGAGTAGGTTCCAATTGAGTTCATTGCTTACATTAGCAAGGGAAGCAACGATGATTACTAATGCATTCTTTGTTTTGGAGAGAGAGAGAGAGAGAGAGAGAGAGAGAGAGAGAGAGAGAGAGAGAGAGAGAGAGAGAGAGAGAGAGAGAGAGAGAGAGAGAGAGAGAGAGAGAGAGTTGAATATGAATAATAATTCGCATTAATGAGAGAGGATAGACATTACGTAGGGAAGACGAAGAAAAGGGGAATCTCATTTTTGCTACTTAAATGAGAGAGAGAGAGAGAGAGAGAGAGAGAGATGAATATAAGTAATAATTAAAATTAATAAGAGAGGATGGCCGTTACATGGGGAGACGAAGAAAAATGGAATTCCATTTTTGCTACTCAAATGAGAGAGAGAGAGATGAATATGAGTAATAATTTGCATTAATAAGAGAAGATGGATGTTAAATGAAGACAAAGAAAAATAGAATTTCATTTATGCTACTCAAATGAACATAATGCTTTTTTTTTTTTTTAAATATTTATAATAGTTATAATATGTTGCTAACGTTACAGTTCGAACTCTTTTTCTTATAAACTCCCAAGCACTTTGTGTACGATGGGGTGTCAATTAAGTTGCAAGACTCTTAACAAATGATCATAATACTTAGTCACCCTTTGAAATGTAAGTAACAAGGGTTTTAATATGGAAATTAAATGAAATAGAAAGTTTGGTTGGGTAAGTTAATGTAGATGACTTCTTAACTAGCCTTGCTTTTTGTAACAGTATTCAGGTTTTGTAAAAAAATCCTTTAGAAATCAGGAAGAGCTTGTTTGAAATAATGGGTATTAGCAGAACTTGAACTTTGGGCAATGAAACTCATGAGAGATTGAGCTAGTTTTGCTTTATGCTAACCATGGTAGGTTGGTTGATCTAGCTTAATCTAGTTTTGTTGTTACTTGTTATAAGGGACTCAAATTCATAACATTTCCAGTAACTATATTGAACTTAATTGGTATCAATCCACCAAGGGGCTTGTAGTTAAATTGACACCCCCTCAATATTTCTAACGAAAAAGTTCAAGGTTAAAATCCCTCTCCTCTAACTATCGAATTAACAAAAAAGAAAGAAAAAAAAAAGACTATTAATACAAACTTTATTAATTGTTCTAAAATAATATGAGCTATTCTCATGACATAAGGAAAGCTCTGTCCATAATTGTGTACCATCTCAAATTATTAGTATTTTTCGTAAATCATTTATGTAGTCTAGATCGACCTAACACACATTCAATGTGGGAATATTCAACAGTGTCTATACAACATATTCACAATCTAAATCCGGCACAACTTCAGACAATTCAGGGTATTACACCCTGTAAAGCTAAGTAACAAGATATCTGTCCAAATATCAAGGTACTTACATAACATAACACAGGCATCAGCATCTAGCAGGAAAGTTATACAATTGCCATACGTAGACTCTTGCTTCCAGTCTACTTAGAGATTATCAAGGGTAACTACACCAGAAGCATGCAGGTTATGCAGCATCAGGCATAAAGCTTACAATGATAAATAAACGTAGTACCCAGGGCAGGAATACAGGTGTGGTACAAGAATAAGGCAGTCTATCAGAACTTCTCCACTCTGAAGTTACAAGTACCAGTGGCATATGATAAATTCTCTCAAGATCAATGTATAAACATTCCTATCCAAGATATTGATAACAATTTGTTGAGTTGAATCAATTTCACTTTTCTTTGTTATTATGTAAGTTGATTATTCTTTACTAAAAGAAGAGAGGGGGGGGGGGGGGGGGGATATTTCAACAGCTACATGGGATGGTAACAAATGGTTTGAACTGAAAAGGCAAATATTGCAACATTTTCTCTGGGAAAAGAGGGATTTTTCTGTGATTAAGAATTGATTGATATAGAAGTGCATATAATGTGTGTTCGTGCAAGGGATTGTGTTCCCTAAATTGTCAACAAAAAGAGAAAAAATTATTTTTAGTTCACCATTTCTATTGGTGTGAAATTGTTGAAGTACTATCCAAGGAATTATAGGTTACAACATTATTCTTTCTCATCAGAGCCAAATTAGTCCTCTGGAGCACAAGCTTCCGAAAGGAGAGGTTCACAGGAATGGTGGACGAACATAGGCAGATCCATTGAAACATTTGCAACGGACTTATATTCTTCTAGTACTTCCACAGTCATTGATGTAATATCCTGTACATAATTGCACATCTTCAGGTATAAGAGGATCAAAGTACAAGCAAGCAACCAACTTAAATTCTATTGTAACAATGTCTCTTCAGCCTCAATATATGAGATCTCATGGGTTGCGGAGCTTTTTATCAGTTCACATAAGTTTGATGTGCTCATTGTTTCATTTTAAAGGTTTAGAGTGAATAACACCTAGAAGCCTCCCAGACAAACTGGTACATAAAAGAAATATTATGCTTTATTTGAATTTTTTATAAGTTGGTTTGAATTTTTGTTCCTGACTACGTCATTAATTTTTTACCTTGCTGTTCAATCCACGGATGTAGCCAACAAGTGTGAGCTGGGTCTGCTGGCCAGATATGCAGTCAATGTTTCCATCAATTATGCAAATATGCTGCAAAAAGAGAACCAAAACCTACATGATTAATTTTGTGTTGACTTACAATAAGCAACCTGGGTGCATTTTTAGAAAAAAAATTTAAGATCACATAAAAATTAGTAGAATCATTGCTGAAGGGCCCTCAAGACCAACCTACTTTCAAGTAAAGAAAAATCAGATAATCAGAAAAAATAGTCATCCCATTTGATTATATTTCTTTCTTTAAATATAAATTATATAATTTGAGGGTCAGCCCAAAAAATTATTCACTATACATTTTTTTTTCTCCATAACTAGTTACACTACACTATAATTGGAGGGTCAGTCTAGAAAACTATACTGAGGATTTATTGGGCTCATCAGCCAACTTCAACTTGTTAGTTGTTACTAAATATTCATTCTACTTCTTCATTTGAAGGGTATTACAACCAACTCTAAGAGTACAGTGAGACCATCATCAAATTGCTCACCATTGTTGGTGATGTCTATAACACACATGGGACATCTGAGAAACCAAATGAGAATTAGTTATCCATGGGAATTGATGACAATACATTTTTTTCCCTAGGGAGTGATCAATATGTTGAAGACCAAGCCTAGACATGACAATAACAATACCTGCCTAGTGAATTACAATGCCTGTGGGGGTCTAAACAGGAATGGGGGATTACAGGCAGTTAATCAGGTGAGTTCAGCTACAAAAGCTTAAAATCATCTTCACCGATGTCTCAGTAGTAACAGCCAATAGACATCTTGAAACCAACTTCATGCTCTCAAGGATTCAAACTCAGGATGTTGACCCCAACTAGATCACATGAAAGTAAGAAATAGCTAATAGCTTAACCACAACTTTAAACTCAATAATGGCGAGGGCTTATTCTAAAAGTGCCAAGGAACAAAACTTACATTGAATTTTTTAATAATAATATAGACCCATTTCGAATTCTGTCCACATACAAGGACATGAAAGCAAAAGCTAATTGAATGGTCAAGAGTTGAGTACTCACAAATTTTCTCTTAGAAATACAGGAAAACTGATCCCATCCAATGCTAACCACAACTTTGAACCTTTTATGCGGATCAACTTTGGCCCAACCAAAGTAAACTCCAAAAATTTGGTCTGGAAGAGCAGATACTCCATTCTCTGGATATATGTTTCAATGTTATCAAGAAGACAGAATACATACTATTACAATATCAAAACCAGAAAACCATAGGAGCCTGAAAATTAATGAATCTCATAGTCAAACAAGAAAAATGATGAAAAATATGTTAAATCTTGTTTTTAATCCTCAGGTTTCTTAATTCCCAACCATAGGGGAAAAGCAGTGACTTTGGCTATGGGATATTTGACAATTAAAAGGTCAGATTAGCCTCTGATATGTTCAATGAAGTAGAAAATTATGTATGGAACTTGAGACATAAAGTAAAACACAGAGTTGAAAGTTAGTTGTCTATGATACTAATGTTATCAAACTGCTATTCAAATAATATCAAGGTGAAGAAGTTAAATTTAACAAACCTATGACTTCACACACAGAGCCGTTGATAGATACAATGGTCACATGAATTGGTTCAATAGGTAATGCATTCTCTACCCCTGAAACCATTATTTAAACCAAATCGTTCAGTAGGGAAATGAAGTGCATAGGGCTATAAATTTAAGTAAGATGAAATATTTACAGTCGTCAAATGGTGGAAGACCCCATTGCTCGGGTTGAAATTCGAGAAGCGAATGAAGCACAGAATCTGCTAGGGCATAACAATCAGTTTCACTATGGGATGGAACAGCAACTACCTTCATTTTTGCTGCATTAGCTGCTTGAACACCAACCCTATAGAAATGTATTGATCAATATTGATTTTGTGTGTAACAAATATAATAACCACAGTAACAATTAATATAGTAGGGAAAAAGAAAAAGAAAAAAAAATGTGGCAGCTGCAAAAAACATTATAATTGCTCCTTTTTTTTCTTGGTAAACAAAGACATGATAAATTTGTCAGCATATGCTCCATGAAAAATTATGATGCAACTAGTGTGTCTAACAAGAAACCAGCAAAATTTTATTGTTAATGTACATCTCATGCTAGTTACAGTGATTTTGTAATGATAGTGTTTCAAAAACCACCTCAATAGAATAATTGACTGCTTGAATATGGTTTCAAGAGCCTTAACAGAATCATTACAGTGTTTCCTCATTTTCTTCCTTACTAATTTAACTTGTTCTGCAAGCTAGTAACAGTTCAAAGCCTTATAATGGTCATTCCTCCAAAATGGTAAGTGAGCAAGTAGTTCATGGCTTTGTGAGTAACACTAAAATTCAATTCAGCTTGTCAAATTAAGTCATAAAAATGCCTCACCAAGTCGATATGTGCTCACCAAAAAATTACAGACAAAATATTCCTAACAGTGACTATGTTTCAAAAAGCAATTCACTTGGAGATATGAAATCAGTTTATTGTGAAACCTTTGAACATCAATACTTGGAAGAGCTAATCCTAGAAGGTCTGACCATGGTGGCATAAATTAGCATGGGTTTTTTTGCATACTCTTAAGCATTATTTATTGCTTCCATTGTTTTCCTTAAGGGATAAAACCCCCTCCCACAGTTGGGACTGTCATCCTCTACAACTGTTAGTTTATATTAATGCTAAAAAGTTGTACTTAATGCATAAGGATATCGCTTCTACAAAATTTGGAGGTAAGTGATAAGTGATAACAAGTTTTACCCCACATTCTGGAGAGACTAATTCCCTAATTTGGGAGTAAGGCTCCCACTAATTACCTCTCCCAAACCTCATAGAAGTGAGAGCTTGGTGCATAGGGTACGACTTTTACGACCTTTCCCCAATGTATTCAATTTTAATAATTATGAAAATAATTCTTTGAAGAAAGTTACCGTTAGATTTATTAGAAAAACCAAATGATCCACTCAATATTGCCATGCAGTTATTGATGTATACAGATCAGAAATATATTTTGTAGAACATACATCATCCAGATAGTCCATCACAAATCACTATGCTGGCATTCACAAGCCATTAGACATAATAGTAATTTGTATACTGAAGAATGTTGGGTATGCTGGTTTAGTCTTTCACTGAAAAGCTTATGCAACAAATATATATTGTACTGACAGTTGCAGTAAGGCTCTTAAATTCAGAAATTATCACAAGTTTTTCATAAATTTTGATTGCAAATTTCTAGCAATAATCAGAAATCAGAATTATTCTGAACATGCACAGGAGCAGGGAAAAAGTGTTATTCAATCAAAACTCCACTGGAGTTTGGCACAGATAATAAGTGATTTTGTTAGAGAGGCTTAGCCGCATTTTTATTTTGAATTATATATAGATAATTGCTAGTTTAACTTACAAAGAGTCTTCAATCACCAGGCTGTGAGTTGCAGTTACACCCATTCTCTTTGCAGCCTCTTCAAATCTGTTAACAATTTGGGAATCATATGATTATAGCGAAAAAATAAAATGACGATCAAAAGTGAAATTTCTTCATGAAAAAGAAAAGAAAAAACAGAGGTAGTTGGAAATCTGGTGGAAATGGTTCCATTCTCATACATGAGATTCTTTGGATTTGACAAAATTTTTTCTTTCACATGTTGAGAATCATCTCAGAATTTCGCCCAAAAAAAAAAAAAATCTAATTATTTTTTAAACTTTTACTCATGGTGACAGAACCACCTTCTAGAATGGTTCTATGTATGGAAGGTTCCATTTCCATATAAATTCAATGCAGCCTTAATTTTGCTCTGAAATATTGCAAAAAACCTTACAGATCTGGAGAGGGCTTTCCCGATTTGACCTGGTCACTTCCAAGAATCACTGAAAAGTACTCCTTCCAACCTAGACAAATAATTTAGATGAAAAAGAATAAATTGATGTGGAAATAGTGCAGTGAAAAACCAATCATCCATTAAGAGATTAATTGCTATGCAACAAAAAAGAACAAAGAGGAAATACAAACAACTGAGAAAGCTATGCCCTGCAACTCTAATGGATAATACACTTGTTCAAAGAACATACACACACAAACACAAAACAGAAAAAGAAAGAATAATCCAAAAAGAAGTTGTTTGCCAATAGAACTCTGATCCAAGATTAACATTACGATTACATTCTTTGGACATGTCCTCACTTTGGTTTTTAGTGCATGCTGGAATGTTGGCTAACTATAATTTGTTCTATTGGTAAATTTACAATGACTCAATGATGTTTTGTTATCCTATTTCAAACCACAGCCATTGTAGATGCTAGACTCAATTCAGAACCTTCACCATGGACTTGGCCTCTAGTATCCAAGATTAGCATTACATGCAATTAGCCACCAAGATATGAGATAGTTATGCAGAAAAAAGCAAGTGCTTTAATGAAATTACATAATTCAACTAATTCAGGCATGCACAAAATATAAGAGGATGGAAATGCCAAAGCAGGAAAAAAACTCTTGGTAATGAAATCAAGCAATACTATGGACCGAGTGACTACTAGCCTGAGATTTTTATACCCTACATTAAACAACTATTATTTCATTTGGTTGTTTGATTTGGTAGGATTCAGTGACCTACATTAACAAATAAATGCAATATAACATCCTTTCACCCCAGATTACTAAACTTTAAGGAAAGTAATTGAAATAAAAAGATTTCCATCATTCCATGAAAGCAGTAATATATGTAAATTGCTTCTTAGTGATTGGTAGATTTGATAAATTTTTTATTTAACCAGAAGAACTCTAGCACAAAAAATTGATAGAACACTTACATCCTCTGCTTAAGAAGTTAAGAACAACTACTAAAGTTCTATTCCTGCACTTCTGCGTTTGTGCAACAATTGCTGATTCAGAAAATGTAAAGGGAACCTATGATGATGGTGAAACTCAATCAGGAGTGTGTAATCTTTTTGTATCCCCAAAATGTCACAGTCAGACACATTGTAAATATACAAAATATTTTGTAAACTTCGGTACTTCACTGTAATGAAAAGCACAAGTTGGAACAACATTCATGATTTACTATGATCCACACACAACAAAGAGAGACCTTTCAAATCCATGTTTATCAATTTTCACAGCAGCTCATTTTATCTATGCAGAAGGGGGAACTTCAAGAAGATCTCTACAAGAAATGTCCATTATGTTTATACAGATCAAATTACTCTAAATCTGTTAAACAACTTCGGCAAGTATTATGAGCAATGATAAATCATTTGGTGACAACAATAATTTTAATGTCAGGTTGGCTATTTATTTTTCTACTGACAGTATAATAAAGCGAATCAGTAGAACACGAATCAGAGATTAAAGAAAGGCTTGATCGAAACTAATATCCAGGAAAGTCAAGAAAGACAACCTTTTTGGAGAGATATCTTTGCATCTATGTATTCTCTTAAAGAGTTTGAAGCAAGAGCGAATGGCACTCCATGTTTATGGAGATGTTTCATAAGCCGATTAGCCCCAGGAAGTGGTTTCGCTTGCAGCCACCTAAAGGTATACAATTAACGAGTTAGAAGACTACACAAACGCTGCAGAGATGTAAATCAGTACAAGAAGGTTTCTTTCCATGCTAACATTAAAAAGTTGAAGCATTTAAGGATGAACAAAGTTCTCTGTGTTGCTTCAGAGCAGTTTCAAGCATGCGAAAGCATTTCATTGCATGCTAAGATGTAAGAGTTTTGGAAGCAAAGCAATTGAAGTTCTCTAAGAATAATCTTGCCATATACCGGCGTAGTACTTAAATTAGTTATTTATAACTAAACTAGTCTAGTTTCATTAACCAAAACTGTTATGTCAAGAAACAATGAACAGAATGGAAGATTTCTTCTGAAGAAAATCATTAAAATCCAAAGCAAATCAGCTAATGGCTCAACAAAGTTTTGGCGGTAGACTGTTGTAATAAAAATCATGTCTTTCATCTACTGTCTCATTTCATGCCAATTAGCAAAATCAGTAACTCTTTCTTCAGTAAAATCTGAAACTTCATCATATTAAAATGGACCATATTAAATCGTTGAAACATTCCATTCATGATTTAGTTAATTTTGTAATGGCATAATTTATTGAATGGCCAAACAAGAAATATTCTTTTGTTACCATAAGTTATTGTTTCCACATTCTAGCACCTAGGCTGGTCAAAAATACTATAAAATTCTGTTTGTAGAAAGGGCCTGGTCAGGGTTTTGACTTTTGAGAGTGCCAAAGAGGGCCTGTTCTGGGTTGGAAGAATGCTAATCGTTTCTGGTTTGGTGTACCTTAGACACAGATGCAGATTTCGGATCACGTGCCAAATAATAACGATTTTTTATTATTATTTTTTTTTTATGTGACTAAATAATAACGATTGATATTAAATTTTTTAAAGATGTGATTTTTAGGACTTAAGGTTATCTCAATATAGAATTAAGATTTCCCTCAAAAAAATATATACATAGAATTGAGATTGATATCATCCACTTTAGTAGATGATCAGACTGTTACTGCCGACTCTCGTTTAGGATGAAGATGATAACCATAATTTGAACCCCTTTCTTTATCTAATTATATATATATTTTTTTTTTTTGGATTTTCTATCTAATAAAAAAAATTTTTTTTTTGAAGGGACTATCTAATCAAAATTTGATTATAAACAATCACAATTCACAACTTCTTAAACATATTACATTTATACCTTTCTAAAAAGAAAATAATTTTAAGATAAATGTTATGTATATGACATTTTTACAACAAATTTTAAGTGAAAAATTGTTATGAATTGTTACTACTAAGCAAAAAATAATTTTAGCGGTGGGTAAAAATTAGAACAAATAATAATTTGAGAGATGCTACGTCTACAACATTTTTACAATATTTTTACAACAAATCACAAGTGGTTAGTTGTTATTGGTTCAAATTTGAAACTAACATTAAAATTACTTTTTTACCCTAATAATAACAACCAGTAACAACCCGTCACTTAGGATTTGTTTTAAAAATGTTGTAGACATATCATTTCTCTAATAATTTACCATATAGAATTTGTTGTGAAAGTGCTGTAAGAATGTTATAGACATAATACTTTGCAAAATTCAAATTTTGCTTTTCAATAGTTGTTGTTGTTGTTTTTTTTTTTTTTTTTTTTTTTTTTTTTTTCCAAAATTCAAATGCATGAGGCTAGATTGATTTTATTTCCGTGTTTGATGAAATTTAAATAGGAGTTGTTTTCGTTTCCTTATAGGTCACGAAATTAGTACTATTGCCTCTCCCTATTCCTATTCGTATAGAAGAACATTGGACTCCGCCCTATTTAACATTCTTGAGTCAAAGAAAATACTCTCCTTGAATCGCCTCAACGGAAATACAATATTAATTATTACACCCATCACAATAAAAACCACCAAATCGCACTTTCCATCAACTGTTCAATCTTCAAGCCACCAAGAAGGATCTGGTCTGGTCAGTTCTGGTGAGTTCACTTGGTCCTTTACCTTGTTCTGATTCTAATTCTAATTCTAAATTTCTAATTCGTACGACTTTATTATTATTATTTTTATTATTATTCCTCAGCTAAATTATTTAAGACCTGGGCCAGCCCAGGTCAGATCTATTGGTCTCAATTTGCCATTGAAAATATTCCATCAATTTTTTTCTCTACGTGCTTGGTTTGGTCAGATTTACAAAGCCCAATTTTGGATCCCAATAATCTGTGATGGAACATTCTGCCGGATTAGATTTAAACAAAGGCAATTTGAATAATAATAGGAATCAAGGCCATCATCATCAGAACCATGATGTTGTCGACCCTAGGGAATCTAGAGACCTAGATGAAAGAATACTTGCACATATTAATATTGAAGCACCCACATTTGATGGCCAAGAACCAAAGCACCTCGTTTCTTGGTTATTTACTATGGACAACTTTTTTGATTGGTACTACTTTCCAAACAACAAAAGAAAGGTCATGTTTGCCACAATGAAACTCATTGGTAGAGCTCAAACTTTCTGGAGGTGTACCCAACAACTAAGAGCTAATAGAAACCAACCTCCCATAACCGATTGGGTAGAAATGAAGGAAAAACTCAGAGAGGAATATCTACCAAGTTGGTATAAAGCTATGCTTTTGGATGAGTGGAACAGTCTAACACAAGGGAATAGACCTGTTACTGAGTACATGGACCAATTTGATGAATACATGTTGATATGCGATGTAGTTGAAGATGAGAGAATGATCTTGAGTAGGTTTAGGAATGGCCTTAATAGGGAGCTCAAGAGGGAGCTTATTCTAAGTCAGTTCACCACCTTAGCCCAAGCATATGCTAGAGTTCGAAGCTATGAATGGGCCAAAAAATCTGAGCTTGCAAGAACCAACAATACCCATCATAGATGAGATGATGGCCCCATAAATCTGAGCTTATTCACCAGCACGTAAAGAATATATTGGTGTTATTTGGATGAGCAAATTTGTTTTCATTAGGGACAAAGGAATTCAACACTTTTCTTAGTTCGTTGGAGAGGAAGGCCAAACTCAGATTGTACTTGGAACACCACAATCAAGCTACTACAACTTGAATTTAAATTTCCATCACGGTTGGATGATGAAAATTATTGCTAGTTGATGTTTTATTTTATTTGATTTTTAGGACTTAATGTTATTGGGTTTTATTCCCTTATTTAAAGTTATTTATTATGGATAGTTTACTTTATTTATTTCGTGAATAATGTTAGAGATACAAACTATTTTACGAATTTTTTTATAAACTGTTGATGTGGTGGGTGATTATTAGTAAATAAAAAAGTGATATTAATGGTGAGTCTAGATGAAAACAAATAAAAATTGATTACATCAACATTTTGTAAAAATGTTGTAAAATAGTTTGTAACTGTAACATTACATTTATCCCTATTAAGCAAAATTATGCTGTATTAGTTTTCAGTTCCAAAGAGTATGCATGACACTAATCATGTTTGTGTGGTAATATTATCATGACATGCACTCATCCACATAGAAATAGGTTCATGGAATTTTCTTTCAAAGAACAAATAAGGATGGTTTTTGTTTTGTTTTTTATTTTATTTTAGAAACAAAGATACAGACATGGGAGACTATAAAACCCATGATAACAAATAGGGATGGTTAAGACTATAAAATACTAGTAAAAGCACTAATGAAGATTGAGTAAAATATGAGATCCCAAACAGAATCAATGAATAAAGTATATAAATAATAAATGTTGCAAGATAAACAACATTTATTATTAAAACAACACTTATTATTAACATCTATTATTTATTAAAAAAAAAAAAAAAATGTTGCAAGACTATATTTCCTCTCAGAGCCGTTGTGTTTTAGTAGATGGGATATGTACTTTTTTTTTGAGAAAGAGAAGGGATACATACTTGGATGATTATGATAGCATATTTCACGCGTGAAATAAAAAAAAAATAGTATGTTAAGTTATCAACCACACTGATGAAAAAAAGCTTATCTTACAACAGTGTTATGGAAAAAGACAGATGAAAAAGACTTAAGAATAGAGTGGATGAAGTGTTAGATTCTTGGTTCAAATTCCATTAATTGTATAGGTATAATTCAGGGACGGAGCCAGAGCCGAATGTTTGGGGGGCAAAGTTTGGACTTCTAAAAAAAAATTATTATAAAAAATTGCAATATTTTGGTCATTAAGAGAGAGAATTTAGGCTAATTTTGATATTGAAAATCCAAAAGTGCAATACCAGAACTTGATTTGTGTTAAAATAAAAAAGCTTGTTTTTAATTGTTTTTTATTTTGTTTCATCCAAGTGCTCTGTTCCTTGTATATATAGTAAAGCAGCACTTTCCTTATTCATTTAATGAGAAATTTCTTTCTCTCATCTTCATCTCTGAGTTTATCTTCTCATATGAGATAGCAAACAACATATATATGGGGTGTTGTGAGGGCCCAAGTCATAACATAGCTTCAAGATTAATTTTTTTTGGGCTAACTGAACATTAACGTTAAATATACTTATACCTATAGAAATTTTTTTCCCCCCAAAATCTAGGTGTTGGGGGGGGGGGGGGGGGGGGGAGGGATGGCCCCCCTTGGTCAAAGAGTAGCTTCATTACTAGTATAATTTATGATAGCTAAGTGAAAAAAATAATTCCTATATATCTAAGCAAATTTCACACGTGAAAAAAAAAATTACATCAACCACACATATTAAAAAAGCTTATCTTACATCACAGTGTCAAGGACAAGGACAAAGAAAACAATAGATAAAAATGATTTTAGAATAAGCAGAGGTTTACTCAAGGATAAAGAAAACAATAAATAAAAATGATTTTAGAATAAGCAAAGGTTTACTCAAAACATGTTTAAAGCCTCCGACCACTAATGGGAAGATGATATGTGTTAAGTCATGCACAAGTTGGGTAAATAAGTCATGTGCATTGCACATGACAAATAAATTTCATCTTTTTATTGGTGGTTGGAGCATTGAGTTTCAAATATGTTTAGAGTCAAACTTTGTCCTTAAAAATAGAGCAGATGAATTGTGAAGTTCTTGGTTTAAAGACTATTGACCGTACTTATATAATTTATAACTTAATAACTCATCGATTACTAGGGAAAAAAAATTGGATAGGAATATAATTAACATTTTTCACTTTTTCGATTTTCCGGGCTGCTATATTCTTTTGTGGTTGATATATAATAAAAATAATAATAATCTCAAAAAAAAAAAAAAAAAGAAAAAGAAAAAGAAAGAAAAGAAAAGAAGGCTTACTTTTCGCTATACATGGGAGTGATTTCTTTGATAAATTGATCAGGTGTCAATGGGAGGCCATAGTCCTTAACAATTGCAGCAGCTGACTCCTTTTGTGTCATTCCCATTCGCTTCTTTTCTTCCCTTTCCATGTCCACTTCTTTCCCATATTTTGCTAAATATTCTTTCAACAATCCCTTTGTAAGTCTCTCTATACATACAAATAACAAACGACACAGAGAGAGAGAGATATATCAGAGAAACCCGTTATTTAAGGGAAATGAAAGAGGTTTGGTTTTTAACATGAAATTGTAGTTACAGACCTGTGTCTAAAATGGTCCCATCCAAGTCAAATATTACAGCCAAAATTTTGGTTTTTGGTTTGCAAGACTCACAGCAACTCATCTTTAAGCTATAGAAGTGTGTTTCTGTGTGTACGTGTGTGTGTGTGAGAGGCAGACACAGAGAGAGAGAGAGAGAGAGGGACAAAATGTGTGTGGGAAGTGAAATGAGGAAGGTATATATATAAACCATTAATAAGAATTTATGCGTTAAAGGAGGCGAAGGGAGGAATAAATACCCATAAAGAGGAATGAAAGGCATGCCTAAAGCCATTGTGCTGGCCCCTGGGTCCTCTGTAGCGTAAGAAAACTCATGCAAATTGTGATTGGAATGTGAGTTTTAGATTGAGAGGTCGATTCAATCTCAAGACAGTTGAGCCACTCGCGAATGAGAGTTGTAATTAAAATATTCGAATTTTGTTGGTATAATTAAGTTGTTAGTACCAAAAGTTGTTGATAGTTTTCATTATTTACTTTCCGAAAGAGAGAGAGAGATGGCTGTTAGAAGTGAGACTTAAAAAATTAGTATTATATAAAATCAACTTCTGAATCATAAACCCAATAGAATATCTAATCTAACATGTTCCCCAATCTCAAAGAGAGAAATGATGGAAATAGCTAACATTAACGGGCCCAAATTTGTTTTTTCTTTTGTGCTGAACCTTGAATCCAATACAACATCAAACGTGTTCCCCTATCACAAAGATCATGAAAGAAATAATTAAAATTAACAGGCCCTAATAATTTTTTTCTTTAAAAAAAAAAAGTATTATTCCTATTTGTATACTTTTTGGGAAAGAAGAGGACATAGTCACATGGTGGGAGGCAAATTACCAGCAACTTTATTTAGGAAATGTTCTTCTAATAATGGATCATGCTTATTATATACCAATGGTGTCCCTTTAATCCCTCATAAAGATATTTGATACTGAACACTCTTGAGTCATTTAGCAGGCCCGAATTGGCAGAATATGTCCCTTAAATGTTGAAAGGATATACCCTATTCTTTTTTATTTGATGAAGGATCGATATACCCTATTCATCAATATTGGAATTGGAGGCCGGACGACACTGCACACATACGCGACTTTAAATATAGCTGCATCTTGATTCTTGACAATGGAGGAAGGAGTATGGGCAAAATTTAAAAAAAAATATTTTTAATATTAATTATTTAAAGGACAAGACTTAAGTACAGTACTTAGGTGCTGTTCCTTAGATTCCTCTCTTAATATCCTATCATGTAGATTTTTTCACATGGAATGGAAGTGTATTTTTTAAGTTAAGTAATCATATGACTGAATCTTAAAATAGGAACTTAAGATACTGTACCTAAATTTTGTCCTTATTTAAATTAACATTTTTCTAAAGTTTTTTTTGGAGATATTGTCTATGGTTTTATTTTTATTTTTAAATAGTATGTTGATACCATGATTTCAATATTTAAAATTTTTTAAAAGAAAAAACACTTTCAATATAATTTCAAATAAAATGTTGTTTTGAAAACAGTATTTTAAGTTTTATTTAAGTATTTAATTTCATATGATACATTGAAAAGCGAAGGCAAGTTTAGAGGATTGAAAAGTAAAAATCATGGTTATAACTTATAAACCCAAATAAATAAATAAAAAGTAAAAAGAGGCGGATTAAATTTGATAGCCTCTTTTTGCCATGTTTATTGCCACGCATTAAATATATTAATTCTCTCTCTCTCTCTCTCTCTCTCTCTCTCTCTCTCGTGTTGAAAAGGGAAAAAAAAAATACTTTAAGGATTATTTCTTAATTGTGATACGTTTAATACCTAACCATCAACGCACCCCGAATCTTAGGAGTTTCTCTAACGCAAGGAGGAGGCCACTCCAAACCCTAGCCGCTTCAGTAGAAAGCCGTGCCTAACTACGGGTTTAGGCCAGTTTAGTTTCCCTTGTTGTACAACAACAAGTGAGAGTTTTCTCTGGTTTATGTTTTGAGATTCTGTTCTCTTCATGGAAAACCTGTCAGTGATGTTAGAGCAATAGAGACGATTGGGGACAAGCTTATTGCTGCAAAATTCTTTACAGGTAGAGTGCTGAATATGGAAGCCATTACTTAGACATTTAAACCCTTTTGGCAAACGAAGAAATGTTTTGATGTCAAAGATATGGGAAATCATGTTGTCCTATTTGTGTTCTCCGAGGGGTCTGACGTAGATAGGGTTCTATTGGAAGAGCTGTGGAGTTATGATAAACACCTTGTTTCTATGCAAAGGCTAGGGAAAAAATGTTTCTATGCGAGATCTTGCTTTTGATAGAACTTCTTTTTGGGTTCAAATCCATGACTTACCAGTGGGTGATATGAATCCAGAAGCAGCGGCAGAGATTGGGAGTGTTATTGGGGAAGTCCAGAAAGGGATAGAGGAGTGGGGTAATCAAGACGGCAGCAGTTTTATGAGAATTAGAGTCTGAGTGAATACGTTGAAACCGCTGTGTCGGGGTCGTAAAGTCTGTGGAGAAGATGGTGAAGTGGGATGGATTTGATTTAAATATGAAAGGTTGCTGAACATTTGCTATTGGTGTGGCCAGGTTTCGCATAGCGATAAGGACTGTGAGCTATGGGTGCAAAGCAAAGGTACCTTGATAGAAGAAGATCAACAGTTTGGGGCATGGTTGTGTGCTCCAACCTTGAATATGAAAAAATGCTTAATAGTAAGGGTGGAAGGGATGGAAGATGATAAGTTTTGCGAGAGGGCTCACGATGATCCAGAGGAAGATGGAGAGGAGATGGATACAAAGGACCATGGGTTGGAAGGGACACTAGTTGCTGCACCAGAAATCAGCGGCAAAGCTCAGGCCGGCAAGGTGGGGGCAGTGGTGGAGTTTTTGGAAAGCGATGAACCTACGGAATCAGTTTTCGTGATTTCAGGAGATTCAAAAGCTAAGGAGAGTTCTTTTGGAGGGAACTCGGATTTTTAGGAGATTCTTAATGTAATTGATTCAGAGATTTCAAAATTTGATAATCTAGCAAACTTGTCCATTACAAATGGACCCACTCCAATAACCATACAAGCCGAAATTGTAGGGCCTTCAAGATCCACAAGTGAGTTGGGCCCCAATTCAAAGGATAATGGTAGTCATAAAATAGGCCACAACCCAAAAGTTATACAATATAAGACTCGAGGATGGAAAAGATTTGTTCAGGATAAGGAAATTGGAGAAGAGCAGCACTTGCCTAATTATAAAAAAAGAATGACCAGAGAGGAAAAGGGGGATAGCGATAACTCTACCCTAATGAAGAAACGATCTGCTAGTGTCAAAAGCTCTAAGATAATGGTGGAGGCTGAGGTTCAGCCCCGCCAAGACTAATGAGTTGTCTAGCTTGGAATTGTTGTAGACTTAAGAACCTACATGCAGAAGAAGAGTTTGAAGAACTTATTCGAGCACAAGATCCCCTGATTTTTTTTTGTTAGAGAATTGGTTTGAGAAGAAATAGTTGGAAAAGATACGATGTAATGTTAAATACATGGGTTTGTTTACTGTTCCTAGGCAGAGCAAGGGTGGTGAATTGGCTCTATTATGGAAGTCAAATATCTCGGTGTGGGTGGATAGTTTCTCGAAATACCATATTGATGTAGTAGTTAATGATGGTTCAACTGAGGTGTGGTGTTTCACGGGTTTTTATGGTGAACCTGATACGAACGAGAGGGAAGAAGCTTGGTGTATGCTTTGTATATTACATGAAAAGCTACATTTGCCTTGGTGCTGCATGGGCGACATTTGCCTTGGTGCTATACGGGCAATTTCAATAAGCTTCTACACATGGAGGAGAAGAGGGGTGGGAGAATAAGGCCACATAATCAAATGCAAGCTTTTCGTCATGCCTTAGATTATTGTGGTTTTGTGGATTTAGGTTTTACGGGCCCATGGTTTATGCGGCACAGCAGAAGGCATGGACACTTAGTCTGGGAACGTTTGGATAAAGGAGTGGCTAACTATGACTGGTTGGCAAAATTTCCAATGGCAACAATTCGACACCTCCACTATTAGTCATTAGATCGCCGCCCAATTAGTTTGATGCTCAACCTAAACGGTGAATTCTAACATTGGTTTAGAAAACCTTTTCGACTTGAGGAGATGTGGTTGTCGAATAGTGGATGTGGAGATACGGTGCTACGTGCTTGGAAAATCCAACATGAAGGAACCCTGATGTTTAAAGTGGCCAAAAAACTCAAGAAGTGTAAGAAAATGTTGAAGTCATGGAGTAGGAATAGTTTTGGGAACGTCAAGAGTTAGATCAACAAGAAAAAAGAATTGCTGTGGAAGGTAGAAGAAACAGCAGTGAAAGAAGGCAGTTATGAGGATGTCATACAGCTAAGAAGAGAACTTAATGTCTTGCTTAAGAAGGAGAACCAGATGTGGTGGCAATGGTCTAGAGCACAATGGGTGGCCAAGGGTGATTGGAATATGAAATACTTTCATGGAGTGGCAACTCAGAGAAAAAGAAGGAACTTTATCAAAGGGATTAGAGACCGGGATGGAGTTTTCAATATTATGAGAGTGTAGTATCGAATATTTTTTTGGATTTTTACACTAAATTATTTGCTTCGACCAACACCCAAGAACTGGATAAAGTTCTAGAGTGTGTCAAAACCGTGGTTAATTCAAAGATGAATGCGAAGTTGACGAAGCCTTACACCTGGGAAGAGGTAGATGCAGCAATCAAACAAATGGCACCTCTAAAGGCTCTAGGTCTAGACGGGATGCCTCCCTTCTTTTATTAGACTTTTTGGTCTAGCATTGGTTCGGATGTATCGGAAGCAGTTCTTTCTTGTTTGACCTTTGGTACACTTCTCAAATCTATTAATCATACTTTTATATCCCTGATTCCAAAAGTGAATAATCCTGAAAATGTCTCAGAGTTTTCGACCCATTAATTTATCTAATGTTCTTTATAAGATCATTAGTAAAGTCATTGCTAACAGAATAAAACCTATCCTTAATTCCATAATTTAAGAAGCTCAGAGTGCTTTCACTACAGATAGATTGATCACAGATAATATTTTGATTACCTTTGAGTCCTTACATCACATGAAAACTCAATGCATAGGAAAGGAAGGTTTTATGGCTCTTAAACTAGACATGAGTAAGTCTTACGAAAGGGTGGAGTGGAATTTCTTGGAGAAAATTATTTTGAAAATTTGGTTTCAAGAATCTTGGGTAGCTATGATTATGCAATGTATCTATACAGTAACATATTCTATTATGGTGAATGGAGAACCCAAAGGTTTTATTCAACCTTTAAGGGGCTTGAGGTAGGGAGATTCTCTATCCCCATTTCTCTTTTTGTTTTGTGTGGAAGGGTTAAAAGCAATTTTAAACAAAGCAGCAGAAGATGGAGATATTAGAGGTTTTTATATTTGTCGTAAATGACCAAAAATTACTCACCTCTTTTTTTGCAAAAGACTGCCTTTTATTTTGTAGGGCCAACTTAGCTGAATGTGAAAAGTTACAACAACTCCTTGAATGGTATGAAGGTGCGTCAGGTCAACAGGTGAACAAAAACAAAACCATATTGTTCTTTAGTAGAAACACCCCTATTGAAACTCAACAAGAGATCATGGTGTTATTGGGGGTACCAGCCATCAAGCACTACGACAAATACTTGGGCCTTCCGTCCTTTGTTGGGAGACAAAAAAAAAACTTGTTTTAATCAGATTAAGGAGCAGATTTGGGCTAAAATGCAGGGCTGGAAAGAATGATTATTATCACAAGCTAGCAAGGAAGTGATGATCAAAGTAGTGATTCAGTCCATTCCTACATACTCGATGAGTGTGTTCTGCCTACCTGTTGGATTAATCAAGGATATCGAAGCAATGATCTGCAAATTTTGCTAGGGAAATCAGGACAATTCCAGGAAGATGCAATGGGTTAAATGGAGTACTTTTTGTTCATCCAAATCCCTTGGTGGTATTGGATTTTAGGATTTCTAGAAATTTAATGATGCCTTGTTAAGGAAACAAGTGTGGAGGTTGTTTTATGAAAAGGATACTCTGCTATACAAAGTATTCAAAGCAAAATATTTCCCATTGGGTAATATTTTTGAGACAAAGATAAATCCTCGATACTCTTACGCATGGAAAAGTATTTTGTAGGCTAAGGAGGTAATTTGCAAGGGTGCTCGGTGGAGGATTAGGGATGGGACATCCATCAATATATAGGAGCAGAGATGGCTGGACTCATTAGGGGGAGGTAAAGTTTTATCCCCTCAGTTCGACCAATCTGGGGTGTATGTCAATGGTCTGTTTATTCTAGGTACAAAGCAGTGGAATTCATGACTGATTGACCAAAATTTTTATTCGTGGGAAGTTGAGTGCATTAAGAGTACCCTTGTTAGTGAGCACATGGATGAGGATATGCTTACCTGGCCCTTGACATCTGATGGTATGTATTCTGTAAAAAGTGCCTACAATATGATTCGACATTTTATGTGGAGAGCATCAGGTGAGTCCCTACCAACAAAATTCAATTTCCATGTTAGACATGTCCTTAATGACAACTTGTGTAATCTATGTGATGAACACCCGAAGGATGCCATCCACTGCCTATGGTTATGTGATCATGTAAAACATATTTGGCTTTCAGATTCCATGTTCAGTTTTTTAAGAACAAAAAATTTCAGGCTCTTCAATGAGTTGGTAACGTATGCACTGTCAACAACCTCATTGGGTACAACTACTTTTTTTTCTATGGTTGCGTGGTGTATTTGGAATAGAAGAAATTAAATTAGAGAGAAGCAACAATGCTAGGAAGCAAAGGATATAGTCAAGCGAGCATCAAAACTACTCCAAGAATTCCAAGATGTGCAGGTTCATAGGCCTTAGGCCAATGGTCAAAGGGAGGAGATAAAATGGAAGCCCCTAGGTGTAGGATTATTCAAGATTAACTTTGATGGAGCTGTTTTTTAGGAGTTGCTGGCTAGTTTGGGGGTGGTTATTCGAGATTCATCAGGGTTGATCATTGCTACACTTAGTCAAAAGATCAGATTACCTAGCTTTTTAGACATGGTTGAAACGCTAGTTGCTAGAGGAGCTCTAAGTTTCACTCAAGAGATCAGCATTTTTTCAGGTAGAAGTGGAGGGAGATTCTCTGAAGGTTGTATTGGCTATAAATGATCCAAAGCCCAATAGGACCTTGGTTGGGCACATCATTTAAGACATTAAGGATATGTTTGGTAACTGTTTTTTTTATCAATTTTCTGTGTTCAAGGGCTATTTTCTATTTCCAATCACTAAAAACTTGTTTGGTAAGCTCAAAACTACAGAAAAGAGAAAACAATTTTTGTTTCTAATTTATAAAGAAAAATGAAAACAACCAGAGGGCTCTTTTCAATTTTGTGTTTTTTTTTAGGGTTGTGAAAACACGGGAAAAACAAGTTATTTTACAACTTTAATGAACTAGCTCTCTAGTTCAATCTGTGCAACTAAATTTACTTTGATTTTTATTTATATATATTTTTTCTCTTTGCCACTACTTCACATAATTTTTTCGCACTTTGCCGCTACTTTCTGCTAAAATTTCCCGCACAAATCCTGCTATATATTTCTTGTTTTTTGCCGCACCCCCAGTTCATCACAGAGAGGCTAGAGAACGAAACTAGAGACAAGGGTGCCAGGTATTGAAAAACCCACTCCCTTTCTCTCTCTCCCCTCCAGTTTTATTCTTTGTGCCTCTAATTTATCTCTCTCTCTCTCTCTCTCTTCCTAATTTCATATTTCTGTTTCCTATTAGCAGATTTTCTCAATCTTTTACAGCTTTTGGTGATCCATCTGTCAAAGGTACACATCTAAAATAATATTTTACTATCTATATAAATAAGACCTACTTTAACTTTGAATAAACTAATGTTACAAGGACAACTAGCTTTACAAAATCCATCTTAGGGATTGGTGTGATAGAATAGAACGTTTGGTTTATTTTATAGGTATATAGTGTTAGCACCTTTGGTTTATTTTATAGGCATATAATACTATCCTAGTTGATAGGATTCTAGTTTTATAGGTATAGTAGTGCAATTGCAGTGTGAGATTTAACAGGTTCCGTATGGTTCATTAAAAAAAAAAAAATAGGTTCTGTATGAAATACAAAATATGTGAGATTTAATAGGAGCCATGAAACATAAAATATTGCAGTTTTTTTTTTTTTTTTTTTAAATTCTGTGATATCTTTTTGCATCGTAATGAATTTCTTAACAAGGTGATTTCATATAATAAGCTATCCTTGTGCAACAACTATGCAATGGTTTGAGTTTGTTCTCTTCTTCAACAGTTTATACAAATTGTATCTAAAATTTAATGTCAATATCTCATTTTATTTCTATATTTGCTAATCTGGTGGTTTGGTATTTGTTCTGAGGTTGTTCCTAGTTGTTTCCATGTTTCATTGTATTATAATAGATGAAAGAAAACAATTCAATTGATGACGATAACCTTTGGATACCACAACTTGAGAAACTATTTATTGACATAATGTTGAAAGAGATCAATAAGGAAAATATGGCAAATGGGCAATTCAATTCCGATACTTGGAAGAAAATGTTAGCTACATTAAATGAATTGGGTAAACGTAGTTTTACAATGACTTAATTCAAAGGGAAGTTTAATATGATGCGTTTATTATACTGTGAGTTTTCTACACTCATAAATCAAACTGGTTTTGGTTGAGATGCTGAAACCAACACTGTTCATGCACTTGAGGAGTCATGGCAAAATTATTGTCAAGTAAATATCTTTGAATACAATACAGTGTTTTATTTTGAGACATTATCCCCCATCATTTTTTTTCCCTTATTAGATGTCTTTATATTTGTAGGCACATCCCAAGTCAAAGATGTTTCAAACCAAAGGACTTTCAAATTATAATCTTCTTGGACTTATATTTAATAAGTCTACAGCTACTGGGGTCCTACACTGTGCATCCACCCAAGACCTTCCTAATTCAGATGAAGAGAATGCATTGGAAGAACGACTCATTCATTGGGGAGTTCATGTTAATTTAGAAAGTCCTACCCAAGACCTTGTCATGGCAATCCTTGATTCTGACATTACAACCCGATTGAGCAAGCATCCTAGTGATAGTTGTGACGAGCGTCCTAGTAAGAGTAAGCGAGATATAATAAGCTCCCAAATGAATGATGCCTTACAATCAATGGCTGAGGCCACTAAGGCTAGGATAGAGGCATCTAAAGCAAAGGTTGAAAGGTATAAGAGGTGTACCATTTTTGAAGTTAGTAGCAATACTGCACCTACAAATGACTTCTCCTTAGGCAAGTGCATTAATATCCTTGAGACCATAGAAGCAGTCAATGATGAAATATTTATGAAGGCTGTTGAGAAGTTCAAGCAAGATCCTGATGATAGAGAGATCTTTGTTAACATGAGTCTCGCCAGGAGGATGGTTCGGTTGGGTAGGCTATAGGGGATTATGTCAAAACAATAATTTCCTATTAGATAATGTTTATTTTAATGTCTTAGAACCATGATTTGGTACTATTCTATTGTTATTTAATGTTGTTAAATGATGGTTTATTATTATTATTTTATGGTAATCTTTTATTTGTGTTAATAAAAGCACTATTTGAGAACAAATTTGATGTTTAATTGTCCAGGATGAATGTTGAACCAAATTATAATAGCAGTTCATCCTCTTCAGATGAGGAAGAGGACGATGATATGTTCTTCCTACTAATGTTTGTTGAGAATAAAAACAACTATATTCCTAAGGAGCCTTAACGTATCTCTATGTTGACTGGTGATGCATTTATAAAAGAGATATTGAATGACAATCCTCAAACGTGTTATGAGTTATTCCACATGGATAGGCCAATATTTACAAGTCTTTGTAACTATTTGAGGACACACAAGTTCTTAACAAACTCACGTTGAATCACAGTGGAGGAGGCAGTTGGTATGTTCCTATTAATAGTGGAACATAATGTGAGGATGAGGCTAATAGCAAATTGTTTTCAACACTCAATTGAGACAGTGGATAGACAATTTAAGGAAATTGTAAGAGCAATATGTCGCCTGAGAAAATTCATTATACGTCATTCTCAAAGCAATGAAATGCATCCACATATTGCTAACAATACCAAATTCTTTCCATATTTCAAGGTAATCCCAAATTACTGTTCATTTTATCATACAAATATTATTTGCTTGCATATGTTAATACTTGTGTTTATATTTTATCTAGAAATGTATAGGCGCAATTGATAGAACATATATCAGTGCATGGGCTCCATCATCAAAGCAAGTTAGCTATAGGAATAGAAGGCCATAATTGCCCATAATATAATGTGTGCATGTGATTTTAATATGAAGTTTACATTTGTTTACACAGGTTGGAAGGGTACAGTCAATTACTCACGAGTATTTTTAGCTGCACTTCAAAGGCCAGAAAATAATTTCCCAAGGCTTCCATCTGGTAAGATATATTGTTGCCTCACTTACATATTTACTATAAGGACACGATTTGTAGCAACTCAAAACGATGTTGGGTTCGCACGATTTAGCTGCACTTCAAAGGTCAGAAAATAATTTCTCAAGACTTCCATCTGGTAAGATATATTGTTGCCTCACTTACATATTTACTATAAGGACACGATTTGTAGCAACTCAAAACGATGTTGGGTTTGCACGTAAATAGGCCCAAACAATATAATTTGTAGAGCGTGGGTGTTAAGAACTAGATTAACTTTTTTAGAATGAAAAGATTCACCCTCACATATATTGAAGGCTCAGAGCTGACACAACGATCGTTTTCTTTTGGTAATCGATACAGTTCTTTTTCTTTTTTTTACGTTCTTCTTCCTCAGTCTATCCTTTCTTTCTTTCTCTTATGTTCCGATCCTCTTTTTTGCATGTTCTTCTTTCAGTTTATATACCACCCTCTGTGTTCCATCCTCACTACACACGTGTAGGTTGGGTTCGGGGGATTTCTTTCTATCCCATCTATCACCTCCTGGAACTTTCTATTGGCAGCTGTAAGGTTGCCTCCTTACTGTTCAGGTATCACCTCCACATTAATGCGGCTAGAGAGTTGGTTGAGAGATAATTAATACGAAGGCAACTGTAGTTATAGATATTTGTTTGTCTTTTCTTTTTTACCCTTGGTCTGTTATCCCATCTTTAGTGATGACGTAATTCCAAGGTCCGGTTGTAACAAGACTGCGTCCTGATCGTCCTCGGACGTATACTGCCGAGGAGTATGGCGTCCTAGGACGAACACGGAACTCTACTTTCGTGATATTGACTACCACCCTCCCTCGGTAATTACCCTTACGACCTGACTTGGTCTCCTCGGACGGATGTGCATCCTCGGATGGGCCACAGGCCCAACGATTTTGACCTTAATGGGCCTGTTGATTGGCTGGCCCCCACATTTACAATTTTCAAGTTTAATCCATTCACTATGTCATACTTCTCTCTATCTTATTATTATTTTGTTAGGTGGCTATTATTTAGTGAATTTTGGTTATCCATGCACCTTGGGGTTTCTACCTCTGTACTGTATAGAGAGATACCATCGACGAGACTTTCGAGGTGGGGATTGTCTTGAAGGTACTAAAGAGCTTTTTAATTATAGACATTCCTCTCTTCATAATGTAATTGAAAGATGTTTTGGCCTTTTAAAGGCACGATTTTCATTCTTAAAAATGATGTCTCGTTATAAACCATGTCAACAAGGGAATGTGATGAGAGACTCTTGCACAATTCATAACTTCATTCGAATGGCAACAAGAAATGATCGCTTGTTTACTCAGTTCAATATTAATAACCTTACTGTTGAAGGTGAAGGTAGGAATAATTCGGGTGAGCCATCACACACTGTTGACTTAACTGATCAAGCCACTGAAGCTATGTCAACTTATAGGGATTAGATCGCAAGATTGATGTTGGCAAATAATAGGCATCATTGATGCTATGCTATTTATTTATTTATTTGGATGAAATTGATTCTCTGGCATTGATGCCACGTTGTAAACTTTAGTTATTGATTATCTTTTATAACACTTGATTAAAGTGTTATAGTTTCAGTCTTACTTATATGATTAAAGTTTCAGGATTGATGTTATATACAAAACATTTGATTTTATAATTCCTATAGGTGTAAGGATTTTAAATACATTGGAG
This sequence comes from Quercus lobata, assembly GCF_001633185.2. Taxonomy (NCBI): domain Eukaryota; kingdom Viridiplantae; phylum Streptophyta; class Magnoliopsida; order Fagales; family Fagaceae; genus Quercus; species Quercus lobata. The sequence continues at coordinate 41,587,035 of NC_044911.1, forward strand.
CAAACATGTTTTTGAATTAGAATAGATATAATTTTTTATTAAAAAAAAAAATTAACCCAACAAAACAAAATTCAACTTTTTCCAAAACAACTACCATAGAAATTTCCTGAATTTTGTTTTTGGAAAATGTGTTTTTCCTTTCAACTAACCAAACATGTTTTTCATTTTGAAAACATAATAAATTTGTTTTTTTCTTTTTCCCTGGAAAACAAGAAAACGAAAATAGAAAACAAAAACAGTTACCAAACATGGCCTTAAGTTTGCAAAAACCTGTATGTGGGAATGTAATTTTCAACATGTCAGAAAGGAAGATAATAAGTTAGCCAATTCCCTTGTTAGGAGAGCAGTTTTAGCTGCAGATACTAACGTGTGATTAGAAGAGCTACCACTTGATTTGAATGATGTATTCCAACTTGATTTACCTGAATAAAATTGACTTACTTGTTTCTCCAAAAAAAAAAAAAAAAATCCATTAACGCACCCCATTTTACATTGACCATTCCAATTCAAAGGCACGGTTAGGGGGGTTCAAAGTAAAATGAGAAATGATATGTTTACAACATTTTTACAATATTTTTACAACAAATCCTAAGTGGCAAGTTGTTATGGTTGTTATTGTTGGGACAAAAAATAATTTTAGTATTAGTTTCAAATTTGAACCAATAACAACTAACCACCTGTAATTTGTTATAAAAATGTTGTTAAAATGTTATAGATGTAACATCTCTCAAGTAAAATACACATAGTATAAATTGTACCTTTATTTGTTTTTTGAGAAAGGAAAAAAAAGACTTTTTGTACATGCATAAATAAGTATAACTTGTGCCCTTAATTCATATAAGATGTGTTCAGATTACACCTCAGATAAGTTTTATAAAAATTATCTTTATTTTACACCATAAATATTTAGAAGATTTCGTTCGAAAATATTTTGTAAATATTTATTGCTTTTCACTTTCTTTACTAAGTTAATAGCATTTTTTTTTTAAATTTATTTATTGTTTTCTATCTCATTGTTGTGCCATTTTCAATAAACCTTTTTTTTTTTTTTTTTTGTGAGAATCACAATTTTCAAGAAACTACAAATCCGCACTACACTAGATTTTGTTGATATCATCTAATCCAATCCAATCCAATTGAATCCAATTCAATTGTCTATTTATTCAATTTTAATGAGTTACTTTTCAAGTTCAACCAACTTATTTTCAAAATCTTGAGTGGATCGATAAAAAGCTTGTGAAAATCGTTCATTTGACTATTATTATAGACAATATTATCTATTGAATTCGAACCAGAACTCTATTTATATTATTTATGACTTTTTTTTTTAATCTTATAATTTATTGGACCTTATCCCATTTCTTAGTTAATATTTCAGCCTTTTTTTTTTTTTTAATAAGAATATTTCAGCCTATCAATAGGCTGAATATTTCAGCCCATTGATTTATGTCTGGCCTTTTTTTTTTTAGCTATACCCTTTAGTCTTAGTTTCATACTTTGCTTTTCATGGATAAACTCATCATATTTTATTATTTTCACATCTAGAATTTACATATATCACTGTCATCTACTAAAGAAAATTACGCAAAATTTTTGAATCTGATCTTCAATTAATCGAAGGGAATCGAATATACTAGGAAAAGACAGAAGGGGAACCTAATTTGAGATTGAATATTATTTATTATTTAACAAAATGAACAAACATACATACATGTATGTATATCTATTTACAAATTAGAAAAAATTGAAGGAGATGCTTAAAGATGGAAACTTTATTTGGAATAGAAGAGATACGAGGAGAAGATCAAGCACCAAATTTTGCCTTAGAATATGCTACACTGAGCAATAAATTGCCCACTACAAATCGCAGCTTTCAACTACTTGCTCTAGAATTTATTCCTCTTTGTTCCAAGTTCCAACCAAGAAATTATATTCAGCCCCAAGTAATGTTTTAACTTTTAATTAAACCATACATCATTCAATGCTTTTACCTTGGCTTTGGAAGTGAGAAAACTGAAATGTAGTTCAGCATAGCACTAGGACCTAGACTAACTTCAATTTTTATGCATTCTCATTGAGAGAATATATAAATCAACAACAAAATCCCAAAAATGTTACAAATAGATCGTTTAATTTTATCAAGGATAGCAAATTCTAAAAATCTAAGATAAAATAGACATCATATATAGAAACATATTGTATGGTAGAAAGCTAAACATGTTATACAAACAATAGAAATGCTCTATCTGGGCTGTGGCATTTTCATCAAAACAAGAAAATCACCTTAAGCAATTGGGTCAATCCTCTACCACTCCATCCACCATGACTGGAAGGAAAAGATTGAGTAGAGGCAAACTGGACTGACCATGTCCAGACATCACAGTATAATAAACCAAACAATCATATGACACCCAAAGAAAAAGGATAAGTAAAAAATAGAAAGGAAGAAGAAGAAGAGATCAATAAGCCCAATTTTCAGCCAAGAATAGGTCTTATGCTCCCTCCCCAGATACAGAGAGTTGTAAGCCACCATTTACATCACTGCAGAAGAACAATAAAATATAATGAACATAGCAGAACATTATAATACTAATGACAGCTAAAAAAAACAAATAACATGAACAGAGTAGTAAAGCATCAAAATACGAATGACAGCCAAGAGATCTGTGAGAAACCCACCTCTGCATGTTCCACCCCGCCAACCTTGGCAGTGCCATTAATCCTCTGGGCATCTTCTGTAGTTGTAAGAGGTGAAAAGAAATACAAACATAAAAAACTGATGCATAGAAGAAGAAAAATACCAGCAAGGTAATTGGTCCATTGCAAAGAAAGAGATTGATTCCTTTTGCAAATGCAAATAATACAATATGAACTTACATCATAAACTTTGTTTGCTAGCATATTTAAGATGAGAAAGATTGCTAAAACATATTCCCTATTCTACATCAATCTTCCTTCTCATGCATCTTTCTGTGCAGTGGTTCATTTTTTCAATATCAAAATTTAGGAATAAGAAAAGGCCCCAAATACAGTAGAATATGCTTATAAAAGATAGCAAATTATGTAAGCTTGTTGTCCATCAGTCCAATCCTCATTGCATCTCTAGCACTAGATTTACTATAACATCTGTTTCACTTTAAGCTCATTGATGTCATCAAGAAGAACTTACTGAAAAATGATAAGAATGACTACTTAAGAATGTACAGTTTATAAAAGGCGTAACAAACATTCAAACATAAACGGGAATCCTGACAAATCCAAAAAAGAGGCTTACACATTTAGCAGTCAGAAAGATATGTTCAATCTGATTTGCCACATAGTCCAATGCTATCAAAAGCAGCAGCAGCAACAACAACATCCAAACCTTAGACCCAAAATTTTGGGGTCGGCTATGAATCCTTAGTAGACTAACCAAGATTGGCCACATGTATTCTTTTCCACATTATATTCTATCCAAAGTTATATTCTTTGTTACCTCCTTAATAAACATGTCCTTTTTTACTACTTTGACAAAAGGCACAGAGTATCTAAAATAACCAACACCATTCCCTCCAAGTAACTCTCACAAATTCCTCAATGGTGAAACAGTCACTGGTCCTTTGTGTTTGATCTCAAATTTCTTTTCCCCATTTCATCATCAACAGTGTTTTTCATAGAAATTCTTGCTTATCTCCTTAACCATCCCAACAAAGAATTTCAGCTACAGCTATCCATTAAGAGGAGATTATTGACATGGAAAGCATTCTGCACTTCTAGGAAAACTCCAGAGTTACTTAATTGGCTTCCCGTGTCAATGGAACCATCAAAACCTAGGAGTCAAAGGTTCACTTTTCAGTTTATAGTTTGATTGATTAATGAAATTTCTCTTGAAATTTTTCAACGGTTTGGTGCTGACTCCAGCCAACCTCTGACTCCTATGTTTTCTGTCCTGCTTGGTGACAACTCTAAGCAGCCCTCAGTGCTGATTCTTATGTATTTTCATTGTTTCTATTCTTTAATTTCCATGTTAATTCACACCTCCATTTCATAGAATTAAAAAGATAACCCATTTTAGCAGAGTACTGACAAGATATCTGCTACTATTCTGTTTTGCTGCTGTCCAAGATTGCAAAGGGTGAATAAAATGGGATCCAAAACAAACAAATTCATTTTAGGGAAAAGACACCTGAGGAAGTCAGTTTTCATAAACCTGTTTTCTTTTGCATTTGATATCTCTAAAAGATAGTTTTTGTTAAAGAATGTGGGCACCAAATTCATTTTTTGATATAAGTCTTAGATGTCACAATGAGAAGGGGTGGCCTAATTTAATTCGCAACGTTCCCGGCAACCTAGTATAAGCTGCTATAAACAAGGCATCCTGATGTAACTGGCCTTAGGGAAGGAAAGTTCATCTCAACTAGAGCATTGACCAATTTTTAAAAACACCCTAAATATATATATTGCTTACTACAATGGAAGAGAGATATAACCCTATATTCTTCCCATGGAAAGATCCAGGCAATATCACAAAACCACAAGGCTCTTGGAAACATACTATCGTAACATCATAATGCACCAACCGAATCAGATGAACACAAACCAAGTTGTTAAAATGAATTTAATGACAAATACTCTCCACTCATTAAAATTGGCAAGTCAAGAAGGACCTAAAATTGTTTTATGCATGAAGAGATGTGATTTGGAGATACCTCTTACTCGTGGATTTTCTCCGTAGCAACAAAATAATTCGATATATATATATATATATAGCCACGAAATACAGTTGGTTCATACCTTGATAAGTTACCAATTGTCCCAAAAGCGTAGGCTATTAGGAAATGGTGAATTTAATCATTTAACCATAAGTCCAACTGCTTTCAGCCTGTATGGTCAGTTTATTCAATATAAAGAGAGTAAAATCACCTCCATCCTCTGGGATTTCAGAAGTCCACAAGGTGAGGTTGTCCCTAAGAAGCTGCAAAATTAAGGTGCTATCTTTGTACGAATCCTCACTGAGGTTGTCAAGCTCTGGGATAGCTTCATCAAAAGCTTCCTTTGCAAGGTAGCAGGCCCTGAAAAAAAGGGAAAAAAAAAGGCAATTTAAACATCAAAATGACAAGTTTATCAAATTTCTATAGATTAAGGGCAAAAAATAGTACTTTTACAAACCTTTCAGGTGAATGCATGATCTCATAATAGAAAACTGAGTAATTCAATGCCAAACCCAATCGAATGGGATTTGTAGGGGGCAAATCAGCCTCAGCTGCAGTGGAAGCAGTCTGCAAAGAGATCAAATCAAAATCAAAATAGGAAAATAATTTTGAGACATGCATGTGAGCATTCTATCCAAAAAAAATCAGCAAACCAGATGCATGTATGGAACTAGAAAGATGGGACATGCTTTTTTCTGAGATACAAGATATTAATAGGAAACACTGAAAATAAATAGTATGAAAAGCAAGAACAGAATAACACGTGTACCTGGGATAGGAGAAAGAAAAGGGGGGAGGAGGGGACCCATCTTCCAATCAATTATTAGAAAGACAGAAAAATTGTACTATAACCTACATCAAACTATTACAGAACCAAAAAGAACAAATAATAAACAAAAGCAATCTTTTGTTACATTACTCGAGGGATCTTGCAACTAACCTAAAGCTGAAAAAAGAAACTACTACAACATCATTGAAGAATAATCCAAAGCAGATCCTCTTTGGGCCTCTAGTTCTTTCACAATCACAATGATTTTATAATGACCAAAACCAGAACCATCAATCATAAGAGTCTTGAATCAAATAAGCTTTCCCTTCTCTAAGTAACAAAGCATGAAAACCATAAAAAATTCTTCAAATTCGTTTACTGAGAAATGGCATAAGATTTCATGTGCTTTTCTGTATATCTCACATTTCTTCCTCTTTGTTTAGGGGTATATTCAGATATCTTTCGAGCAAAAAACCAAGGATTTGAAATTCCAACAGTATTTTATATGCAACATCACTAGAGCTTTATTTATAATGAAGCAAAAAAAGGGCACATCTATTGAGATACAAAGGTAAATATTTACATTATTAATCAAATATAATATGTAAGTACGCACCTCATAAGCTTTCTTTGACTGATCAGCAGCCTCTTTCTTCTCATTACCAGTCCTGAACTCAGCAAGATATCGATAATAATCTCCTTTCCTGCAACCGAAGAGATTTTGATAACCTAGAAAACTTTGCATCTAAATAGACCAAGAAAAATAATCTTATTTTCTATGAAAACTAGGTCTCACATCTTGTAGTAAAACACCGTTGATTCAACAGCAGAAGCTGAAGGAATAAGATGCTCATCAATCACTGTCATTATATCATTACAAATGACTGATAGCTCTGACTCAATCTTCTGTCTATACTCCTTAATCTGCTTCACATGGTATTCATTTCCTTTTGCTTCTTCCTTCTGCTCTATTGAGGTTAGGATCCTCCATGATGCTCTCCTAGCACCAATCACATTCTTATACCCAACAGAGAGCAAGTTCCTCTCTTCAATTGTCAACTCAACATCAAGCTTTGCAACATTCTTCATTGCCTCAATCATCTCTGTTAAAATATAAGCAGAAAAGAATCAAAATTTCCAACCTTGATAAGTAAACAACCCCTAAAGTCCTAGTCATTAAGGAAGTCACTTGGCTTGTTTGTATACTTGGAAACAGACATGAAACCCATTTGAGGTAAATGAAGCCAGAAAATTGACAATTCTCAGAACAATTTCCAGCGACTAGTTTGCATACAAACAAAACGATCCCAAGAAATAATAAATTTCATGCATAAAGCAATTATTCCCTTGAACTTCATTAAGAAACATGATATAAATTATCCTAGCTGCACAGTGCAATTTTTCCCTTGAGCTTTATAAAGAAAGCTGATTAGGAAACATGATATAAACCGTTAAGAAGAAGAAGAAGAAGGGAAAAAAAAAAAAAAAAAAAAAATCCAACCCCCAAGAAAATAAATTTTTTTATAAAATTCAGTTAATTATTTTTTTAACGAAACTCGAACTTCCAATTGAAACACACCCATGGACATACACATAAAGTGATGCTCTAATTAATCTCAAGTTTCACTAATAACTTTGACAAAGACAGAGTAGAAAATCTCTCTCTCACACACACACACACAGATATATATTTATATATCTCTGTGTGTGTGTGTGTATAAATAAACAAATATACACACAAAAAGATATGTAAATAGAGGATTGAATTAGGGAAAACTCTAAAAGTCCTAGTCACTAAGTATAGAAGAGGAAATACATCAAATTTTCTCAGAACAATTTCCAGGGACTAATTTGCATATAAACAAAAAGATCCCAAGAAATATTAAATTGCATGCACAGAGCAATTGTTTTTCTTTCCCTTGAGCTATACTAAGAAACATGATATAAATTGCCCTAGCTGCACAGTAGATAATTCCATTAAAAAAAAAAAAAGAAGAAGAAGAAGAAACAATCTTAGCAAACAAGCAGAGCTAGCCATTACGAAAACCCTGAAAATATTGAAATCCCTGATAAACATTAGATTTATACAAAACCCAATCAATACAAAACATTAGTTCCTCAAGCTTTTCTGTCTATGTTTTTGTTTTTGTTTTTTTTATTGGCTGGGAAATAATTATAACCATTGAGCAAAGTTCAAACGAATTATTCATCAAACTAATTTCAGCAACTTATAAATTTTTTTTTTGTCTGAAAATAATGTTTCTCAAACACTTATTTTCTCGGGAATCAAACACAACTTTTACAAAATTCAGTTTTATTTATTAAGTAAACTCAAACTTCCAACTGAAACACACACATTAATCTCAAGTTTCACTGATGACTTTGACAAGGACAGAGTAGAAAATCACACATATATCCATAGATAAATTAAAAAAAAATAAAAAAATAAACAAACAAACAAACAAACATACACACATACACACATAAATATATGTAAATAGACAAAAACCCTAACCATCGTAGCGCTCGGCCTGCTCGGCGAGCTTGGCGGTGTAAACTAAGTTCGAGCGGGAAGCCATGGCCGATCTGTAAGAGAAATGTGAATTCACTCCTAGTACTGTGTTTTTTCGCAGTGAAAGAGAGCGTGATCGAAGAATAATCTAAGTAGTGTATATACTACTATATAGTACTGTGTTTCAAATGTTGGAAGTCTGAATTCGATGCGGATTTAGGATTTAGTTTTAAGGTATAATTTGGTTTTGCAGCCAATCATTGATTAGTCCTACTGTACTTGTATTGATCTAATCTAATCTAAGGAGAGTCAAGGACCAAAATTCCTATGTTGTCGATGCCAATTAGAGTGTGCCACGTTACTATGTACATTGGACTTTTGTTGTATTGAGAGAGGTAAAGACTTGTTGCAATCTGGAGATGACACAATGCCAAACTGGTCATGCCAGTTTGCGTAATTGCGTTGACATGACACCTACGTTGTAACCTCTAACCTGCTCACTTGTCAAGAACCACTTGGCCCAGTTGTTTTCTCTGCTGTGTGGTTCCATTTTTTTTTTTTTAATAGGTTGAAACTTATTTTAAAAAAATTTATTTTAACAGAATTTTGGATATATATAATTTCATATAATTTTTTGTTAGCATTTATTTTAATTATTATATCATACAGTTTCAAAAGGAAGTGTTTTAATATTAACTTACTTATATATACTTACAATTTGATCAATAAAAAATATTTATAATTTTTTGGGTACTAATACGAAACTTATTAGTTGCCCACATAGTGCTTTTAACATATTATATGGTCCATAAAATGTCACATATTATCCCAAGATCAACCTTAAGCTGGTTTAGATCATAGGTATTTACACACAAAAAATGGTTAGATTATGTGTGTGTGAATATTGGTTTTTATGTATGGTTCATTTAATATTGGACTCTTCATTTTTTTTAATTAATAATTAGATTGGGACAAAAATTAAAAAAATTTAAAATGAACATGAGACGCAAAATTGGTGTAGATAGGGAAAATTCACAACCTATCACAAGCTGACACATTATACTACCAAGTCCACAATGTATGGCCAATTATAAAGCGTCATAAACTGCTACTAGTTTTTACCATCATCATTCAGAAACCAACAAAAATTTGCCAAGTGTCATTAGAATAAAAACATAAAAAAAGCATACAAAATGTCAATCACACACCGACGTATGTAAGCAATGACATAAGCAGTCCAATTGGGTGCTGACATATGTCACCTTGAAAATTATGACATTTCGGCCAATCAAATGATACCATGTGTCTTGGAGAAAAAGTCTTAAAGCTCCTCCAATCAGGCTGTAATATGTGTCACCAATCAAACTCCGCCACGTGTCGCTCACCCACCTCCAAACTCCTATAAATAGAAGCCTTCTTAAGGCATTTCCACACACCAAGACACATCTTGGAAGACACCAACACACCAAGGCATCCATGCCGCCACCAGCAACATCAAAGAAGATTTAGAAGTACAAAAGTTTTGTTGGAATTAAGCCTTGAAGCCTCCAGGAACTTCAAAAACTTCAACCTCGAATACAAAAAACGTTCGAAGCAGAATCATCCAAACTACTTGTCTAGATCTTAAAGTGTCACATGTTATCCCAAGATCAACCTTAAACTGGTTTAGATCATAGGTATTTTACACACAAAAAATGATTAGATTATTTGTATGAATATTGGTTTTTTAGTATGGTTCATTAAATATTGCACTCTTCATTTTTTTAATTAATAATTACTTTGGAACAAAATTTAAAAACTTAAAATGGACTCGTGGCGCAAAATTGGATCTCAATTGAAATATAATTTAGAATAAAATTAAATTTTTCTCTCAATTTTAGCTTATATATAAAACTAGTTTGTAACTCGTGCTTATGCACAAAAACATTCAATAACAGTGATGATAAGATGACCTTACCTAGATGAGTGAAATGATTATTTCAAGTTTTATACCAAGTATTATTATGCTTGGCACCTAAATTTAGACTGATGTAGCGACAAATTGGCATAGTAGTTGACTATTTGTTATACGTAGGATCTTTTATTTTAACGTTTTAATTGGAGATAACTTTTTACTTTAATTCATTTATTGTTTTAATTTTAATGTATTTTAATTCATTTATTGTTTTAATGTTTTACTTTTTATTTTTAATAAAGAAAAGGTGAGAAAACTTTTATTGACTAAAATCTTTTTGGAACATGGACTCCAAATTAGGTGGTAGTTCTTTTAGCCACACATCTAGATTTGTATATAAAATCGTTCTCTTAGCAAGGGGAGGAAAAATCAAATGCGGAATGTAGAGTTCTAACTTCTAATTGAGAAAAACTTTTGTTTAAATCGAAGTAGTGTTTTAAAGTTTTAATTAGACATATGAAGTGTGGCAAATAAATTTTAATTCAAGTAGTCATAATTGGCAAAATAGTTGATAATAAAACCAGGCTAAAGTGTAAACTACACTCTTAAAATTTGGGGTTTTTAGATTTTACACCTTAAAATTTCAAAATTTAAATTTTATCCTCTAAAATTTATTCCATTTGCATTTGTAGTCCCTCTATCCATATTTTCTGTTATGTGCCATATAAGGAATTGTCACATGTGATTAATTAGTCCAATAGAACGATGTCACGTAGTAGAATAAAAATAACGTGTCATAATGACACTAATGTGCTATTATTTTGTTGGATGAACTAAACATATGTGACAAGCTTATGTGATAGTTGACAGAAAATATGGGTAAAGAGGCTACAGATGCAAACAAAATATAATTTAAAGGAGTAAAATCCAAAACCCCCCAAACTTCAGGGGTGTAATTTGCACTTTAGACTAAAAATAAATAATAAAATAAAGCTTCTATGCAGAAAATTATAAGGATTCAAAAGTTTAACTATTAAAATTTCATGAGGCTGACAAAATTTGTTTCTCTATTTATTTTATCTAAATATAAAATTTGAGTTTCTCAAAATATATAAATATATATATATATATATATATATAATTTGATAATTATGATGTTGGTAAAGAAAAAATTTACTACCAAATCAGTTCAGAGCTGTCTTTCTCTAACTAAGAGTATAATATATATTCAAGTTTTGAAGAGATCAATTTATTATTATTATTATTATTATTTACATTTCTTTTATTCTATCCTAAAATCAATACCTACTACATTGAAGAAATTTAAAATTCTACCTCAACCAAAAATTTCAAGCAAATTAAAAACTATTTTATTTGTACACAATATGGCATTTTTACACAATGGCGTATCAGAAATTAGATTTATTCCCATAAAAAATAAAAGAAATTAGATTTATTTATCCAACTTGAGATTCACAATGCTGAATCTCATGTAATGAATCATGTTTTTGAGGAGTAATCCAATCTCGAAACTCTTCTCTCAATTATTGATCATCAATGAAAACCGCTTTTAGTCGACCATCACTCCATCAGGGATTCCATGATCTGCCACAACTGATCAACTACTTCAATTTTGTGATATGCATCCGATTTCTTCGGATGTAAGAGAGGGGTAAAGTTCAATGTTAAGGTTGTACCAAAGTGCGGCCTAGTCTTCGAGAGTAACAAGAAATTTTCTCATCAAGATGTCAATGGTGTACAAATTAACTGTTGGCACGCTAAACTTTAGCAAAAAGGCTTATATGCTTAGCTGGGCATTCATTAGGATTGCCATGGAAGTCTGGAAGATTGGGATTTGGGAGTGCTGCAATATTTCTCATGGATACTAGGTTTTAAGGAATTTGGAAAGGTTGTTGCATTAAAATTATTGCTTTGTGAACCAATGAGATGGGTGAGATTCAAAATCAATGCAATGAAACAATTAAATAAGAAAAACTTAAATCCTTAACCAAAAAAAAAAAAAAAACTAGAATAGAATTGTAGTTTTTTTCGACCTTAGAAAACAAACTATTTAATCCCTAAAAATACCATCCAATAAAAATACTATTATTTAAACAACAGTTTTCAGTATTTAAACAACATTACATATATTTTCACACACTTTTTTACCCATACATATTTCTAAAAAATACAAACAACGTTATTAGAAATTTTTTACCTAATGAACCCTAAATTACATGACTATCCTCGAATAACTATTACAATCACCTCCATCTTCTAGCATTTCAGAAGTCTGGCATGTTAGAAGTCCACATCTTGATGTTGTCTTCTGGCAATTCAGATCGAAGTCCACAAGTTGTGGTTGTCCCTAAGAAGCCCCAAAAGTAAGGTGCTTTCTTTGTAAGACTCACTACTGAGGTTGTCAAGCTCTGGAAGAGCTTTATCAAAAGCTTTATTTGTAAGGTAGCAGGCCCTGAAATAAAGAGAGCAGGAAAGCAATTTTGACGTCAAACTGATATCTAAAATTCATATTTCTTCAGATTTTGGGCAAAACTAGTAGTAATATTTACAAACCTTACAAACCTTTCGACTGAATTCATGATATCATGATAGGAAACTGAAAAATTCAAAGCCAAACCCAATCGAATGGGATTTGTAGGGGCCAAATCAGCCTCAGCAAAAGTGGAAGCAGTCTGCAAAGAGATCAAATCAATATCAAAATAGGGAAATAAGTTTTCGTGAACATTCTATCCAAAAAAAAAAAAAAAAAAGGTTAGGACTTGATGAAACCCTAACAATATTTTACATAAAGCAAGAAAAAATAAAGGGTCATCTATTGATATAGAAACGTAAATATTTACATTAATAAAATGATATAATTTGTATGTACGCACCTCATAAGCTTTCATTGACTTATCAGCAACCTCTTTTTTCTCATTACCAGTCTTGAACTATTCAAGATATTGATAATAATCTCCTTTCCTACAACCAACAAGATTTTAATAATCTACAAAACTTTGAATCTAAATAGACCAAGAAAAAAAATCATATATTCTTTGAAAACTAGGTCTCACATCTTGTAGTAAAATTCCATTGATTCAACTTCAGAAGATGCTCATCAATCACTGTCATTATATCATTACAAATGGCTGATATCTCTGATTCAACCTTTTTTCTGTACTCCTTAACATGTTTCACATGGTATTCATTTCCTTTTGCTTCTTCCTTCTGCTCTATTGAGGATAGCATCCTCAATGATGCTCTCCTAGCATTAAGCACATTCTTATGCCCAATAGAGAGCAAGTTCCTCTCTTCAGTTGTCAACTCAAGGTCAAGCTTTGCAACTTTCTTCATTGCATCAATCACCTCTGTTAAAATATAAGCAAAGAAGCACAGAAAAGAATCAAATTTTCCAACCTTGATAATTAAGTAAACAACCCCTAAAGTCCTGCTAGTCACTAAGAAAGTCCCTCAGCATATTTGTATGCTTGGAACAGGATATGAAACCATTTGAGGTAAATGAAGCCAGAAAATTGACAAATCTTAGAACAATTTCCAGCAACTAGTTTTCATACAAACAAAACGATCCCAATAAATAATAAATTTCATGCATAGAGAAATTATTATGGACAAAGTTTAGCTACAAAATTAGTTGTAGCCTTAGGCTACAAACTTACTTAATATCTTTTTATTGGATGTGAATTTTGACAAATCCACCATTGGATTATATCTTCTTCTTATATCCTCCATGCTTGCAAAATTTCAAGAAAATTAAAGATCAATAGCTATGCCATCAATAAATTTTTTAAATTGCAAATTTTTGTAATTTAAAATTATGCACAAAATATAAGCTTATAGATCATATAGTAAATGATATCCGATTAACATAAAATTTAATATGTGTATTAAGGGCGTAAAGAACATGCAATTCAACGGTTAGATTTTCAAAATATGTTATAGTATTTATTTTATTGAGTGAGTTTGTAGCCTTAAGCTACAACCAATTTTGTAGCTAAACTTTGTCTAATTATTATTCCCTTGAGCTTTATCAAGAAACGTGATATAAATCATCCTATTTTTTCCTTGAACTTTACTAAGAAACATGATATAAACTATTAAGGAGGAAAAAAAAATCCAGCCCCTAAGAAAATAAAAACTTTTACAAAATTCAGTTTTTTTATTTTTATTTTAATTAAGTAATCTCAAACTTCCAATTGAAACACACAGATAGACATAAACACGGAGTGATGCTTTGATTAATCTCAAGTTTCACTAATAACTTTGACAATGACAACGTAGAATCTCTCTCTAAACACACATATATAACAATTAATAAATATTGTATTAAACAAACATACACATATAAACATATGTAAATAGACGATTGAATTAGAGAAAACCCTAATGTCCTACTCACCAAGTATATACGTCAAATTTTCTCAGAAGAATTTCTAGCGAGTAGTTTGCATACAAACAAAAAGAGCTGAAAAAATATTAAATTTCATGCATAAAAACATTAGTAGTGTTTTTTTTTTTTTTGGCTGGCAAAATATTTATAACCATACCTAAATTCATCAAAGTTCAAACGAATTATTCATCAAACTAATTTCAGCAACTTATAATATTTTTTTTCAAAATAATATATACTAAGAGACTAGAGTGATGCATATATGCCGGATTAATCTCAAGTTTCACTGATTACTTTAATAAGGATAGTGTAGAAAATCACACATATATCCATACATAAATAAATAAACAAACATATATATATATATATATGCAAATACATAATTGAAATAGAGAAAACCCTAACCATCGTAGCACTTGGCCTGCTCTGCGAGCTTGGTAGTGTAGAAGCCATGGTTGATCTTTCAGTGAAGTCTCAGGGTTTTTTCGCAGTGAATTTTCTCTACTCTCTGTACTTGATTTATTGTAGGAAATCATTGAGTCATACTGTACTTTTATTAATGTAAGGTGTCCTGGACCAAAATTCCTAAGTTGTCACCGCCAATTGGAATGTGCCATGTAACTATATGGATTAGACTTTTGAATTAGAGGGAATTAGACGAGAGACTTGTTGCTACGTACCACGTAACTTTATATGCCAGTTTGCATAATTACGTTGACATGACACCTACGTTGTCCGCTCAGTAGGGCAGGTCCCAATTGTAATCATCATATATATATATATATATATTTTTTTTTTTGATAAGATTTTTTTTTGGGGGGGGGGGGGGGGGGGGGGGGGGGGGTGGGGGGTGATCATCATGTGTAAATCATCATGTGTAACTCACTCCCTTGAGCATGACCATAGGGACACCCTTCTATTAGGGAATGTTGGATTGAACTATAACTACTGTGACTGGAGTGCCATAGACTTTAGCCTAGCACCCCAAGAGAGCTAGCAATAAGGCTCTATGCATGAGTGCTCCCACCTCCCATCCCTAGTACCTGCTAGGGTACAAACAAGGGATCATTGCATATACACGCGAGCTCCTTATCGCTAGGCCACCCTTCCTGGGGCAATTGTAATCATCATATAGATACACGTTTTGTAGATATCAATTTTTTTTTTCACTTCTTTTATTTTATCCTAAAATCAATAACTACTATATTGAAGAAACTTAAAATTCTATCTCAACCAAAAATTCTATTACAAAAAATTTCAAACAAATTAAATAAAATAAATTTTTATATTCATCATCAAAATCATATCTTTAAAGTACCATCACGATGATATTTGACTATTAGTTGATTTTCTAATATTTTGACACATAAATTTTGGTAGTCTCATAATTTTACACCATTTTTTATTAATTTATTCATTATGTCAAAATGAGAGCACTACAAAAAAAGCTACATATAGCAGTGTCTTTTTAGTGGCATTTGCAAAAAACCGCTACTATAGATACCCTATAGTGGCATTTTCTAAAAATGCTGCTATAGGCATATTTATAGTCGCATTCAGGGGCTTTATAGTGGTGTTTTATTACACTGGGCCTATAGTAGTGTTTTAAAAATGCCACTATAGGTTTTGGGTCTTAAAAGGACCTATAGTAGCATTCTATGAATGCCACTATAAGTCCTTTTTAAAATTTTTATATAACCAAATATTCTAGGAATATGCAACTATTTTAAAAAATTCAATTCAGATTTTTTTTAAATGAGCTATAGTGGCGTTTTATGAACGCCACTAGAGATCCTTTTTAAATATTTTTTATTTTTATAACAGAATATTTTGGGAATATGCCACTATTTTAAAAAATTCGGTTGAGCTTTTTTGAAAAAAAAAAAAAAAAGAAAAAAAAGGAGCTATAGTAGTGTTTTGTAATACCTCGCATACTTTTATTTGAGGTTATTATTAAGTTTTCTTTTAAATATAATTGATGGGCCATAGGTTTTCTTTTTATTAGTAACTGCAGCCCGCTACCCCACTAAGCCCACATCTTTAATACAAACTACAGGGTAGAAAAAGAGACAGTCAGGGTTTTCATAGAAAGGGTTTTATCAAAGAGGCTAAGAGGTTTTTCTTTGGAGTTTATAGCACATACAAATGAAAGGGCAATCAGATTGTTCAAGGTATAATTTCTCACCGTTAGAAACAAGAATTAAGGAATTAGAATTTTATTATAAAAGAAACTTTAGTGATGTGTAGATTGTTAAATTGGTAATTTCTTAGATTATGGTTTTACGTGGTTTCAATTATTCAGAAATCTTGATTGTCACTGTTCGGACTCTTGAGCAAAAGCCGAAATTGTTAAACCCATGTATATGGCTAGCGTCACTTTTGTAGGGCCATATGAATTTTTGGGTTGCCGTAACTCTAATTCTAATTTGCTGGAAATTTTGCACCTGACCCCACCCTTATGTCACTTGTTATCTCTCATTTTTGTCAAGGTCCTATTCTTCTTATTGTAGCTTTAATGGTCTATTGCCTAGGTGTTGACTAATTCCAATCAAAATGATACCTTAAGGTCCAACGTCTACTATTCTTTAAAAGGTTAATGACAGATTTGTTTTCTTTTGTCCAAATTGTAATTTCATCCCAAAATATTGTGGTATTAAATCCATTAGGGTCAATGAAATTAAGTCCTTGAGCAAAGTCATAATAGATTTGGCCCACAGTTTTCTTTGGGGTTATATATTTAAATCTTATAGTATTAGCTGCTGCCTATGGGTTTTGATAAATTCAAGGAAACACATTTTTGGGTAGAGATGTTTGGCATTAGTGATATCATTTAGTTCAGCAAAGTATTTTACTTGTGAGTCAATTTGTATAGGTTAGTAAGATTTATATTTTATAGAGGATATTAAGTAATTTCCATGATTGATTTTAGGTCCCATCTAAGAGTATTTTGAGACTATTTAGAGGATGTTTCAGCTAGACTTTCAGAGTGATTCAAGTGCTGTAAGTAATTATGCATAATATGCACAAGTTTTGTCCATTAGATTCTTAGAAGTTTTTAAGAGTTTTGTATTTCAAACTTATATTTTCTAAAGTTTGTCAAAAGTATTTTTGTATCTTTGAAAGAGAAATTTCGACTATTAAATAATGTTTTAAAGAGATGCTTTGAATTTTAAATAAGTTTTGAATGTCCAAATCTAATTTAAAAGATGATTTCTAAACTAAACTATTTTTTCGTAAATAATTGAGTTTCAATGTAAGCTTTCTAAAAGGTTCTTGTCCTTTAAATTTGTTAAAACCAAGTAATATTAAACGTTTCTTTTAGCCAATTGAATTTTTAGATTTACTCAAGAATTGTAATATATTTATATAAACTCTTCAGTTCTTATTCATTCCCTAAGAGGGTCAAACATCCTTTAATTTATGTTATATTCGATATTGTGATCTTTGATATGCCTCTGTATTTGAAAAGAAATTGTCAATATCAAGTAAATTATTATATTTTGTATAAATTTTTCTTTGTGATATGTGACTCAAAATAAGTTTTTTTTTTTGGATTTGATCAGATATATCAGATATATGTGTAAATCCGCTCACAGGATTGTATGTGAGAATATGTGTTGATCCCTCACCAGCAAGGGTTAGATGTTGGTATCCGCTCACAGGATTGTATGTGAGAATATATGATGTGTATATGTGACACTATGCTCTGATCAATTATATGTATGTGTTTTCTAATGATTTTAAGATGTGATTACCATTATATCAAGTGATTCATTATATGTTTTGGAATAATTATTTTTGATATCATTGAATGAGTTTGTGAAAAATCAAAATACTCATGCCTGGCTTGACTCTATTCCGTTGTGTATTCTGTATAATTACTTACTATATGTGTGGCTCACCCCATCAATTACTATTTTTTCAGATTAAAGTATAGTTGGAAATATAGAACCGTTGGGTCGCTTTGTAGGGTGCAAGGTAGAGCATGGAAGTTGTAGGCGACTTCAATATGCATTGAAGACTTATAGAGTTTTAGTCACCTTATTTTGTAATTCATGTTTTTATGGAGATTATTTCCCATTTGTGGAGTTTAGGTTTTTTTTAAGAGTATTATTTTCTTTGGAGTATTGATTTATTTTGGATTAATTATGTTTATGGAATTATATAAGTTTAGCAGGTTAGTCATGCATCTAAATTCATATTCTATGGATTTGGGTCGTGACATTTTTAAATTGACTACTACTGAGTAACATGGAGGGTTTTAAACCATCTACTACTTAACAATATGGAGAATTTTAAACTAAACCAAAGATGTCTAACTGTTAGTTAATCTTCTAATATTTTGCCAAATAAGTTTTGGTGGTCCCACAATTTTACACATCATTTTTGATTAATTTATTTATTATGTCAAAAAAAGATTTTTAAACGGACTACTACTCTGCAAATTAAAGAGATTTAACCAACTACTATTCAATTGTTTTTTTTTTTTTTTAGAAACAAACACACACACACACAAGGGGGAAGGAAATGAGTTCTAAAATAAATGCATACCACAAACTCCACTTAAAAGTTACGGTAACTTTTAAGGGAGAGTGGGGCAAGTTTTAAATTGGGGAAGAGTTTTAAACCAAACTGACTACAACTCTATATATACAACACCACACAAAAACCCTTTATGCGATTTACCCACCACACAAAACACTTTATCCTATTTACCCTCTTTCTATCATTTCTGCTCTTTTATTTAGTAAAATGTCCATACACTCCCTAGACTTTCAACTACTAGTCAAAACATCCCTTGAACTTTTTTATTGGCCAATTTACTCCATAAACTATACATATCTCCCAAATCAATACCTCTGTTAATTTAGTGTTAAAAAAGTAATAGAATAAAAGCATTTGAGATGCACGATAGATTTAAAAATTAGCAAACTCAATTTTATTAATTTGAAACCGATGGAAAGAAGAGAAAGCTAGGTCCAAGCACTGTATTGGTGGATCCACACTAGTTGTCTTTGAGTGAAACTGTGGATTTGTCAAGCTTGATTGACAGTGGACATTGGTAGTTTTGTGTAGTTGGATCCACATGTGAAGAAGACTGCTGCATTTGCACAGCCCTCGTGACATTCCTTCCTTCTATTGATATATGCCGACTACGTTGCCTCTTAATTGAGTCTGGTGGCCTTTGCTTTGGTGCACTCTGTGAAAGGGCTTTAGTCCTTGAGGATTTTGTATTAGCCATGTAATTCGAGAATAATGGATAGTCATAGGACATAGTTTCTGCATAATCTGGCCTGGGAAATGCAAAAGAAATTCTTGTTGGATCAGGTTTGGACACAACAGAGTAGTACTGAGGGCAGCTTTGTGCCGTGTTGAAGGAATAGTCATCAAAATGACCATTGCAGGCTTTTATTCTGTTAGTTTTTTAACGCCAAGCTAATAGAGCTATTAATTTGGCAGATATGTATAGTTTATGGAGTAAAATGGCCAATAAAAAAGTTTAGGGGATGTTTTAGCCAGTAGTTAAAAGTTTAGAGAGTTAGGGCTGTAAACGAGCCAAGTTTTGTTGAGTAGTACATGTTTGAGCTTGGTTTGTCAATAAAAATCAAATGCTCAAGCTTGGCTCTAGCTTGAGAAAAGCCTAAAAACAATATTTGAACTTAAGCTTGTGAGAATGCCAAAAAACTTGAGCTCAGCTTGGCCTGACTTGATTAATTAGTCAAGCCAAGCTTGAGCTCAAACTCGAGCTCAAGTCAAGTTTTTTAGCTTGGGATCCAAAAAAAATGCATCATCAAATGCTTCTATCACCAAAAATTAAGTAAACAAAAAACAATAATATACTCAGTTTATCATGCTTCTAATTCCACTCGTGATTAGAAATTGTTCAAATTACAACTTTACATAATTAAATCCATCCATTCATCATTCATTGTCTATAGCTTGAGTACAATTTTTACATTCACATTTGTCATCCATGCAACTATAATCTTCACAAATCTAAATAAATTAACATTCTGAAACATATATGAATAAACAAGCTATAAATTAACATTCTAAAACATGTGTAATGTCATAATAATGAGTTTATAAAGTAAACATATATCAAGTTACAAACGAGCCTAAGCTTGGCATGTTTTTATTGAGCCCTATTGTTCACGAGCTTATTCACAAACAATTTTTTCTGTTTGAGCTCGGCTTGTTTATCAAACAAGCCTAAAACTAAGACTCAAGCTTAACTTATTTATAAACAAATAAACATGAACGAGCTTTTTATCGAGTTGAGCTCGAATTGTTCATGAACGGCTTGATTTGTTTACAACCCTAGGTTTATGGGCATTTTTCCCTTTTATTTCTACAAACTCTTCATCCTTAAGCCTCAAGGAATATTTTACATGATTACATGAATTTTCTCTTTCATAGTTACTTTAACAGTTAGTGGTTGTGTATTACGAAGTCAGACAATATTTATCCCTTGAAAATTACATGGATCTTAGTAAATATTCAATAATATGAAAAAGTTTTTGTTTTATTTCTTTAGTTAGTATTGTTCCTATAAAATGTAATGAAAACGAGGAGACCATTGTTTTGCTTAAAAATACTCAATACCACTTCTTTTGTCTTTCCCATTATAAACGGTGACATTGAATAAATAAATTCCTATTACTTTTTCATAACAAAATATATATAATTTCGATTATCCACCTCTAATTTTTAATTAAGCATTGCACTGGCATAAAACTAATGTTATAATATATAGTACTATTTGTAAGCCCTTGCGATACACAGATTAATAAAAAAAATTATATGTGAATAAAGAAAATATTTTATTAATATCATCAAAACTATCATAATAATTAGTGGCCACTTGAAATTTTTAAAAAGTTTCAGTTAAAATAAATGATCTATCTTAACGATTAATGAAGCACATGTTAAAAACATACTAATTTTATAAGTTTCAGCTAAAAGAAATTAACTATCTTAACAATTAATGAGGCACATGTTAAAAACACATTAATTTTATAACATATATTGAGCTCAAAATGGAGAGCAACAAAGTAAGCACTGAGTAGAAAGAAAAAAATGTGTTTGTTACGCTGTGGGACGTATAGAGTATAGAAATTGCATTCTATTGGACAATAAAGGGGCTTCATTATTTTTGGGACCTTAATTAAAATGTAAACACATTCTATTGGTTAATAGATGGCCTTATATTATTATTATTATTATTATTTGGAATCTTCCTGTGCTATGATTAACTTCTTCTTTTTTTCCTTTTCATTTTACAAGTGAACCCATAAGCTAGATATATAATAGTGAATCTCAACTACGTACACCCAAATGTCAGAATGTTTTCCAAACAAGAACTTTTTCACACATTCAACTTTTTCACATCATATTCATGTTTCCTCAGGCATGATGTAAAAGACAAAATACTAGGGAAAAAAACGATGTCAAGAGAAAAACTTAGAAATTTTTTTTTTAAAGGGGTATATTAATTTACTGCAAACATATTGAGAATGATTTATGAACCTTCAAAAAAAAAAAAAAAAACACACACACACACACTCACTCACACCCAAACAAGATAGCATAACAAAACAAAAATTACTCTGCGTTAGGAATTGCAGAAATAAGGCTATTGTTCCTCTCAAGCTTCTTCATCCAACGCTGATACTTCCCATACTGAAACTGGTTCTTCTTCCCATCCATAAACCCTGCTTCTTCCCCTTCATTATTCTTTCCCACACTACTGCTCGCTCCAATCGAAACTGACCTCACCAACTCCTTCCCTAACTCATCATCACCCCCAGTGCTCTTTGCCAAAACAACCGCCTCTTCTTTCTCCTTGCTCTCTCTCCACAGCTTTCTCATTCTCTCCCTAACTTCGCAATCCCTTTCTTCATGCATCCCATCGCAAAACCCACACTTCAACTCTTTCCTCACTGCTCTTATGCTTTTCACTTGCTCAAACCCAAATGCCAGCCTTAATGCTTCATGTAAGGAATCGGGTTTTTGAGGAATAATCCAACCTCGAAACTCTTCCCTCAATCCATCAATGAACACACCTTTTAGTAGACCATCAGAGATTCCATGATCCGGCCATTGCTTCAATATCCATTGTAATCTCAAAAAGTAGGACCGCACTGATTCCTCGTCGCCTTGATTGATCATCATAAGCTCTGACCGCAACTGATCAACTACTTCAATTTTGTGATACGCATGCAAAAACGAGGACTTGATTTCTTCCCATGTAAGAGATGGGTACGGCTCGATGTTAAGGTCGTACCAAAGGGCAGCCTCGTCTTCGAGTGTAACGGGGAAGATTCTCATCATCATGTCAGTGGTGGACACATTGTTGGCAACACAAACTTTGGCGAAACGGCTTACATGCTTAACTGGGCATTCATTAGTATTGCCATGGAAGATTGGGATTGGTGCAATGTTCATGTACGAAGCCAAATGGGTACTGGGCGGCTGTGAGATTTTTGGAAAGTTGGATGTCGAATTTGGAAAGGCTGTTGTACTAAGATTAATGCTTTGTGAATCCGGGTCACGCAATTGTGAAGAAAATCGATCACCGGGTGCATTGGTTTCGGATTCAGAACTTATGTAAGCATCATCATTATCATCTTTGGCGGGTCGTTCATATTCGTATCCATTTTCATTTGATTCAGATAGTGAAGCATCTGAATAATTATCATCTTTGTATGCGTATTCTCGGGGGACTTTCCGATGATGCTTGCAATGAGACTTGTTGGCTGAACGTGCAGGCGAAGATTGACTGGCTTTGGTCTTCTTCGATTTCATATTTGCTTTTGTCTGAGAAAATGGGGGTTATTCTGAAAAGTCAGAGATTTGTATAGAGCAGATTTTGTTCCAAAGGGAAAGTGGTTTGGTTGAACTATGGACATGGAGGGACTTCACTTTGGGGTTTTAGTGGCAGAAAATAACTGCAGTGCCGGCTCAAGTTAGTGAACCGCGTTTACAATTGTAAAGTTGCAACGCTTGAAGTATGTTTGGCATTCAAAGATTGGGCCTTTGTTACAGCAGCACTTGTATATATGCAGGGGTCACATTGGATCCATGGCCCCCGAAATTTCTTAAAATGTTTTAAGTTTCAATTACATTTATTATCTTTAACGAATTATTAAGACCCTATAATATTAAGAAAAACCCTATTATCTTTAATATTATCCTTTATTATATATAAAACCCCATAATTTTTAATTAAATAATTCTTTTGTAATGTTACCCCCAATTTTTTAATCTTGATTCTGTCTATATTAATAAGAATGACAATTCATGGAACAAAATACTGAAAGTTAAAAATCAAATATATCAAATAAAATATTTTATGGTATCTAATTGTTTTTTGGGTATTGTACCCGCTATAATAATAGTTTCAAGTGTTTTGATCAATAAAATGCTAAGATTAATATTTTCAAGTGTTTTAATCAATAAAATGCTAAGATTAAAAACTTGAAATTAATCTTAGCTTTTTAAACTCCTCGTCATCTTCTCCAGCAGTGGCTTAATTTGTTGGTGGAACCCGGTGACTGTTGGATATTTTGATGGTGTGCTATGATTTTCTATTTTTTATTTTTATTTTTATTTTTTGTGTGTGTGTGTGTGTGTTTGGAACGTGAATAATATTCACATGACTTAATTTGTTTGGTTGAATATATAGAGTGCCAGAGCATATAAGTTGGGACAGAAAATTTGAACTCTTATGTGAACTACAAAACTATTAGCCCAAAACTCCACAATTAATGAATGAGATTGCCATTATTTTTATTTTTGTTCTTATCTTAGTGATGAATCTTATATGTGCTAGAGATCGACCCCATCCCCAAAATGTTTCCTACACTCATCGAATGGGGCATTGAAGCATCAAATGGATGTGAAATCGACTAATTAAGGGTGAATTTGGTTCAGTTTTTTGAAACTGGGCTTTTTGAAAAAGTGAGGTTTTCAAAAAGTGTGGTATGAAACTGAGCTTTTTGAAAAAGCTGAGTGTTTAATAAAAACTGTTAAAAGGTGTTTTTTGAAAAAGTTGAGTTTTTGGCTAGCACTTATAAAAGTGGTGGTTTGAGTGATAAATTACCAAAAAGAACAATGTATATATAAAGGAGTTTATTTCATTTTTAAATCAATTACTTCATAATACTTACTCAAAAAAAAAAAAAAAGCTACTTAATAATAATAATAATAATAAATATATTATTGTCATAATTATTTGTTATTACTATTACTATTATTGGTATTATTTTAATAATGTTAGTTTTTTTTTAGTATCAATTATTTTTTATTCTAAAAATTTTGAACCAAGTATGTTATTTGTCTTACTTTAATAATATTATCTATTTTTAATAATATCAATATCACTATTTTAATAATTTTTTTTTGTCTTATTGAATATGGTGTTATTTGTTCTGGCATGATGGTCTAAGAGCATCTCCAACATAGTATGTATAGCCAAAGTATAGAGAGTATATGCTCCAAATCTCTACTGTTCATGCTCCAACTGCTTCTCTATATCTGAAAAAAAATTTGGCTAATGAACAGTAGCTCATCAGACTTGATGAGCTACTGTTCATTCTTCAAATGCTTTTTTCCTATTATAATAATTAGGTGTTGAATAAAAAAATGTTGGAAGATGTGTAGTTGTTAAAAAAAAAAAAAATAATGAATGAAGAAATAATATTTAAATGAGATAGAGAATTGGATAGAGAATCTGTTGGAAGTGTATTTAAAAAAGTGGGTAGTTAAAAGGTAAAAGTCACTATTCATTCTCCAAATAGTACAAAAATTTGGAGATTCTACTCGAGATGTTCTAAAGGGGTTTCAAAGGGTAAAGTTGGGTTTTTAATAAAACAGATAGACAATTTGGTAATTCAACCAACAACTCTTGAAGGTTGAAGTGACTTTTTTGCAAAAGCTGGCCGAAGGTCATTTGACTTTTTGGGGGTCTTGCACTTTTTGAAAAAACAACTTTCTTGCTAAAGCAGCTTTTAATACCCACCAAATACCTAGCATTTTGAACTTTGAAGTAAAAGGTGCTTTTTCCCATCTAAAAACAAACGAGAACTAAAATGATTTTCTACAAGGAACCTTGTTAATAAACTTGAAAAAGATAGTGGAACACTGTGATAGAACAATGATACAAGCATGGCATCCAAAAGGGTGGAATCCAAAGCTCAATACTTATGATCCATGAAAAGAAGATGTAGGACTAAGAGCCCATTGTTTGAAAACCATAATTAATTGCAATTGCAAATTGTGTATTTTTCACGTTGTATAATATAGTATTTCAGTCATATGTAGTTGGAAATCCATGCTTTTGCATGAGATTATAACTTAGAAGAAGAAATTGAAAGAAAAAATCACAAAAGAAGAAAAAAAGTACACTTAAAAAAATAAGTTGTACTCAGTGCACAAAACTCCCACTTTTGCAGAGTTTAAGAGATATCATGAAAGGCAGTCTTAGCCCTAATTTTAAATGAAGAAATTGATTCCCGAACTTAAACCAGCGACATTGCTTTTAGTGAAAGACATTTGTCATTGCACCAAGGCCTGATGGATCATCACATAATAGAACAACCATTAGGGTTCTCATCACTAAACGTAGCACCGGTCTGATACCCAAAAATCGTGGAATGTGAAGGATTTTGATGGTAACTAGGAGCCTGGTCATTGTATCCATGCTTGTAGTAGTTGTAGGAAGATGCAGGCAGAGGGGCATAATAAGTGAGTGGACCATTGCAATTATGTTGATTATAGTAATGATAAGTGTAATCCTGGTGCTCTGGATTGTATGGCAATTGCCACAGCTCGGCCCTCCGTCCGGTCTTCCTGACTGCCTTAAGAACCTTCTTTTGGTCTGCCCATCCAGTAACAGTCACTTTTTGTGTAGCCATGTCTATCTCAATGTCATCCACACCTGCGCACATACAAAACCCAAGATGTTTCGGTCAAAAAGATAGGAAGAGTTGCAAGTACATGAAGTATATATATGGTCATTTTGATTTAGTGGTCTTATTTAATTATATACCTTTTAGTTTTTGAAGTGTATTTTTGACCTTGCCTTCACATCCAGCGCAGTCCATGTGCACTCGCATCTCTATGATCTGAAGAAAAACGAAAAAGAAAAATAAAATGTTGAACTAACTAATTAATCTCATTGCGTGATGAATCATGAATCAATATCAAGTTGTCAACATTGTCTTGGTTTCAAGTTGTTTTACATACTCTCATACTTTCTGTTTGAGTTGGTGGCTCATATTCTAAATTAGAAGTTACAGTAGTCTAAATGCAAGAAACATAACAAAGCGAGTTATGATTTTTTTTTGGAGGCATTATAAAGTCATTGTAAACTGATTATTTTTTTGGAAAAGTTAATAGATACCTTAAATGCATAGGTTTTAAAAATATTTTTAGAACTTTTTATGAGAAAATAAAAATTGATTTAAGGTATCTATTAACTTTTATATTTAAAATTGATTTTTTTTCTTACAACTTTTTATATTTTTTGTGAAAGTGATATAAAAAATTTCTTAAAATAATTTATAACAAATGTCTAAGAGCTTCCATTAACTGAACTCTTAATTTTTATAGTAAATATTTTCGTCTTATACTATTATAAATGTAGGGAGAATGTTAAATAATGTAAATTTCCTTATTTTTCCCCTTCTTTTTCACTAGTATTATTTCTGACTAATAGTGACACTCAAATCTCAATGTCATGCCATTCTTTTTCTATTATATATCTTGCTAGGTTTAGAAAATATTTACTAAATTGACAATCGAAAGATTTTTAAAAACTATTTACCAAAACAATGTTGTCATTAATTGATTCATAGAAAACACCATCTAAAAAGAAAAAGATATACGAAACTAATGGATGGATTATCTGAGAACATAAATATACATACTGAAGTCTGAAGGGCATTAGACAAAAACTTTAATTTGCACTTAATTTTAAATTGATCGAACACACTAATTAAACAAAGAGAACTTTCCAAAAAACACACACACACAAAGAAAGAGGTTTACTTACAGTCATTTTGCTTGTTGGAAGTGCTAGTAGTAAACTGTATAAAATCCCTGCTAAGCTCTTTTAGTTGCTGTACGTGTATGGTATAATTCGCAGTATGAATATGAAATGCAAATGAAGGTCTTCCCCTATATATACACACACCTTCCTCTCTCGCTCACTTTCATGTACTTATCAATTTTTTTTTTTTCTTTTGAATTTCCATTTGTTCTGTATAAATTATGATTTAATGCACCGACTTTCACTTGCAAGTGTCTGGTATTAGTGGGAACTTGAAGCAAAGGAAACATTACTTTGAATTAAGCCCTTTCTAACCAATAGGCAGGAGCCACGTGTTAGAAATCCACCATTTCTTGCATGGGGATCCATACACATATATATACCAGCTATAACGTTTAGAGATGGGCATTGACTTTGCAAATTGCATAATATTGCCTCAATTATTAGTCCCATAATGCAAGTAATCAAGGTGCGTGACATAACACGGGCATTGACTTGGTGCTTAATTTCTTTACAAACATTATTCGATCAATAATTTGATGATTAAGGAAAAGTAACATGATCGATGCACAACTTTGTGCATTACATTATTATTATTTTCAATTTGAGAAGATTGTGCTTTACATCTTAAGAATTAGAAGTTCAAATATAGAAATTTAAATTAAGGTGAAAAAAGACATGATTATTTTCGTATATCAAAGACGTGGAATTCTGGGTCGTATGATATATATGTCATATGAGAAGATGTAATGATTCTCTTAAGTTCATAGTATATCATCTTTACGTGCTCCACAATGGTGTCGAATTTGATCCTTTCATATGTAAGTATATACATAATTATATATATCATAATTGAATAACTAAAAGATTGGCATATGGTTGACCGTTGGAGCTGAGGATATAAGTCTAGAAATGCATATGATAGCGACCTTATCGGATCATGTTTGATACTTTCGGCCTCATTTTCCTTCCACTCAAAGTTTTCCATGCAAAGAAAGCTTTGGCATTTTGATATTCCTACTGACAGTTAATTAGTCAATGAGAATAGCAATGCTGGATTAAGAAAATAATTCAAATGCAGAGATTGCCCAATTTTTCCAAATATAATTGGATTTTCCTATTGTTGGTTTTAGGCTTTCACTCTCCTTTAGGAGTATAACCAAAAAAAAAAAAAAACTCCAATCCCATGACTTCCATGGCTATAAAATGGGGACCCATATATTTTTTCTTAAAGTATCCACAGCATCTGTGCTAAATGCTATAATATGACACATTTGGCACACCAAACACCAAAAACGAAGCTTTAGAGCATCCACTACATATGTGGTATTTGTGCTAAATGCTATAATATGACACATTTGGCACACCAAACACCAAAACAGAGTTTTATCAGATGTGTTAAATGTGTCAAACTTTTGCAACATTGAACAGTAACGTTGCAATTTTGCCACGGTATGGACGAATATGGTATTTGCGTTTATTTTTTATTTATTCGACTTTTCTCTCTCCTCTCACTTCTTTAATTGATTTTTTCTCTCTCCTCACAATCTATCTCTCTCCCAACCAGTGTTCTTTCCTCTTTAGATCAGATTCCCAGCTCCTCCCTCAACCTCAAACATCTTTCTCTCTTTACACCTCAAATCAAACCCAAAAATCTTCTTTCTTCTCTCTTTGCACCTCAAATCAAACTTCAATTCCCAGCTCAAAACAAAACCCAGAAATGGAATCATCACAAACCAAACGGATCTTCATGCTGTCAGAGAAAGAACAAAGGAATCGGCGATGGAGGTGAGGTAGAGCTTGGTGCCAGGGACGGTGAAGCCATGAAGGCATGCGAGTAGTAAGCGAGGTTCATGAGGGCGAGGTCCGCCGCTGGAGTGTTTGTCACGATCATGCTTGTCGACGACGGTGAAACCCGATTTTTATTCAAGTCGGGCTCGTGGAGTTAGGGTTCGAATCGGATCAGATCAAATCGAATGGAATGGGTTTGGTTTCAATCTGTGGTTTTTTTTTTTTTTTTTTGGCTGCAATTTGGGTTGATTTGATATTGCCATATTGGTGAGTAATTGTGGTGATTGGTTTGCAGTAGAGGTGTTGTTGCGGCAATGGATATTGGTGGCTGGTGGTTGTGCCGTTGATGTTGTTGCTGTTGTTGATGATAACGAGGGAGGAAATAATATATTATTTTAATGTGTAGTAAATATTATTTTAATGTATAAAATTGAATGATAAAACATCTGATAAATGAGATGTTGTAAAATGATGTGATAAAATAATAAAGTAGGCTTTTGGTGTGCTAAAATGACATTTTTTTTATATCACATCTGTCGTGGATGCTCTTACACGATGGGGATAGGTATTCAAATCCAAACTCTTTCTAGGGATTAGTAACAAGACAATGCAAATTGAGTAACAAAATTTGGTCATAGGACACAAATCTTAATATAAATATTAATCATAACATGTTCCTCAAAAAAGAAAAAAGAAAAAAAATATATATATATATATTTATATATATATATATATATTAATCATAACATATCAAATAAGAATTAGTTTAATTTTTTCTCTAGCGCTCAAATGCCAAAAAATCAATTTTTATTTAAGTAAATTATTTTCCACATTTGAGTTGGTTATTTTTAGTTCTACTGAAAATCCAACTTAATTCTTTAAGTTTTTTATTTATTTATTTATTATACGTACAGAGAGGTGATAGAAAAAGATGAAAAGTGAAGGAAATATAGGATAGAGTCTAGACTTTCAACATTTTTTACTAACTTATAGTTTGTTTAGTCTAGTTAATTTTCTTTTTCAACATCTTTGTGACAACATTTGGAGAATCCAAAACCTAACCATTTTTCAAGTCACAAACCATATCCAAGATCAGTTGTCGACCAAATTAATAATTCTTATCACAATCATCTCAAAGCATGGGTAATTCTCAAAAACCCAAAGTCCTAGCCTCCAAATGACTTCCTCCTCCTCAAGGCTGGGTCAAGATCAATATTGATGTAGCAATCAGACCCAACATCTCCATGGTAGCTGTTGTTTGCAGGAAAGACAATGGTAAAATGTTATTTTGCACACTCTTCTTCTTGGAAAAGTTAATGCAGCTCTTTTTAACCTTGAAATTGTCTGCCATGCATAACCTCTCATTTGTTCAATTTGAAGGTCATTCAAGCACAATTATTGAGGCTCAATAGACATTAGTTCCCCCTCCACTAGATTTTCTAGTCACTGTTATGTCAAATGTAAATGTCTCTTTAGAGCAACTGCATTAGTTGATGCAAAGTTGTACAAAATAGAAAAAGTTAGTCATTTTACACAATTTGAGTAAAAAAACACCCACATCAGTGGGTGTAAAATTGTGCATTTATGCACAATTGTTACAGTAACCCTGCATATATGCATGGTTAATGTAGCTTTTGCATTTATTATTTTACATATTTTTCTCTCTCCTCATGTTACTCTCTCCTTTTCAGCTTCTACACTCACCTCTCTCTCTTTTATCTCTGGTCCCTTCACATCAATAGCCTCACTGACAGGATCAACATAGAAAGGAGAAGAGATGACATCTCGGCCTGGTGAGGCCAATCATAGAGGTTTTTCCGATATCAAACTGGGCCTGATCCATGACATATTGACCTTGGAGAATCGGAACCACGGCGAAGCTCGTTACTACCTGGACAACTCCAGCACCTCCTCCGATGCCATGGGGTTTTTGTGTGGGGTCGAGGTCTTGATTTTCTGGTTTTTGGATTTACTGTTTGGATTTTTTGTGGGATTTGGATTTTCTATGGGGTGATGGTGGTTGATGATGGTGGCTGGGTGGGTTGATGGTGGTGGTTGGATGGGTGTGGATTGATCTGAAGATAAATATTTTATTTGAATAAATGAGTATAATAAATAAACTGATGTAAGTCTTTTGTAAAAATGAGAGTGTAAAATAGAAAAAGTAGGTTTTAAATATGCAAATTTACAAAAATTTTACATCCTGATGTAAATGCTCTTAAGATCCCTCTTTATTACGTTGGTAGGTACTTAAATTTTTTGGCCCATAACGTTGCTTCTTGGGAAACATTTTGTAATAGGATGGACCCAAAAGGCAGAGATCTAGGCCTGATTCCCCTTTATTCTTAATGCAATTATTTATAATTATTATAGGTTTATTGATTTCTGTGTAATGTTCAATGCTTTATTATTAGTATTTATATTTTGGAGAAATTGCACTTTACCCACCTGTGCTTTGGCCCGTTTTAATAATGTCTATCCGTGATTTAAAAGTTGTCACTTAACCCACCAGAGGTGGCCTCCATTAGACCCCTGTTACCCACCTCTCCCTTTTAACCGTTAAAAATAGGAGTAAATGTGTCTTTTTCATTATATTTTATGTCTCTCTCCTCTTTTCTCTCATTCTTCTTCTTCTTCACAATCAAAACCCAAAAATGTAAATGGAATGATGCGTTTAACATTCTTACCCAATGCTCACTACAATTGCCAAACATACTTTTACAATGACAAGAAAACCAATACACCTACAGTCACAAACAAAGCCACAAATCCATGTGAACATACACCCACAGATTTGCTAAAACTCTAAAACTCTAACCCCTTCTCTCTTGCTGGGTTCTCTAAACCCAGATTTGCAAGTAAAAAAAAAATCTGCAAAAAAACAAGAAATCTTTCACGCATTTGTTCACACAAAAAAACAAGAAATCTTTCACGCAAGTAAAAAAAAAAAAAAAAAAATCTGGCAAAAAACAAGAAATCTGCAAAAAAAACCCCAGCAAAGACTAGCAAGGCAACAGATAGTGGAGATCTATTCCTTTCACACATCCTTCGACTTTCGAAACCATCTCCATGGAAGAAGATCTCAAAAACAAGGTAAAGTCCGACCTCAAATCTTTCCTCAAAGGCAAACTTTGTGAAGACTATACCCTATAAAGGTGGAGCTTTTATTGTATAATTAGAAATCAAGCTGGATTTCCTCAAAAAAAGAAATCAATCTGGATTCTTATATTTTTTTGGGGTGAGGGTATAGATTTGTGTAAAAATGAATTTCATTCTTAGTTGTTGTTGATGGCGGTTTTGTGAGAAGTACTTTATATCTGATTTTGGTTGATGGGGAAATTTGTAGCTTGGAGATTTTTGATCCTGTGGAGTTCAATAAGTGGGTCGTGACTACCATGGCTTCAGAAATTGTTTTACAAAACAGGTTGTAAAATTACTTGTGTGTGCAAAGGATGGTGTTCATTTGAAGTGATGTTTTGATGGAGAATGTGAAGAAGACTGGGCTAAAGTTGATATAGAGGAAAACCCAAGCTTCAATACACCTCCTTGCTTGCAAGTGTTCAGATTTCACTTGGGTAATCTAAGTGAAGAGAGAAAGGGATTATGGGTTTTGGGGATTTTTAGGGATTCTCAAGTAGAGAGAAGGAGAGAGCTCGTTCTTCTTTTTAGGGTTCTATTTGGGTTTTAATTTTGGCTTATATAGTAAAGGGGATTTTTTAACGGAAAGGGCAGAAGTGGGTAACGGGGGTCTAACGGAGGCCACCTCAGGTAGGTTAAGTGATAACTTTTAAACCACGGGTGGGCATTGTTAAAACGGGCTAAACCACAGGCGGGTAAAATGCAATTTCCCCTTATATTTTTTATTAAAAGTTAGAATATTATTCACACCTTACAAATCAGCTACTGAGACTCTACTTTTTCTTTTTAAATATGGGGTAGAATATCATTTTCATCCCTAAACTATTACAAAAGTTTGTTTTTCGTTCTTAAACTTTCAGAAGTTCTATTTTCATCCTTAAACTTTGCAAAGCGTTTTAATTTTCGTTAGTTTTTTGTCTTATGTGTCTTGACAGAGTGTTGATGTGGTATCTAATTTAGACTAATTTATTTTATTTTAAAAATATGGACATGTGCCAAAGACTTATTGGCTTACCTTGAACATTTAAAAAAACAAAGGCCAAAATCACCCCACCAAAACTCTAACATTGTGTTTGATTGGGGTGAATTTAGGGAGGATGGGAAACATAGGAAGGAATTTGCTAAGGAAAATAGTGTTTTCCACTGTTTGGCAAACTGAAGAAAATAGGAAGGAAGGAAAACCCGAGAGATAATTTTCTCTTCTGGGCCCACAAATTTCTTCCTCCCAAACCGGGAGGAAAAGCCTGGAGAGAAAATTCTCTCACAACACTTTTACCATAATCCCCTCTCCCACCAACCCTCATTCATAACCTTCTCACCTATCCCACCTGATGACTCTTGGCCACAAATCCTTATTACTTTTTTTCCTCTTCTTATCTTACCTTCACAAACACCAATGTCCAATGGTCAGGTTCTCTTCTTTTTTTCTTTTTTTTTTTTTTCTTTTTTTTTTTAAATGTGATCTATTGTTTCTTGTCCTCATTATACTCCTCATTCATCTATTGTTTCTTGTCCTCATATGATGTGGTAAATTTTATATTATTTAATAAGTACAAATAAATCTATTTCTTTACATATTCTGTAACAATGGTATAATAGTCAATTTATATAAATTACATTTTCCATCCTTCCCTTTTTCTCTCCAACCAAACAAAAGAGTTTTTCACCTCCCACTTTTCCACCCCTCCAACCAAACACACAAGAGGGAAAACTAAATATTTTCCATCCTTCCACTTTTCCATTCCTCCAACCAAATGGAGCCTAAGTCTCAAGCATGCCGGCATTAACCCAAAATCCTTAAACCATGAAAACCCACCACCCTCACTCATTGAAAACCTTAAACCGGCGTCCCTAATCACCATTAGTTTCTGCTGTTGTCAAAGTTACATAGTGCTTAGTGCTTACCATGTGCCGCAAGCCAACCAAATTTATTAAAGCCACTCAAATACAACATGTAGTTCATCAATGTGTGATGGAGTCTTCAACAATAGACACTAGGGACCACTAAATCAATTTATATACGATATCCAATGGAGTCTTCAAGAACAATGTCTAATGGAGTCTTCTAATAGCACAACAACCCCAATAAACCCATACCCATCAAGTTATAGAAACAGTATATATACATTCAATAAAGCTATAAAGTAACAAATAAACAAATTTTACCTTATAAGGGAGTGATTAAACGCCTAGGACATTGAAGTTATTTTGCTAATTTTGGTCGCTAATTGGGCTGTTGTTGTGGGGGTTTCATAATGAAAAAGGTTTCACGAATGGAAGGAGTGAAGGTCCAGGGAGTAAAAGATGATTTTTTTTTTTTTTTTCACGTGAGCCAATAAGGCAACAAGTCCTTGCCACATGTACATATTTTTTAAAATAAAATAAATTAATCCAAATCATATACCACATCAACACCTTGTCAAGACACGTAATACAAGATTTGACAGAAACAAGCATAGGAATGAAAACCACAATGTTTTGCAAAGTTTAGGGACAAAAAATGAACTTTTGTGATAGTTTAGGGACAAAAATGATATTTTACGCTTAAATATATAAGAATAAACCAGTCCAATGATCCACTCTAGTCACCTCATTAGTATTCAAATTTTTTAATTTTTGGAACCATTTTTAAAAATACAAAACAAAACATACCCAAATGTTTCCTTGTATCAATAGGAGTACCGAATACTATACCGACTTAATCTCAATGGGAACACCACCGACTTAATATTTGATTAAAGGGATAAAACCATTTTTCGTCTCTACATTTTCACACGATTCTCACTTTGGTCCCTAACTTTTTTTTCACCGCTTTTAGTCCCTAAAATCAAAAAAGCAATCTCGTTTTTGTCCCTACCGTCAATGCCCTAACGACAAAATCCTAGGTGGCAGACGGAATAGTCTAAAAGCTGATGTGGCGCTGATGTTGCATTGATGTGGCAATTAAAATATTATTAAAAATATTATTTGGCATTTTTATATGCCACGTCAGCATTTTAATTATTTTTTAAAAAAAACCATGTCAGAAAATTTAAACTAAAATAAAAAAATAATTAAAAAACAAAACTTAAATCTAATTAAAAAACGGTTTCAAAAAAAAAAATCTAATTAAAAAACAAACACAAACACAAAAATAAGCTGGAGCTTCCCAAATCTCAGATCAAATCAAATTCTCTTCTCCTCTCTCTCTCTTTACACTCTTACCCTCAGTAAATCCCCAAATTCACAACCCTAAACCCCTAAACCAAAACAAACAAAGAAGAAGAAGAAGAAGAATGTTGAGCAGGACTGCAGCAGCAGCAATCAAAACCAAAACCAAAGATCCTCTACAACAATGCCACACCATCCTCCACTCCTTCGCCTACCTCCCACGCACCGCCCAGCGCCGCCTCCGCCCTTACCAACTCATCCTTTGCCTTGGCTCCGTCGACTCCACCCTCGTCGCCGACATCGGTCTCCGCCTCCTCCACGTGGATGCCTCGAGAGCAGAAGAGATCGCCAATATGGTTATGGCTCTCTTCCTTGGGTTGTTGAGAAGGACTCATCTGCTCTCGCGGCATGCTCTCTCCGCCGTGGGTTGGCTTGGGTCCGTTCAATCGCTTTGTAGAGGAATGCGACAGTGCCGTGGCTTGGTTTTGGGGATTATTAGTAGATCTACTTCGGCTAGGTCTTTGGCTACGAGAAGCTTAGCCTTCAAGATCAGCGTGCTCTATTTTGATGTTCACGGGTTTTTTTTTCCTTCAAATTTCCTATTATTCACTTCTCTTTTTCACTGTGATTTGTCTATGATTTTTGTGAGAGTTGGATTTGAGCACATTGTTGCTTATTTTTTTGAATTTCATGATTAGCATTTGAGTACTGAAGTGATGTGTGGGTATGAGTGAGTACATTTTGTTCGAGAGGATGTGGAGTTTTTTTATTTTATGGGTTTTTTGTGTGTTTGTTTCCCAAGAAAATTTCTGGGTTTATGGGTTTGCTAGAGATTGGGTTAGTTACTGTGTTTATGGGTTTGTTTCTTGGACTTATTTTTTGTTTTTCTAGATTTGATGGAGATTGGGTTTGGTTGCTGGATTTGGATTTGGGGTTTGCTAGAGATTGGTTTGGTTGCTTCTTGGATTTGGGAAGAACATGAATAAAATTTCATGTTAGTATTTAATTTAATTTTTTCTTCTTGTTTTTGTTTGTGTTCTTCTGATATGGGTTTGAGTTCTTGGTTGCTGGGTTTGGTCTGTGAAGAACACGAAGAACAAGTTGAACATGAATATTAAGAAAATAAAATTTTAATTAAAATTTTAAATTAATTAAATTTAAGGTTTTTTTTTAAAATTTAATTTTTTTTTTAAATTTTCTGACGTGGCTTTTAAAAAAAATTAAAATGCTAACGTGGCATATAAAAATGCCAAATAATATTTTTTAATAATATTTTAATCACCACATCAGTGCTACATCAGCACCACGTCAGCTAATAGACTATTTCGTCTGCCACCTAGGATTTTGCCGTTAGGGCACTGACGGTAGGGACAAAAACGAGATTGCATTTTTTATTTTAGGGACTAAAAGTGGTGAAAAAAAAAAAAAAAGTTAGGGACCAAAGTGAGAATCTTGTGAAAATGTAAGGACGAAAAAGAGTTTTTTCCCTTGATTAAATCTATAAATATCACCACAGTCTAGTCTATTCCCATTCACATCAATCCTTACTATTCTTGATTTAATTAAAATTCTCTCAACTTCTCTCTTTCTCCAACGTTATAAAATCCTCCTCTATATTTCAAGAGGTGATTCTGTGTGTGGTTCAAGAATGGCGTTGATCTTGAGGGGTGATGAAGTTGAAGTTTGCAGCAAGCAAGTCGGTTTTGTGGGTTCTTACTACGCAGCCATTGTGATCAACAACTATGGCAACCAATCCTATGCTGTGCGCTACAAGAACTTGGTCTCAGAAGACGATGAATCTCAGCCACTCATTGAGATTGTCTCCGCCGACGGGGTCAGGCCCATGCCACATACCGTTTCGGCTACTGAGTTTTCTCTATATGATGGGGTTGATGCTTATGATAATGATGGCTGGTGGGTCGGCAGGATTTCTGGGAAGCAAGACTCTGATCACTACTATGTGTTCTTCGACACATATGGGGTTGAGATTCTATATCCACTCTCTCGCTTGAGGCCTCATCGTGAAACCAATGGCATGTGGGCAGGTACGAAGTTAGGAGAGTTATGGGGTAAAAGTATAAACAAATTTTTTTTTTTTTTGAAACTCCAAGTAAGATGCTATGTCCATAATATTTTTACTACATTTTCACAACAAATCGTAAGTGGTAGGTTATTATTAATTGTTATGAGTGAGCAAAAAAGTAATTTAAGTTGTGAATTCAAATTAGAACTAATAACAACTTACTGCATGTGATTTATTATAAAAATGTTGTGAACGTAGCACTTCTCAATTTAGAAAGTTAAGCTTTTTCTTTTTTTTTTTTGGGTGTCTTGTGTGTTGTCAAATGTGTGTGGATGTTCACTTAGACTAGTTAGAATTGGCTTAGGAATTTTTTATTTTATTTTATTTTTTGTTTGTGTCTTGCGTGGGTTTGTTTTGGGGTGTTGTTTGGGCTTAAATTTGTCATTGGTAAATTTTTTTGTTAAGCTTGTTAAATTTATTTCAAATTTTAGATCAATAAAATTTTTTATAACCTATAAAAAGATCAATAATATTGTTGAGAGGGCAAAGTGCAAATTTATTGAAACAAATTGCTAAAATTAATACACACATACTAAAAAAATTTTGAAAAAATTTAGGGGGGCCACTGCCACCAAGTCCACCTATAGTTCCATCACTGCATGTGGGTTGCAAAGAAAAGGGTGTGATTCCAATTGGTGCCATTCTTTTAATTGGTTTCTCATCTGTTGTGTTGAGTACATAGTACTGCTGAGTTTTAATTTAGGAGAGTTATTTTAGGGAATGTATAATTAAGCTTGAGATAATCCTGCTATAAGTTTGGGTCTTATTAATTTTTTCTCTCTCTTAGGGGTCTTATTAATTTGGTAGAATATTCTTAAGGGGAAGATAATCTATTAATCTTGCTATATTTTTGGGTCTTATTAATTTGGGAGTTTCTTTAGGCGAATCTTGAATGTAAATACTTTTTCTAGTCGTTCAATCTTCTCATGAAAAACCACCGCGCACCCTTGGTGCAGTGGTCACTTCATAAGTATAAATGCTTATGGGATGTGGGGGGCAATGACTAAGGTTCAAGTCTCCAAGAGGGAACTTCACATACACATAACTTTTTTTTTTTTTTATGAGAATACCAAGACTTTTATTCATACTAATTCAAACATAATACATCCTGGGACACCACGTTCTCAATGCAACCCGGTGTTTCTTCAACCCAAGCATGCAGACCTGACACGCCTCTTGCGACCTGTGCTAATATATGGGCAGCTTTATTCCCAGCCCGAGGCACATGACTGAAGCTAACAGCATGGAACTTGAAGAGCTGGGACAACGACCCTGCTATATTATTAGCTATGGTCGAGGGTGGGTCTGTGAGGCGAAGCATAGCATTTACCACTGTTAGAGAATCACTCTCGAAGATGCATTCTCGAATCCCCATATCCCATGCGAAATTAACAGCTTCCTCCATTGCTTTAGCTTCCACTTCAAGAGCGCCCAGAGGAGCATTCAGCTTCCTGCTTACTGCCGCCACCACCGCACCGAAGTGGTCCCGTATCACACTTCCCACACCGGCCTCCTTTTGCTGGGCAAATACCGCACCATCCATGTTGGCTTTGAACCATGGAGGTTTGGGAAGTTGCCACGTTACTTCCGTTGACTCCTTGTAGGGCCTAGTGGAATGATTAGCCATTAAATAATCCTCCAAATAGCTTTTTGTCCACTGAGCAAGAACAGCTGCTGGCTTCCTATTCTTTCCGTGACGTACCTCATTCCGGTTTGTCCATATACCCCACGCCGTCATGACCATCAATCCAATATCTTCCTCCGTCCACTGTTTCACGTTTCGGGCATACCACACCAAGTCTATGAACTCGGGACATTTGTCCATGACCTTGTCTGTGTCCAAACCCACCTCCTTCCACACTTCCTTCGCACGGTAACAGTGCCAGAGCACGTGACTTGTTGTCTCCTCAAAATTGCCACATACCTCACAGATGCTATCCGGTGTTATCTTTCGACGGAAAAGATTGGCTTTCGTGGGCAGAATATTTCTGCATGCACGCCACGTGAAACTCCGAATTTTATTAGGGACCCTCAGTCGCCAAATAAAGCTCCAGAACTTCTTCATGCACGTAGCATTTGAGCTTTCTTGAACTCCATGGTTAGTTCTCTCCTCCAATGCAAGCCTATATGCCGATTTTACCGTGAATTTCCCCGATGAAGTGAGAGCCCAGATAAGACAGTCCTCAGGTAAAGTCGGACTGAGTGCGATGGTGAGGATAGACTCAACGTCCTTGGGCATGAGAGTGCTTTGGAGAGCATCAAAATCCCATTCTCCTCTCTGGCCATCAATCAACGTTGCCACTAGTAAGTCATTCCCCACAGATGGGCAAGGCGTGACCACTTTGTAAGTGGATGACAATGGAAGCCAACGGTCTCCCCAGATATGAACTTTTGCTCCATTTCCTATCCGCCAGCGACTACCTTTCCGGACAATCTGCTGTGCAGCGAAAATGCTTCTCCAGGCATACGACGGTTTAGTGCCCAAGGTGGCTGAGAGAAAATCTCTATCTGGAAAGTATTTGGCTTGGAAGACTCTGTAAAATAAGGACCCGGTGCATGTTTGAAGCCGCCACCCTTGTTTGGCAAGTAATGCTAGGTTAAAAGCCTTGAGGTCTCTAAAACCCATACCACCCGCCTCCTTCGGTGTGCACATCTTCTCCCAACTAAGCCAAGCCATTTTGTCCACTCCATTGTTTTGTCCCCACCAGAATTTGCGAACCATGCCAGCAAGCTCATCACACAAGGAGTCCGGGAGTTTAAAGCAACTCATCGTGTAAGAGGGAATTGCTTGGCCTACTGCTTTTATTAGTATCTCCTTACCTGCATTCGATAAGAGCTTTTCCTTCCACCCTGATAATTTTTTGCCAAGCTTGTCTTTGAGATCATGGAACGTACTCTTTTTGGATCTTCCAACCAAAGAGGGTAGGCCCAGGTATTTTTCATGTTGGCGAATGATTTGGGCGCCAAATCTATTCTTGATCTCCTCTTGTATTGCACGTGGGGTATTCTGGCTGAAAAACAGAGCAGTCTTGGCTTTATTAAGCTGTTGACCGGAAACCGATTCATATAGGGTAAAGATACGCTGAAGCTCATCACACTCCTCCAAAGATGCTCGACAAAATACCAAGCTATCATCCGCGAAGAATAAATGGGAAATTCTTGGAGCCTTCCGACATACGGAAACTCCACGGATAGCTTGCCTTTCTGCTGCATGACGGAGAAGAGCTGAGAGACCCTCTGCACAAAAGAGAAATAAATAAGGTGATAATGGGTCCCCTTGGCGGAGGCCCCTAGAGGGCACAATTCTGCCTCGGGATTGCCCATTAATACGGATGGAAAAAGTGGTAGTCGTGATACATCTCATAATCACCTCAATCATTTTTTGATGAACACCCATTTTCCTCATGATATTCTCCAAGCAGGTCCATTCTACCCTATCATAGGCTTTGCTCATGTCTAGTTTTAGAGCCATCTCCCCCACTTTCCCAGTCTTCTTTTGGCTAATATGATGCATGGTTTCAAAAGCAACCAAGACATTATCAGTTATAAATCGCCCCTTGGTAAATGCACTTTGGTTTTCACTAACAATGATAGATAGAACATTTTTCA
Source organism: Quercus lobata (assembly GCF_001633185.2). Classification (NCBI taxonomy): domain Eukaryota; kingdom Viridiplantae; phylum Streptophyta; class Magnoliopsida; order Fagales; family Fagaceae; genus Quercus; species Quercus lobata. The sequence continues at coordinate 41,628,134 of NC_044911.1, forward strand.
ATCTATTAGCAACTGCCTTAGATGCTATTTTGTAGGCCACATTACATAAACTAATAGGCCTATATTCAGTAATTTTCCTAGGATTTTGGACCTTAGGAATGAGAACAATCTGGGTATCATTAAAGTGAGGAGGAACAATACCATGATTCAGGAAGTCCAGTGCAGCTTGAGTGACACAGGAGCCGGTGAAGGACCAAAATTTTTGATAAAAAAGAGGTGGCAATCCGTCCTGTCCTGGGGCAGTATGAGGGTGCATTTGCTGTAAAGCTTGGGCAACTTCTGAAGCTTGGAAATCTCTAGCAAGGAGTTGGTTCATAGCATCAGTCACTGAAGGAGAAATAGCATGTAAGAGCTCCGTCATCTCTCCTGGCTGAGAGGAAGTGAACAGAGTGGAGAAGTACTGTGTAGCTACATGTTCAATCCCATCCAAACCCTCCTGCCAGTTACCATTCTCATCCTCAAGTCCCTGGATCCAATTTCGTTGTTTCCTGTTTGAAGCCTTGGTGTGGAAAAAACTTGTGTTACGATCACCCTCCTTTAGATAGTTGTTTCGAGATCTTTGTTTCCACATAATCTCTTCTATATCAAGCCAAGAATTAAGATTCTGCCTGACCTGTTTAATAGTGTCCATGTTGAGTTCAGGGGAGGTTTCCAACGCCTGGAGTTTATTCCGGAGATTCTTGATCTGGTGGCCAACATGACCGAACTCTCTTTTATTCCATAGGGTGAGGTGTTCATTGCATGACGAAATACAATTCTGGAGTGGATGGCCTGTAGGTACACACAGACCTAGTTCCCATGCATCACGTACCACCTCCGTACACCGTGGGTCACGAAGCCACATGGCTTCAAATCTAAAAGGTTTTGCACCCTTAGTTCTTCGTTTCTCACCCTGTTTCCACCGAAGAGCAAGTATGCAGTGATCCGAAGCAGTTGTTGATAGATGGTGTAACTTCGCATTTGCGAACTGTGAATACCATTCCGGAGTAACCAGTGCTCAGTCAAGGCGAATCCACCAACTATCTCCATTTGCAAAAATCTTGTTCCAGGTAAACCGTGGGCCCACAAAGCCCAGGTCTTTGAACCGGCATCTGTTTATAGCATCCCGAAATCGTTCCATCTGTTTCGGCGCCCTCGAATTACCACCAAGCTTCTCAGCATCACTGACTATCTCATTAAAGTCCCCTATACACAACCAGGGAAGATAATTGGAAGTCCCTAGTCTCTCGAGAATCCGCCACGTCTCCTCTCTCTTACTTGTCTCCGGTTGCCCATAGAACCCCGTGAACCTCCACTTCCCTAATCCATTCGCTCCACCCACCTCAGCATCAATGTGCCATGGACCAAAAGTTTGAACACCAACCTTTATCTCCTTCTTCCACAGTAGTGCTAACCCACCCTTACTACCTTTGCTAGCCACAATCAAACCTTCTGTAAATCCAAGTGTATATTTCTTTTTAGTCATCTCTTCTTTGGATAGCTTAGTTTCCATAAGGAAGACTAAGATGGGATCTTCAGAGGCAATAACCTCCTGGAGTGCTCGAATTGTTCGGAGGTTCCCAAGCCCCCGACAATTCCAGCTTAATGCACTCATTGATCCTGGCGGTGCTGCCTCGCAGCCACCGCCTTTTCCGTAAACTCCAAAGCCATCAACCTGCTGACCTCAGTCACCTCTGTTTCAGTTTTCTTCTTTTTTGACGTAGTATTCATTTCATTCTTTGCATGGTCCTGGGCCCCACGTTTAGTCCCTGCATGGTTCTCCTCAGAGCTTGGATGAGCAACTTTCGGCCCTGTAATGATCCTTTTCCAAGTTCTAGCCTGAATGTTATTAATAATAGGCCCACTATCCAAACGGGCCTTAGGTTTTGGGCCTTGGTCCAGCATTTCCTCCATAACGGGTCCACTAATGTCCATATTGGTTAGCGCCTTGTCAGCCGGTTCACCAGTCCTGCAATCAATATTATCATCAAAGATATTAATCTGCTCAGAAGATTTAGGGCCATTATTGAGCGCAATATCAATTCCCTTGATGTGCGCCTGAAATTTCTCGTTGTCTGTGAGAATCTCCGTGATTTTCGCCTTATTCCCAGTTTTCGAAAACTCCTCGATATCCGCGCTTTCCTTTCTCATGCTACTCTCCATCCTAACCGCCGATGACTGACCGTCATTCACCGTCGTCTGAGCAGTCCGTTGGAGAGGTGGTCCATCGTTACCCGTTTGAGAGCTACTTCCTCGTTGCACATCTTGTCCTGCCACCGATATGACTCTCCGTCTTGCCATACTCATTCGTTGCGCTCGCATCCATTCTCCAAACGGTTGCTGCTGTACGCTGAGCATTCCTTTGCTGCAAAGCCAGACATCACAGTCTTTTGCGTCATGCGTTAGTCTCCCGCACCAGTAGCAGAAAACTGGGAGACGTTCGTAGCGAAACGAAACCCACCCGTCACTGGCCGGGCCAAACCGCACTCTCCTCCCACGACTAAGTGGTTTTGTAATATCAAGTTCTACTCGCACCCTCATAAACTCCCCTCCATCCGTTTCGTCCTCATCGCTGCAATGGATAATCCGCCCAAGGGGTTGACAGATTCCTTTCGCTGCTTCTATCGTCATTCTCCGAGCCGGAATATCATGTATTTGGACCCAAAAGACTGCCGTATCGAAACGAAGATCTTTGAGGGACTGGTCAGTTTCGTATCGGCACAAAGCAATCAAGTATTTGTCAAAACTCCACGGTGCACCAAGTAATATCCTCTCTGCATCCAGTTCGTCCTCAAAAGTGAAAAGAATCAGATGGTCTCCTAGCTCTTTGATGTGAAACTCGTGTTTCGTCTTCCACAGTGGTCGGAGAGTCTGAGCCACCACTTCAATACTGAGAGATCGTTTTGTAAAAAATTTGGCTGCTAACATGCTTCCTGGTTTAAGGTTTTGCTTTCCAAAATCAAAAGTATCGCCCTCTTGTTCTGATAGCGACAACCGGTTCCATTCTTTAGTCAAAGAATCCATGGTTCACACTGTTTCCCTGGTCCCACAAAGAAATACCCACAAGCCCTATATGTAACGTTGTTACATAAGGGAACAAAATCCTACGTGAGGAACTGGATTCCACTGACCGGGAGTCTGGCGCCGCCACGACTCTAGGTCAGAGAAACTTAAATCCACATACACATAACTTAGATTAGGCTAGAGTAGAAATTCTATCTTGTATTAAAAAAAAAAAAAAAAAAAATCTTCTCATGAAAATATGTAATTCATTTACTTTTTAGTGAGAAATATGTAATTCTTTTTTGCTTTGTAATATCTATGGTCTCTTTTTTTTTACTCAATTTTTTTCGCTTAAATTTTGTACTCTTGATGCACTTACATGATATAAGTTGGTTGTTCTGAAGATGAACGAAATACCAAAATTCTAACCCAATTTTTGCTATGGTCTCTCTTTTTCCACTCAAAGTTTGGTATAAACATTGACATGATATAATTATATATCTTCTTTTCTGAAGAGAAACAAAACACTTAAATTAAAAAATTATTCTATTTTTTGCCACTTTTTGGGGGCAACTTCCATCGCAAGCCCTTATAATTTTTTGGGAGTGCCTGTCATCCCATGTAATCCAAAAACAACAAGATCAAATATAAAAAATATAAAAAATTTCTTTTAGTTGGGTTAATCGGATGCCCGCTCATGTGCTCTATAATTGGGCATTTGAAGGATACTTTTGAATGAGATACTCTTCCTTACTTCTTTTCTCCAAGACTCTCTAATAAGGTCTTGATGGATTATGGTTGTATTTTGTAATTTTGGTTCAACGAAGCTTTACCTTTTATCAAGATTTTTTTTTTTTTTTTTTTAATTTTAAAAAAGGACAAAATAACTCAAATAAACCCCCCCAAAAAAACAAGAAACAATACTTTAAAAAAAAAAAATACACCTTAACCTGAAATATTAATAATTAACATTTCATTTTAAAGCCATTACACTATTAAAAAAACTAAAAATATGAAATAGAAGAAATAAGTCAATAACACCTTAATGGTTAACCTAAAATAGGGTCGACTCTAAGCGTTAGTACCCAGACTTCTAAATGTTATATGTTGGTATAATTTAACATCAAAGCACAAAAAAGCACCATTATCCCGTCTTCCAATTCTAAAAAAATTTATAATCTTGCTACAGTCCCTTCTTACATATATGACGATACTGTAGCTCCATTCTATAATTTTTAATATATTTTATTCCCTCCGCTACAGTACCATATAAATTTATACTTTCTCTTTCTTTCTTTCATTTCTCTCCGTCTTCCATCTCTTCTCTCTCCATTGTTCTTGTTCTGTCCTCTCTACTCCTCAAACTAGAAAATACCTTTTCTCAAACCCAAAACCTTGTGTGGTGGTGGTAGCGGTAGAGGTAGAAGTGGCATAGAAGTTTCGTTGATATGGCGGTGGTGGCGACGTGGGTCTAGATCGATGGTGTTGGGGTGGTTTGCCTCTCTTCTCTATCGCTATCTCTCTCTAGTTGCTGCCATGGGCGGGCTTGTTGTCATGGGTCATTTTTGGTCATGGGTTGGTGGATTTTAGTATTAGGTTTTCTGCCATGGGTAATGGGTTTGCTGATCGGCGTGGTGGAATAGTGAGGTTGAGATCAGTGTGGTGGGTTTCTAGGTGTCAGCGTTGTGGTTGTTGTCAGCGATAGGGGTGTGCATGGGTTAAGTTGAGGGGATTTTTTGACCCAACTCACCATAGTGGGTCAAAAAAAATTTAACCCAACCCAAGCCATTACATAAGTCCAACCCAACCCACATGGGTTGGGTTGGGTTGAGTTGAACTCATGGGTTGGACAATTTTATTTTTTTTATTACTATTATTATTAAATTGAGTAGAAAAAAATATATTACACTTGCCACTTGAGTTGATAAACAAAATATACATTAATATATAAACTAATATTCCAACTTAGTTGTAAACAAAATATATTTAATTATCCAACTAAGTTGATAAACAAAATATAAATGAACTAGTATCCTAATTCACTTATAAAAAAAATATATCTTAAATTTTTTAATTTTTTTCTTAATTATATAATATATTTAAATATATATTAAAAGAACTAATAGGATTTTATATTAGATATGATAGTAGGAACCGAGAAAGTGCTCAACAGCTGGTTTTTTTAAAAATTTATTAAATATATAATATATTTTAAACATATATTAAAATATGGGTGGGTCGGGTCGGGTTTGGCGGGTTTGTAATTTTATGACTCAAACCCAACCCGACCCACTATAAAATAAATTTGTAACCTAACCCAACCCACCAATCCCTAAAAACCGGCCCAACCCAACGGGTTGGGTTGGATCAGATCAAGTTTGGCAAGTTGGCGGGTTTTCTGCACACCCCTAGTTAGTGAGATCAATAGTTTCTTTGTGGTTTTTTTTTTTTTTTTCTTCTCTTAGTGATTATATGGTGGCTATTTCTTGTGGATGTGGATGTTGTTGGTGGTTTTTGGAGGCTTCTTTGTGTTTTTTTTTTCTCTATGATGGTTGTTTCTTGTGGTTATGGTTGTGGTTGGTGGTAGGTTTGGTGGTCTGAGTTATGAGTTTGGTGGTCTGAGTGGTGGGTTTGGTGATTTCTGTGGTGGGTTTCTTGTGGTATTTGGCAATTTGTGTGTGTGTGTGTGTGTGTGTGTGTGTGTGTGTGTGTGTTTTTTTCTCTCTCTTGGTGGTTCTTGAGGTGGCAGTTTCTCGTGTTTGTTGTTGTTGGTGGTGGGTTTGCTACTCTGAGTGGTGGGTTTGCTCGAATATGAGTGGCAGTGGTGGCGGCTGGGTTTTTAAAAATATTTTTTTATGGTGTATTTTAGACACAAACATGAAGAGGGAAAAAGCCAGAGAGAAAAGAGAGGATGATTGAGAAAAGAGAAAAAGAGGAGAGGAAGAGAGAGAAAGAGGTGATGAAATTAATATTTTATTAAATAGATGATATAAATAAGAAATTGAATGTTGAGCGTATTGTAAAATGGAATGATATAATAGAGAAAGTAGCTTTTGAGATGGTAAAATGGGATCATTTGTAGAAACCGGATGTGACTCAATCTAGGCCTAAAATTCCCATGTATCCCTTGCCAAAAAAAAAGCATCCAAAATTATATTATTATAATAACTGGTTTAATAACAAATTTAACATATATATATATATATATATATAAATATATATAAAAGTGATTAAGTGAGTTGCACACTATTTCTCCCACCTCTAACAAGACTCTCAAAATATTGGCTTAATAAAAATCAAGCTCAATTAAAATCTTAAATTATTTAATCCAGAAAAGAAAAATTAAATTTCAAACCATATATTTTAAGAGTGTATAAATGAAAGTTGAAGGTTTCAAAAGTAACAAATTAAATTCTCAAATTTCAAAAAGTAAGAAATTAGTGATTATTATTTAATAAAAGAAAATGTTAGCAAAACCTACATACAAAAATATTTAATTAATAATTTTGCATTTTATAATAATGATTTTTAAATAAAATATATATAATGTAAAAGGTTTTATAAATAGTATTTAATCGGTGTACATATGTGTGAGTATTTTTTTTTTTATTTTTTTTTTAAAGCCTCTCTTAAACTCTCAAAGACTCGAACTACATTGATCCACCCCTGATATATTCTATTCTATTAAGATTAAATCCAAATCCAAGTTATTCATTAAAAAGAAATTGATCCAAGTGTGTATTCTGACGAGATCTTCGTTGGGTTATTTCATATTTGTACCTATGGGCCCAAAAAACATTTGCAAGTTTGTATTAGATTTTACCAGTCAAAGGAAGGAAAGTCGAACTTCCTGTATCACTCCTTGGCTTTGTAATTGTACCCGCTACCCAGTAACCGTTACCATTGACAATAATAATAACAGACTCGCTCTCAAACTCAAAACACTGAAACATCAATTCACCTGTCCGTGAATTTATTACCCACAAACAAACAAACAGAAATTTTTCCAACCAAAGCTGATGTCTTTGTGAAACACAGACGCATGATCACACAAAGCAGATGTGGAAAACTATCAAGCACAAAAATCACATTAATAACACTCACTTCCAAAAACCCAGATATTTTTTCCTCTTAAATTTACATTTCCTGATTCTCCATTAGCACCTAAACTTCAAGCAAGCTCCTTATCAATTATCATCACCACCAACAATGGTAGTCCTAAACTACATCTCAGTGACCTCTACAGCCACACCCATATCTCAGGACTCTCCAACTCCATCTGTGCCAGACCCAAGGCAGACCAAGGTCATCCTCCCCAAGAAGAAGCCTCTCAAATGGTCCACTGGGGTGGCTCCAGGTGACTACGCTGGCCCACCCACCACTACTAAGCTCAGAAAGTACTGGGGAGGCGAGGAAGAGGACCCTTTGAACTCTGATGAGTTTTTGTGGAACAAGGACTTCATGGCTCGCTATCAAAGACTGATTCAGGACCCTGAGTCTTCTGTTGAGGCCACTCCTACTAAGGTTGTGTTTTTGTTGTTTTAGCCTTTGCTCTTGGTTACTAGACATCTGGGTTTTCCTTTATTTGTGTGTATTTGTCTCTTTCTTTATTGAATTTTGTGGCTTTGTTGTTGAATTTGATTCTGGAGTATAGTATTTGGCTGTTTGAAGATTAATGGGCTCATGTGGTTTTGTTCCTCGGTTGGGCTATTTTGTTAAATTGGTAATAGATTTCTGTGTACGGAATGCTTAATTTGATTTCAAAACTATGAGCTTTTTTATTCTATAAACAATGAGATTTTGTAGTTACTTTGAATTTTTGTTTAGTTTGGTTGCTGAGAAGATAGGGCAAAAGAAAGAAAAGGAGAATTGAAACTTTGTATTATTCACTGACTTGGTATCCTGCTGTATGAAGTTTATTTAACCTAGTCTTTTGAATTAATCTGAGTTCAAAACTTTTTTTTCTTCTGAACCAACAAACAGACTATATTGGACTTTAAGATTCTTTACATTGATTTTCTCAGCAACCAAGCACAGTTTTTGTGGATGAAATTTTGGTTTTCATTGGTGAATAAATTGCTTTCGTGTATACAGGAAAAGCCATCTGGGTTTCTAAGTTTAAATAGAGTCATGAGCCTTGACAGGTTTGTTATCAACTTATCATTCTTTGGAATTACTTCAGTTACCCCTTGGTTTTTATTTATGTAATTTTAATTGTTTCCATTAATGTGATTTAAAATATGGGCAATAGTTTGGAAGTCGATTTGAGCAGAGAACTCACAGCTCCTTCGAAGCCTGCATTAGAAGAGCAAGTTGAGACTACAGCTCAAGTATGATAAATGTCTGGAAAATTTTACGAGTTATTTATCTCAGTGAACTTGTGCATTTACAATTACTTTTCTCAGAGTGTTGGCCGCAAGTCACCTAGATGGAAACTGGTGCCAACACGACGTGAGCAAGAGAAGTGGGATAGAGCAACCAAGGCTGCAACTGGAGGCAGTGTAAGTCATTTGTATCATTTTTTTTTTTTTTTAATTCAGAGAACTTCCATTCTTCATTATTGCATGAAAGTCCTTCTGATTTCAAGCTAATTGCTTATCATTTAAAGAGCATTCTAGCTTTTGGAAAATAAAAGAGTTTGATAGTTGCTCTAGGAAGAAGAAAAGCATTTAAATGCATTTATTGGACCAAGTATTATTGGTGAGGATGCTTTGTATCTTTGAAGTTCTGATTTAGTGCTAACCTGTAGGATGTGATGTTTCGGGAAATAAGGAAGCCTCGTGGGGACCCAGAAGTGTTGGCTGCTCAGTCAAGGGAACAGTATTTTAAGGTACTTAGTTGCCGTATGTGGGAGTGCCACCCCATCTTGCATTTGTCAATGTTTGTGTACTTTTTGTGTTTCTTTGCTTTAACAATTTCTGATTATTCCTCTTTTTCAAATCCTATGTTTTTGCTTCTGCAGTTAAAGAAGAGGTTACAGATTCTCACTTTGGGTATAGGTGGTGTTGGTTTAGTCTCTGCTTACATATCCTATTCCCCAGAAATTGCTGCAAGGTATGCACATTTCAGCCTTATGAAAAAAAAAAAAAGGAAAAAAGATTTGAAATCTTAATGTGTAAGCTAGTTGTTTGTTAATCTAGATACTTAATGGAAATTTAATTTTAAAAATAACTGTTCTCTACTGAGACCTTCAAATTAGAAAAACAATTTTTTTTAATAGACTAATTTCCACAAGAGATAGTGCACTGTGTATCTCAGTTTTAGTTTTTAGGCATTCACAAGTGGATTTTCTGCAAGTGCACTTGAAAACAATTTCTACAAGTAGCTTTGCTTTGTGTTAGTTCCAAATGGTTGGTCCTCAAAATTTTTGTGTTTAACTCTTTATTTTATTTCCACCTGTAAAATAAGTTTCCAAAGTTCCTTTTGAACATTGAAGTTGTTAGCCCACAATTTGTCAATTTTCATGATAACACTAATGCAATCTCACAGTGAAGGATAGTTCATTTTGGCATTGACTATCGCTCATAACATCTGATGATATTAAACTGGAGTATTGAGAAGATTATTCACTCTTCATAATACTTGATGTTCTGCTATCCTTTCATGTATTCAGCTTTGGTGCTGGGTTGCTTGGTTCTTTGGCGTATATGCGTATGCTGGGGAGTAGTGTGGATTCAATGGCAGATGGAGCTAGGGGGGCTGTCAAGTATGTGCATACAACTTATTGACACTCCGGATGTTATTTATATATTTGTTTATTATCTTACAGCATACATATTGCATCACATTGCATGCTTGGTACTGTACCTCCTATAATATCCGTGCCAAAATTTAATTGATAATTTGAATTCCTTAAATTCAATATGTATACTTTAATTCGTCCAAATATATTTTGTCTATTTTCTCATAGCGTGTGAAATTATTTTTGTTTTATGATATTCTAAAATTTGCTCAGATTTTAATAGCAACTTGGGGCAAATTATTTGATGGCATATTGAAGTTTCACTTGAAGATGCCAGCTGGCCGGCTGGCTGCTAGTAATGCCCCACATTCACTGATGTTGGTCAATTTATAAGTGCAGGTGTCATGTGCTTCCTGCTTACCTATCGCCCACTCCTGGAAAACATTATACGTGTTTTTTTATATAACTATTTTGCTAAAATAGTTAGGTTTTATCTCATTTTTTATCTAGAACTAATACTGCAAAAGCCAAGTGTTGTAGCCTTAGTAAGTATGCATTGAGATGGAGTCTTCCAATGTGATTGAGGGAGATTGCCCCAGTATCTTATTACAGCATAGCGTTCTTAACTAGTGGCTTTATTAATGCATTGTAAAGTTAATGCTGCTGATTTGAATGTTTCACCTGCATTTACAAAGAAACTTCCTCACAATTTGAGGTTTTTTTTTTTAATTTAAATTTTTTTTTTTATTTATATTTGAATTGATATAACTTTAAAGAGTGAATTGGAGGACTTATATGCATAATGCATGATTTAGGCTTGTTCCTGTATATTGCAGTTGCTGCAGGAGTTGGTTGGATTTGCATGGGCCAAATGTGCCAATTAGCACAATTTTAGCAATATTTTAGGAAAAAACAACCTTGACAAAGTTTATGTAGCACATTTTTGAAACTTGAGTTTGACAAACTCTAGTTCCAAGCAAGTATGGGCTCCGCTGCTTGACGTGCCACACAAGCTGCTTGGAACTCGAGTTTGTCAAACTTGAGTTCCAAAATGTGCTACATAACTAAATAACTTTGTCAAAGTGATTTTTCCTAAAATATTGCTAAAATTGTGCTATTTGGCAAATTTGGCCTATTTGCATGTATATATCTTGACTGTACTCAAGATGGCATAAATGTGTTTGTACATTGTTAAAAGGACGGAATTATAAAATGTTTGTATGAACTTGAATGAAGTGCATTCCATGATTTCAGTTGGTTAGGATTCAATATGTTAATAGTTAATTGGTTGGGCCATCTTGTGTTCCCAGAAATTTTTTTTTCCAGATCAAATATTGGAGTGATGCCAAGCAACTTTTTGTGCATATTTTTGGGGTCAAATGATGGTGATTGAGAAAAATATGAAATTTATAGTGTAGCAGTTCCCCTTATCAAGAATGCTCTAGTGGGTTTTTTTTTTTTCTTTTAATTGGAATCAAGTGTGATGGTATCTAAGAGTGGGCATTGCTCAGTAGTACCCATGTTAGAGGTGCAGTTGACAGCCATTAATGAGGACGTTAATTGAACACCAATTTTGCATACTCTTATTAGTTCCCCATGGTTAACAAATGGAAGTGGATTCATATTCATCCTAATTCTTTTATTTTATTTATTAAATAACATTGACTGAATTTTCTGTTTGCATACTCTTACTAGTTCCCCATGGTTAACAAATGGAAGTGGATTCATATTCATTTTAATCCTTTTATTTTATTTATTAAATAATGTTGACTGAATTTTCAGGTATTTAGCGTACTATACTTCTTCTTTTTTCTTGCAGGGGAGCAATAGCGCAGCCTAGGCTTTTGGTTCCTGTTGTATTGGTCATGATCTATAACCGGTGGAACGGGTAAGTGCCTTTGGTTGCATCTCTGTTCGGAATGATGCTTCATCTGTTATTTTGAAGCAGATGGACTGCTTTCTCTGTAACCCAATTTATGTTTGTAGCAATGAGTTCTAGCTTAAATGGCACCTCCTCTCCTTATAAGACTAAGATGGAGGGTCAAGTCAAGGGTGCATATATAATTTACCAATTAAGAAAATTGTAATTTTTGACTAATTTTTAACTTGTTCTACATTTTCTTATTTTGCTTCATTTTCACTGCACTTACTCGAGGCTTTGTTCTTCACATTTGTGGCCCTTCACAATGTCAATTTTCTGGCTTTTAAGCATTAAATTATCAATTTCACTGGACCTTAGCTATCAAAGATAAAATACTCTCCGATTTGCAGTGATTTTAGTATTTAGTTTGCTTGTTAGCTTCTGTATCTTATGTAATATGTTTTTCCATGGATAACTTCAGTATTATTTTTCAGAGAATACTGTAAGCTGGTTTGCTATAGTCTGAGCATGAATTTAGCAACTATTCCTCTGACAAAGCTATTTTTTGGTATAGGATCCTTGTTCCAGAATATGGATATATGCAGTTAGAATTGATACCAATGTTAGTGGGGTTTTTCACTTACAAGATTGCAACTTTCTTTCAAGCTATAGAGGAGGCAATTGACATTGTTGGGGGAAAGAGCGAAGTTTAAGATAGATCCTCTTCATACATCCTTGGGAGTTCTATTACTTACCTGATGTTACAAAATTTCATGGCACAATTTTACAGCCATATTCTTTCAACCTCATCTTATTGAGCTATATAGTTTGTATTTCCAACTTTTCAGAATTCAGATAATTAAAGTAAAAAAAAAAAAAGATTTGCACCAAATATCCCTGAAACTCATCCTCATCGGGCATGTTTATTGCTTTAGATTTAACTTGGTACTTTCATAAATTTGTATGTAAATTTTTCGTAATATACAATTAAACCTTGTCTGTTGATCAAAACGACTCCAAGATTTGTTACTATCATGTTCAGCGGAAATATTCTTATTAATCTTGATCTTCTTGATGATGTATGATATTAGCACTTGACAGATTTCAAAAAGTCATACCTACTATCCTATGTATCCAAAAGCTAAATAAATAAACTAACCTTATCACATGCGCTTCATACGTACGATAAGGCTTTATTTTTAGCAAAAAAAAATACTGTGATTTTACTATATATATAATTTTCATTTTGAGAATCTAATAATTTATAAGTGAATAAAATAATTTGAAAATTAACAACAGAATGGTTCTATTTTTCTTTGGCAATATTTTAGTTAAAGTTAGAGCTGCATTTTTACTAAACTGTCTCTTAGTTTTGTCTCTACTTAAACATAAGAATGTAGAAGCCTTTTTGAGCTAAAAAATAAGGAATCTAAACCGGAGAAATCCATTAAATAACAGTATACTTATATAAAAAAAAAAATTAAAAAAAAAATACTAATCTCATCACACGCGCTTTGAGCGTATGATAAAGGCTTTCTTTTTTAGCCAAAAGAAAATATTGTGTTTTTATTATATATATAATTTTTATTTTAAGAATTTAATTTATAAGTGGATAAAGTAATAAAAAATGATATGTTTACAATATTTTTAAAATAAATCCTAAGTGATAAGTTGTTACTGATTGTTATTGTTGAGTTAAAAATGTAATATCAATGCTAAATTTAAATTTGAATTAATAACAACTAACCACCTATAATTTATTGTAAAAATGTTGTGGAAGAGTTAGAGTTGCATTTTTACTAGATTGTCATTTAGTTTTTTTTTTTTTTTTTTTTTTTTTTTTGAGAAACAAACACACACATGGGAGAGGGAAAGGGATTCTAAAAATGTAAGGGTATTTTTGAACTAAAAAATAAGGAATCCAAACAGGAGAAGCTGCTTAAATAAATAAATAAAAATCATTGAGATGGATGAATACCAAAGTTGAGTAAGCATAATTAATCCTATTTAAGACAAAATCCAGCCAAAAGAAAATTTGTAATATTTGAATTATTTGGTCTTGTTACTTTGGATTTTCTTGGGATGAAAGCTACTCAACATTCCAGATTGGATCAAGATACCAGATTAATGAACTTTAATATTTCGTTCATATTCAGAAAGATCAATATATATCAGGTAAAGTGCGTCAAGAGTACAAGATTTAAGCGAAAACTGAGTATTAAAAAAATTTAAAAAAAAAATTAAAAAAGAAAAAGAAAAAGAGAGAGACCATAGACATCAAAAGGAAAACGAAATCATATTTTCTCATTAAAAAGCATAAGAATTACATAATTTCTCTGAGAAGATTGAAGAGAACTAGAATAGAAAAGCATTTACATATTCATCACCTAATTAAAGAAACTCTACTAAATTAAAACCCAGTAGCGTTCGTCACTCATCAGATGAATGACCAAAAGAATGGCACCATTAGACCCTTTTCTTTGTAACCCACATGCCATTGGTTTCACGATGAGGCCTCAAGCGAGAGAGTGGGTATAGAATCTCAACTCCATATGTGTCGAAGAACACATAGTAGTGATTGGAGCCTTGCTTCCCAGAAATCGTGCCGACCCACCAACCATCATTATCATAAGCATCAACCCCATCATATAGAGAAAACCCAGAAGCCGAAACCGTGCGTGGCATGGGCCTGACCTCGTCCGCAGAGACAATCTCAATGAGTGGCTGAGATTCATCGTCTTCTGATACCAAGTTCTTGTAGCGCACGGCATAGGATTGGTTGCCATAGTTGTTGATCACAGTGGCTGCGTAGTAAGAACCCACAAAACCAACTTGCTTGCTGCAAACTTCAACTTCATCACCCCTCAAGATCAACGCCATTCTTGAACCACACACGTACAGAATCACTTCTTGAAATATAGAGAGAACGTTGGAGAAACAGAGAAGTTGAGAGAATTTTAATTAAATCAAGAATAGTAAGGATTGATGTGAATGGGAATAGACTGGACTGTGGTGGTATTTATAGATTTAATCAAGTCGGTGGTGTTCCCGTTGAGCTTAAGTCGGTTTAGTATTCGGTATTCCTATTGATACAAGGAAACATTCGAGTATGTTTTGTTTTGTATTTTTAAAAACGGTCCCAAAAATGAAAGAACTCTAAAAAAAATAAATAAATAAATTTGAATACTAAATGAGGGGACTAGAGTGGATCAGTGGACTGGGGTTTATTCTTATATATTTAAAAAGAAAAAGTAGAGTCGGTTAGTTTTTTTTTTTTTTTTTTTTTTTTGAGAGTATAGTCGGTTAGTAGATTGTAAGGTGTGAATAATATTTGAACTTTTAATCAAAAATATAATTAGTAATAATAAAGCATTGGATACATAATAAATTTCACAAAAATTATATAAACCTATAATAATTTTATGTATGTATATATATATATATATATATATATATTTTGATAATTAAAAACAATTGTATCAAGAAGAAAGGAGAAACGGCCTAGACTCATTCCAATTACAAAATGTTGCCCAAGAAGTAATGTTATGGGCCAAAAAGTTTTAAGTTCCTCGAAACACAACAAAATTCCCAACTAGAGATGGATTTTAAAGAGACATTTATATTTAACATAACATAGACTAGGAAGTCAGGTGGAGGAACAACTAACAAAAGGGCTAAAAGAGCTACATTAACTTTAATATAACTTTTCCAAGAAGAGGAGTGTGCAAATAGGATTTCATCATTGTCTTTCCTACAAAAAACAGCTACCGTAGAGATGTGTGGTCGGATTGCTACATCAAAATTGATCTTGACCCAGCCTTGAGGAGGGTTTTTGAGAGCTTTTGAATTTAGGCATTTTGATCATCTTCAAAAAGACAATATATAATTATATCATGTCAATACTGAAGTATACAATATTTAAAACTTGATTGAAAAAATAGAAACTGTAGTTGCACGATTTTCCTGGCCCAAATTCGTTTGATCAGGCCCTGGCCCAAAGCGCAACCCACAATAAATATTTGTAGAGGATGGGTCAAAGAACTTGGTCTCAGTGAGTCTGTTCGGTCTGATACATGGAAAGCATTGTTACAAAAAAAATAAAAACACCAGAATGGATCTCTCACGTATAAGTTTGTTTCTTTAGTTTCTCATACAGAAATTTTTGTCCCCTTCTCTAAGGGACTCCACTACATTATATAGTTCCCTTCTCTTATCTCAACCCTACACTTGTTGACTATCTAAGCACCTACTTGAGTGGCTGTCCCATCAGACGCCTTCATCTCTCCCCATGTGAGTTGCAGAGGCCAAGGCGGTACTGTTCAGGGGTCATTTCCTCATTAATGCGGCCAAGTGGGTGGTTGGGGCGCAATTAATGTGGTGGTAGCTCTCCCTGGGATATTTTAGATTTTATTCATTTTATATGTTGGGAGGATGAACTGAAGTGGCTGGGGAGAGTTCCTCGTCTGGGCTTCGTGATGTCTGAGGAGGATTTACTCCTCGGACATGTTTCCCTGGCGTTTATGGGTTTGAGTAATGCTTCATACGTGGTTTCTCTTCGGATAGGACGCTCCTCGGACGGGCCTGAGTTTGGAATAGCCCATTATTTCTGGGCCGGGCCCCACATTAGCCCCTCAAAACTCCGGTTTTTATCTCCCTCCGAGGAGGAAAAGACGGGGTTTTGATATTTTGGGAGAGGGTGGAAATAAGGAGAGCGTGTGGCGCGCGTGCGGACCGTTACTTCTGACGCGCTGAAATTTACGAGGCGCAGCCATTAACTTCTGGAGGCGTTATGTTCCCTCATCCAACGGTGTGGCGTAGATCGAACGGCTATCGTTTTCTTCCGTATTTTTAGGCAGGAGCGATCTTTTCTCTCTCCTCCTGGCTATATAAGACGTCATAGGGGGTCAGTTTCTTCTTTTATCTGCATTTCACAAACCTTTAGAGGCTTCCAGAGAACTCCATCGAACCCCAGAGATACACGGACACTAGCGACCGTTATGCCATTGTAGCCGTTTTTGTGAAGCGTTTCGTCCATGAGAGATTCCTAGGCGCCTCATTGAACGCTTTGTGAAGGTACCAGTACATTTCGTTCATCTTGCTGTTTCAATTTCCTCCTCGGACTCTACTTTCTTTCTCTGAGTCTTTACTTTTGTTCCTCGGTTCAGTCCAGATGGGTAGATTTGAGAAATTAGTTAACACCCCCGCCGCTATGGAGGCCTTTAGGGCTAAATATCACATTCCCCCGGGGGTTGGGCTACGGTACTGTCCTCTTGAAGGAATATTGACAGATAGGCGTGCGGGAGAAGTCGTTATCCCCATGATTGCCTTCATAGAGGGAGGGATGACACTTCCCATGCGTAGGATTACAAGGGAGTACTTGTTCAACCATAGGTTGACGCCGTACCAGTGTGCCCCAAATATGTTCAAGATACTAGGCTGTGTAGATGTCTTAAACGAGCGGATGAATCTAGGCCTTACTTGGCACGATGTGGCTTATCTCTATGAATGTCATCGCCTCAGGGATGAGGGGTATTATCTTAAATCCCGGAACGAGGACGTTAGGTTGATCTCTTGTCTCCCAATATCCAATAAGACAGTGAAGAATGATTTCCTTATTGCTTCTGGGGAGTGGTTCGACGGTATTCATTGTCCAACTCGGGCAGGAAACCCAGGTGCGGCGTCTCTAGGATCGGTCCCTTTTGGGATAGGATTTAGCATTGAGGGGTTACACTTTTTGCTTTCTTTATAATTGGAAGATTTCGTGGACTAATCCCCTTTTCCTTGATTGTTTGCAGATAAAATTCACGTCGCCCCTCGGCTAAACTTTGTGAACGTGCCAGCGCTGAACTACCTTCTTAGGTCGGAGATCTACGTTTCCGAGGACGGGCAGTTGCGTGCTGCCCACCTGGTTCTGGGCTATCAACCCCTGAGCAGCTCTTTCCAGGTTATCGGTCACGCCATAAGGGCTGGTAGTCCGAGGTTGGCTCGGATTGACGTGTCCAGGGACGGGTTCTTAGCTGAACACGATCTGCCACCAGTTGTGTTGCCCGGTGTTAGAGATCCCTACTTGGCAGAGCAGCTACCTCCGCCAAACGAGCCTGGTGCTGCCGCTCAGGTCGAAGAGGAAGCTGAATCATCTCGTCTTTCCCTTGAGGCAGAAATAGACGAGTTTTATTTTGAGGAAGAAGTTCAACAGACCCCCCTGGTGGAATTCTCTGATCCCGAAGGAGAGCGGGACCGACATTCTGCAGCTGGTGTTCCTTCCATCGTTCTCTACTCGGACGATACTTCGGACGAGGAGATAGAGCCCATGGCAGAAAAAGGAAAAACTCTAAAGGAGCTGATGGCCTCCCGAGGGAAAGGCCGGTTGCCGAAGGGACAGTCCTCGAAGGCGCCAACTCCACCACAGGGCAAGACCCTCCCTCCTGTGGCTCCTACGGACACCTCAGACCTTGGCCTTAAGGTCAATCCGGACCTAAAGAAGAAAAGGCCGGCCGACACTCCTGAGGAGGGCGAGGTGGTTACTCAACCGACCAAGCAGCAAAAAACCACTCGCGCGCCAAGGAGCAGAAGGGGCAACTCCTCGGAAAGTCGAGACGAGGAGACTCTTGCGGATGTACGTGCTACCCCGCGTGTATGGGGCCCCAGATTGGAGCTGGATAGGGTGGCCATTCCCTACAATGCTTCGATCCGAGATTACAATCGAGGCCGGGCGGGCTACGTGGCCGAGGCCTTAGAGCAGCCCCTACTCCTTCCTCGGGATATGGAGGCTTATAGGCGGTTCTCTCAGCCCGAGATCTTCCTATCCCTTAAAAGGGATCTCGCGATGGTAAGTAATCCTTTTACTGTTTTATTACTTTATTTGACCTTAGATTATAGCAATCTTGTTTCGTTTGTAGATTACCCAGCAGGTATTCGTGGCTGAGGAATTTTGCCGTGGTAACAGTAGTCGGGCTGAGGTCGAGAACCAGGCGCGAGCGGAGGTGGAGAAAACCTTAGGGTCCCTCCAGCACGATTACGCTGAACTCATGGACAAGTTCAAAGAGTCGGAGAACTGGCGCAAGTCTGCAGAAGCTGGTTTGAAGAGTGCTGAGGCCCAGGCGGAGGACCAGCGCAAGGAGCTGTTCTCGACCCAACTTAACCTTGCCACCGAGAAACAGGCGGTGCAGGATCTTAAGACCGCTCTGCAAAGGGTCGAGGATGAGCTGCGACGGGTCAAAGAGGAGGCCCAACTGATCCGAGAGGCCACAGAGGCTGAGAAGAGTGCTGCACGCCAGCTCGGGGCCGAAGAGACGGAGGCCAGGCTATCCGAGGAGATCCCCGAGGTATGCCGGGAGTATTGCGATATCTCATGGTCTCGTGCCCTTGATGCGGCGGGAGTTCCTGCTGACTCGGCGCTGAGACTGCCCGAGAGCATTTTCTACCCTAAAGAGATCCGAGCGCATCCTGATGGTGTCCAAGTAGCCTCTGAGCAGGATCTGGCGACGCCTGATGCTGTCCTTGTGCCCGATATGGCGAATGATCCCGTCGTAGACTCTACCATCGAGGTTCCGCCTCCTCAGCCCGAGCAGAAAGAAGATCCTCCTGCTGAGGCTTAGCCTTCTAGGCTTTTGATCTTTGTACTCTTTACTTTTTGACCGAGAGTCGTCCTATTCTCCCGCTTTTTTGTAAGGACCTCTCCTTCTAATGTATTCGGAATATTAATATAAAATGCTCGTTTTGCTTACTATAGACGCACGTCAGTAGCGCTCTTCTTTAAACATTTGCAACTATGTAGATACAGATAAACGGTTAAGATAAAAGGGGTTTTTGGGCTGCGCATCTGAGGGTTGCGATGGTGCCAGACTGCGCGCACGTATAAAAATGGTCTCCTTTAAGCAATGATCTCCCAATCTACCATAAGCAATAATTTCCCCCAAGTCTGTGGCCCGAGGAGCCATGCAGGACTTAGGTTCTGTTTAAAGCTATGAATAGTTGTCTTTAAGTATTAATTTCCCCTTAGTCTGTGGTCCGTGGAGCCATGCAGGACTAGGTTCTGTTTAAAACTTATATTAGTAATAATTTCCCCCAAGTCTGTGGTCCGAGGAGCCATGCAGGACTTGGGTTCTGTTTAAAACTATGAATAGTTGCCTTAAGTATTAATTTTCCCTTAGTCTGTGGTCCGTGGAGCCATGCAGGACTAGGTTCTGTTTAAAACTTATATTAGTAATAATTTCCCCCAAGTCTGTGGTCCGAGGAGCCATGCAGGACTTGGGTTCTGTTTAAAACTATGAATAGTTGCCTTAAGTATTAATTTCCCCTTAGTCTGTGGTCCGTGGAGCCATGCAGGACTAGGTTCTGTTTAAAACTTATATTAGTAATAATTTCCCCCAAGTCTGTGGTCCGAGGAGCCATGCAGGACTTGGGTTCTGTTTAAAACTATGAATAGTTGCCTTAAGTATTAATTTCCCCTTAGTCTGTGGTCCGTGGAGCCATGCAGGACTAGGTTCTGTTTAAAACTTATATTAGTAATAATTTCCCCCAAGTCTGTGGTCCGAGGAGCCATGCAGGACTTGGGTTCTGTTTAAAACTATGAATAGTTGCCTTAAGTATTAATTTCCCCTTAGTCTGTGGTCCGTGGAGCCATGCAGGACTAGGTTCTGTTTAAAACTTATATTAGTAATAATTTCCCCCAAGTCTGTGGTCCGAGGAGCCATGCAGGACTTGGGTTCTGTTTAAAACTATGAATAGTTGCCTTAAGTATTAATTTCCCTTAGTCTGTGGTCCGTGGAGCCATGCAGGACTAGGTTCTGTTTAAAACTTATATTAGTAATAATTTCCCCCAAGTCTGTGGTCCAAGGAGCCATGCAGGACTTGGGTTCTGTTTAAAACTATGAATAGTTGCCTTAAGTATTAATTTCCCCTTAGTCTGTGGTCCGTGGAGCCATGCAGGACTAGGTTCTGTTTAAAACTTATATTAGTAATAATTTCCCCCAAGTCTGTGGTCCGAGGAGCCATGCAGGACTTGGGTTCTGTTTAAAACTATGAATAGTTGCCTTAAGTATTAATTTCCCCTTAGTCTGTGGTCCGTGGAGCCATGCAGGACTAGGTTCTGTTTAAAACTTATATTAGTAATAATTTCCCCCAAGTCTGTGGTCCGAGGAGCCATACAGGACTTAGGTTCTGTTTAAAACTATGAATGGTTGTCAGTAGCCCAGCAAGCAGCGGATAATCATGAAAGAAAACGTATGCTAAGCCATTCTCATTAATAAGAATATCTTCTGAGGTTATTTACATTCCATGGTCGAGGTACAGCTTTTTTATCTAAATCTTCTAGGTAGTAGGCGCCTATTCCGGCCATGGATGTGACACGGTATGGTCCTTCCCAATTGGGTCCCAGCTT